>NW_026586173.1:9308500-9311912 GCF_907164565.1 Psammomys obesus
AAAGAAAGAAAGAAAGAAAGAAAGAAAGAAAGAAAGAAAGAAAGAAACCAGCATTGTTGACGTAAAATCTTCTGAGAAGTGTTTCCTGAGAGTCAGCACACAGAAGCTGTGTCCCAGAGGTGACCAAGGTTATATCTTGTGCTGTCAGTCAAACTTGGTAGTGTAAGAGTTGCCCAGGTGGTACTGGTTTTGAAGGCACAAAGAGGTCATGGAGAGTAGCTGAGGCTTGGCACTAGGACAGGGCCGAAGCCTTGAAGAGAGCACAGGAGAGGCTATGGGTGAAGTGTGGCCCAGTTGCAACAAGGGACCCCAAGCCGTTTTGGAGATGTTGGTACCGTGGGATGATCGCACAGTATCCGTAGTGGAGTGGAACTGACTAAAGTCAATGTGTGTGTGTGTGTGTGTGTGTGTGTGTGTGTGTGTGTGTACGCGCTACAGAGAAAAAGTCAGAAAAGTGACCCAGGCCCCTTGAAAGAGCCCAGAAGATTGTGAGTGAATTCCCAATAATTGGACATTGAGTTGTTTACATTTTTTTTAAGCGTCGCACGTTTTTATTCCTGAGAATTGGGGAGTCTGGGGTCGCCTCCGCCTCCCCCTCCAACCCCTGAGCCCCGCCGGTGCGGGTCCCGGTGGCACGAAGAGTTGTTTACATTTTTGGAATTTGGTTTTACTTTGTTCAGATTGTAACCACTTCCAGGTTCTTCCCTCTTGAAGTATGAACATATTTATTTTTTAGTTGAAGGGATCCCACAGTTAAGATATTGTGAATTGATAAATACATTTGATTTTAAAAGAAGATGACTGTTTTAAAGAGACCGATTTTTTAAAAACTGGAGGACTTTTGGAATTTAGGATATTTTATGTTGTGATGTTCCTATTGACATGAGATCTTGGGGATGGATAAGAAGGAAAAGGTTGCGGCTTAATAATGATGTATTTGTGTCAAGCTGACAAGGAGTTAGTTGTGTTGGCTAGTTTTATGTCAACTTGACATAAGCTAGAGTCTCTGGAGAGGAGAGAGTCTCAACTGAGAAAATGCCTCACTGAGACTGAGCTGTATACAGGCCCGTAGAGCATTATTGTAGTTAGTGATTGATGTGGGAGTGTCCGGCCCACTGAGGGTAGTGTTATCCCTTGGCTGGTGGTCCTGGAGTCTATAAGAAAGCAGGCTGAGCAAGCCATAGGGAGCAACCCAGTTATCTGCACCCCTTCATGACTTCTGTATCAGCTCCTGCCTCCAGGTTTCTACCCTGTTTGATTTCTAGGACTGGCTGCCTTAGATAGACTAAAACATGAAAGTCTGAGCCACATAAGCCCTTTCTTCCCCAACTTGCTTTTTAGTCATGTTTCATTGCAGCCATAGTAACTCTAACTATGACAATTATTATTCTACTCTTTGTGTATTTGTACATGAGTGTGCATCCATAGTGTGTGTGGGCATGTGTGCCATCATGTGCTGGTGGAGGTCAGACTTTATGTTTTTGTACAGTCTGTTCTCTTCTTCCATTTTTATGCAGGTTTATTGAATGGAACTCAGGTTAAAAGATTTGGAATTGCTGTTCCACTTTTCATGGTTTGAAATGTCTTTTTTTTTTTCTTTCATAGTTGTGTGTGCATAGTTGGTAATTTGATGGTGAGTGTCTTCTATTACTCCACATTTCATTTATGGATATGGTGTCTAGGTGAAGCTGGAGCTTGCCAGTTTGCTAGACTGGCAGGCCACTGAATTCCAGAACCATCTGCCCCCTCCCTGCAGTCCTGAGGGTAACAGATACAGTATCCAGGTTTTATGTTCGTTCCACGGATTCTTAATTATGCGCCATGCTGTATACTTTCTGTTTGAACCTAGGGCCTACTCCGAAGGGGTCTGTTTCACACTTTGTACTGTAATTCTGGTCAAATATCAATTGTTGGGGGGGGGTCTCATACCCTAGGGTAGAATCTGTTATCGTTATTTTGAGAAATAGGCATGTTATCAAATTACCTTTCAAATATTTATATTTATACACATAGATCTGAACTGCCTTCAACCTTGGTTAGAAAAGCTTCCCTTGCATGGGCAGCAGTAATGAGGGAAATATATGACTGATCACAGTGCTGAGAATAAGAGACTGAGTGCTCAGCTTTGAATGGGACGTGGGGAAGGGGAGGTAGCAGGAGTGTAAGATTATGGGAAAAAGCACTGTGAGAATTTGTCTTCTGGCCACAGCCTGAGTAGTGTTACCTTCACAAGACTATTGTTAGATTAAGCTAAACAATTCCGAATGTAGATGGGGTAACTGACATCTAGGCCCCACCCCTTACTGAAGAATTCTTGGCAGTTGAGAGTTTCTGGGGGAAGGAGAATCATTCTTTTTTTAAGCAAGTGGCCATTGGTGGGTTTCCCATGCTCCAATCATGTCCACCTAACCCTGAACATATAGATAACACTAACTAGACTTAGAAATTATTGCCAAACTTACTAACTAACTAACTAACATTTTCTTTAAAAATTAAAGAGACATGAAATTGGATGGGTATGTAGAGAGGTTTGGTCTAGTTGTAGGGAAAACTGGTCAGTATCATGTTTGATTGTATACAGGTATGGAATTCTCAAAAACAAAGAAAATGTAAGAATGAAAGTAACTACTTTTGCTAAAAGTAGTTGGATTCACAAAGAAACTAAGAGCAAGGTGAGAGCCTGGCATCTCTGCCTTCGTTTTGTTCTGTTTCATTGACTTTGAGTCAAGATGGTTTCTTGACTCAGCCTAGACATGTTGCTCACGGAACGTGGGTTATTTGATACTTTAACTTATTGCTTTTTCTAGTGTATTATGTCCTTTTTCTTATTTTTAGCATTGCTCTTTTCTGTACTGGGCATATAGTAGACAGGGACCAGCTTTACGTTACTGGGTCTTCCAGAGCTACAGAATTTCCCTAAAACTCAAGTTATATAACTATAATAAAACACCTTGGAACATTAACTTATAAAATTCTGTTTTGTCTGATAATTTTCAAAGTTTGAGTTCGTGATTGATCGATCTTTTGGTGTTTGGGCCTATGACTGCATGTCTTGGTATTAATATGAGCCGGGTAACACCGGTCAACTCAGGATGAAAAAGAGAGGAATTTACAAAGAGAAGAGCTGCAGATGGAAATATGTTCATTATAACTGGCTATCGGAGAAATACAAATTATTAAGCAAATGGTAAAATATCAGCATACAACTCCAAAGGAGCTAAAAATAAAGATGGTGATAATAGTACATTCGGTGAGAATTTTACCGAGCACTCAGGTCCATAAACCCACTGCTTCAGCTTTTTTATATTATATTAAATTATATCACGTTATATTATATTATTATACTATATTATACTATACTATACTATATTATATTATATTATATTATATTATATTATATTATATTATATTA
>NW_026586173.1:9311922-9352972 GCF_907164565.1 Psammomys obesus
TATATTATATTATATTATATTATATTATATTATATTATATTATATTATATTATATTATATTATTATAATATTATTATGGAATACAAAGCAGAGAGAGATATTTACAATTTGGCCAAACTAGGAGTTGGAGAAGTTGAATTTCCCTCTCACTCTGCTGATAGACAACTTAAAATGAATAGAAATCCACAGGACAAAGATGTATGTAAGTGTAATGCTTGTAAAGTCAGCTGTAGGTCAAGGATTGACCTATAGAATTGCTTTCTAGGAGGCCAGGGTTGCAGGTTGTCTCCATCATCTCTGTTACATGCTACAGAGACAGCTTTTATTCAAGTCTTAACTGAGAAAAAGGATGAATTCAGGATCTTCCAATTTCAAAGGAGCAAATAGCTTTAGCAGTTTTTTTGGGTGGGAAGTGGGGAGAAGTAAGGTCACCCCAAGCCCTGCACCTAGCCTGAAAGAGTTCCTTTTTCCTGGTCCTGTTCTTTTGATAAGTATAGAGTAGAATTTTTTTTTATACTTTTCTCCCTCTGGCATTCAACTTCAAGCTCTGACTCCTGCATGCCTGTTATATACACTAAGATTCTAAGGGAAAACAGGTGATTTATGAAACTGAAGAGGGGAGGTAGTATTTCTCTTCAGAAACTTTCCCCTCCTGTCAGCATTTCATCAGGTAGTCATATAATATAAGATAAACATACTAAAATTTGTGCAGCTAAAAAAGCTAAGCAAGAATGAGGACCCTGGATGAGATGATCAGTCCTCACTCAGAAAGGCAAACTGGATGGACATCTGAGGAGGGAGAAAACAGGAAACAGGATAGGAGCCTACCACAGAGGGCCTCTGAAAGACTCTACCCAGCAGGGTATCAAAGCAGATGCTGAGACTCATAACCAAACTTTGGGCAGAGTTCAGGGAACCTTATAAAAGAAGGGGGAGATAGAAAGACCTGAAGGGGAAAGGAGCTCCACAAGGAGAGCAACAGAACCGAAAAATCTGGGCACAGGAGTAGTGTTTTCTGAGACTGATACTCCAACCAAGGACCATTCATGGAGATAACCTAGAACCCCTGCACTTATATAGCCCATGGCAGCTCAGTGTCCAAGTGGTTCTCCTAGTAAGGGGAACAGGTACTGTCTCTGACATGTACTCAGTGGCTGGCTCTTTGATCACCTCCCCCTGTGGGGGGAGGAGCCTTACCAGGCCACAAAGGAAGACAATGCAACCAGTCCTGATGAAACCTGATAGGCTAGGGTCAGAGGGAAAGGGAAGAGGACCCCTCCCCATCAGTGGACTTGGGGAGGGGTATGGGAGGAGTTGAGGGAGGAAGGGTGGGACTGGGAGAGGCTTAGGGAGGGGGCTACAGCTGGGATACAAAGTGGACAAACTGTAATTAATAAAAAATAATAAATAAATAAATAAATAAATAAATAAATAAATAAATAAATGGGAATATACCCCAACATCGGGAGTTCAAGGAATATCCCTTTATCCAACAGGGCTTTAGATAAGAAAAAGTTTCCGTGAAACGTATTTTATTTCCCACCAGGGCTCCAGCATATCATGATTGCAAGTATGTGGAGAAATGAATCTCTCATATGGTGGAGAAGGATTCCTTTCATGATAGAATTGCAAGAGAATAAGGAGGCTAGATCCTATAATTCCTTTCCAAGCCACATTCCACTACTATCATCCTGGGGACCAAATACTTTATGCATAGGGATATTTAATATCCAAAGCATGTCATGAGGCTTACATTAGCTTTTATTTGAGTTTTCTTGACATGGGCATTTGTAGTACAACTGTTTTAAATGTGGAAAGTTTATCTTTCCTCAACTGAATTGCTTTGGTAGTGCTGTAAAAAACAAAAAAAGGATGTATGTGCAGATTTGTTTGATTTCATTTCCAATTTATTTTCTGTTCCACTGACCTGTGTACTTATCCTTCAGTCAATATAGTACTGTGTTGATTATTATAGATGCATAGATCTTAATATTAGGTGAGATTAGTCTTTTCAATTTATTCTTCTACTCCAAACATATTTCAGCTCTTTTAGTATCTCTGTATTTCCATATAAATTTCAGAATAATATTGTTTCTATCCATAAACCATTTTGCTGAGATTTTTATACAAAAGGCATTAAGCCCGTATAACAATTGGAATAAAATTGACACTCATTCTGCTGATTTGTCTAATCAGAGAACTAGGCATATCTGTATTTGTTTTGTTTTTTAAGCTCTCCGTGAGTATTTTAGGATTCTCAGCATATAAACTGTATGTCTTTTTATAGTAACACTGAAATTTCTCATGCTTTAAAGATTATGTCATTCCATAATGTAATTATGATTCTATACATTTGCTACTGTGCAAAAATATAGTTGATTTTTGTTCATCTTTTACCTTGAAAGCCTGCTGTGCATAGTTCTTAGGGTTGGTTTTGGCTTTTATTTTAGATTATTTGGGATTTCCCACTGAGGTAACCATGCCATTTGCAAATAAACCCCTGTGCTTCCTCCTTTCTCATTTGCATGCATTTTCTTCACCTCTCTTGTCTTACTGCCTTAATAAGACTTCTAGAAATGTTAAATAATACATTCTCCTGGTTTCTGATAAGAGGTGAAAAGGATATATTCATGGCTGATAGACTGAGAGTTATGCGGGTTTATTAAGCCTGATAATATATGAAGGCAGGTTTTTATATATCACCAAAAGCACACAAGGTATTTCCTTGTATATTTCAGAACAATATTGTCTTTACCCATAAACAATCTTGTTGAGGTTTTCATACAAACTTGAAAGTGGACAGATTTCTTGAGCTTCTTGCTTAAGTAGCATCACATGTATTTGTAAACTGAAATTTCCAGGGGCTCAGGAGAACCTCCAGTTTTAAATTCTGTAAGTCTGAATGGCTGACTAGAAATTCATTAGCATAAATAACTAGAATGTTAAAGTGTCAAAGGCAAATAATTTTTAATTCCCTAAATATCCATTAATTGCATACTTTTATGTGACAAAAAATGTCTTCTACAGCTTGCTGAGATGGTTCAGTGGTTACAACACTATCTGCTCTTCCACAGGTCCTGAGTTCAATTCTCAGCAACCAATTCTCACAACCATCAGTAATGGAATCTGATTCTGTCTTCTGGTGTGCATGAAAACAAAGCACTCATATACATAAAATATATAAATCTTTTTTGAAATTAAAAAAAGATTTTCTATTATCAGGTGAAAAATCTTTAGAATTTTTTTTTTTTTTTTAACAGACCATGATGTGATCTTCCACCAACCCAAAAGCTAAGAATGTCACAGTTAGGAGCTGAAATTTACAACAATTTTTACCTACTTTGTTACCATAACCAATATTTAGTAAGTTCCTTGATTTTATTACTTTCTTTGTTCTATAACCAACCAAATCTCAAGGAACCACTTCTGCGATAGAACCCACTGTTTAAGAATCCATGTTTTGGGTCACTGTTACTTATACTTGGATCAGAATGGACTTGACTCTTCCTCTCTTTGAAGTGAGAACTGTGCTTTGTATCAATAGAATAAGGAAAGTTTTGGTACAATCACTGAGAAATCAGAAAGTAAAAATACAAAGGGCCAGTTCGCATAGTGGGTGAATGAAGAAAGTGGATTCATTGTCCCCTGAAGATGATGGAATTAGCTAACCTGTGACTATACCAAAGGACCTGGCAGAGGTTTACTTAGATGAGAGCTTTAGAGGTGCCCAAGCATGCTTTTGCTGGGACACAGTTGTCAGACACATCACATTGATGGAGGAAGTTTGGCTTAGTAGTTCTGAACCTACCTTCATTGCACTACATACACAACCTTCTATAACCCGAGAAACACTTAGCTCCACCCTAGCAACTCTTCTTTTGTGGTTAGTTTTTAGTTAAACATCGAACAAATCTATAGAACCACAGACAGGACGTTGCTCCCCAGTGTAAACCAGCTTTAGATGGTTGAGCAATAAGGAAAATTGTGTGATCTGGATCTTTTAGGGGCAATCCTAACCACTCCCTGGCAGTATGTCTACCCTTTACATCTGATTTTAAATATTATTCTTTGCTACTCTGCTATTCATGTGTATTTCTTTAATTCTATGAATAAGATACTGAGAACTGGGTCACAACAAGTCTAGACAGTGATTCTTTTTTTTTAATCTTATTAAAAATTTTTATATTAATTACAGTTTATTCACTTTGTATCTCAGCTGTAGTCCCCTCCCCCATTCCCTCCCAATTACCCTCCCATCCTCATCTCCTCCCATACCCCTCTCCAAGTCCACTGAAAGGGAAAGAACTCCACCCCTTCCATGTGACCCTAGCCTATCAGGTCTCATCAGGAGAGAGGCTGTATTGTCCTCCTTTATGGCCTGGCAAGGCTACTCCCCTCTCATGGGGAGGTGATCAAAGAGCCAGCCCCTGAGTTCATGTCAGACACAGTCCCTGTTCCCCTTACTAGGAAACTCACTTGAAGACTGAGTTGCCATGGCCTATATCTGTGCAGGGGTTCTAGATTATCTCCATGAATGGTACTTGGTTGGAGTATCTGTCTCAGAAAAGACACCTGTGCCCAGATTTTTTCTGATTCTGTTGCTCTCCTTGTGGAGCTCCTGTCCTCTCCAGGTCTTAATATCTCTCCCTTCTTTCATAAGATTCCCTGCACTCTGACCAAAGTTTGGTTATGAATCTCAGCATCTGTTTCAAGACGCTGCTGGGTAGAGTCTTTTAGAGACCCTCTGTGGTAGGCTCCTGTCCTATTTCCTGGTTCCTCCTTCTTCCAATGTCCATCCCATTCCAGACAGAAATTCTTGATGGCTTCATAAATGTTCTATCCCAGAAGCCAGACCTCAACTGAACATCTTTTCTTTACTCTTATTGATTATCTACTTTTTAAACTTTCCTTGCCTATTTTTTCAAACCTGATTGTCTGTTTTTAAAACTTCTATGGTCTGCCATCAATCAGCAGGCACAAGATAGATAGTTAAAGTACATTAAGGTGTCCACTGCTTGAAGATTTCCTTGACAGGATAACTATGTCATGGAACTGAACAAATCAGCCCCATTCCAAAGCAAGACAAACCCTTTTGTCCATTAGATCAACATATGTACCTCTATCATGGATAGAATGTGTTCTCATTTTCGTGAGTTGATTGCTTTAAACATCTTGCTGCATATTATGGGGACATTTCCTAAGACAATTCCTAGCTTCAAAGACATAAGGACACTGAATGTTGTGTAGTTTAATCTGGAATAATACTTTCTCTACTTTGGGAAACTTTTATTAAAACAGGTAAACTTGTGAAACGTGAATTAATTGTCCCTTTCTCATTTCCTACCCAGGCCCTGATGAGGAGGGCACCATTACGTTGTTGGACTTCCTCAACTTATTCAGCTAGGCCTATGTGCTGCCAGGACACTCCAATAACTCTTATCCATAAAGTTGGCCTCTCCCCTAACTCTCATTCAGTCAGTCCCTCACCACGTGAGCTAACATTTTCCCAAGATGTTAACCAAAGGAGAAAAAATTCTCCAATTAAAAGGAGACTAAGAGGATGGACATCAGAAGAAGAAGAAAACAGGAAACAACTTAGGAGCCTCCCACAGAGGGCCTCCAAAAGGCTCTGCCCTGCAGATTATCAAAGCAGATGCTGAGACTTATGGCCACACTTTGGGCAGAATGCAGGGAATCTTATGAAAGAAGTGGGAAATAGGAAGATCTGGAGAGGACAGGAGGTCGGCAAGGAGAGCAACAGAACCAAAAAATTTGAAAACAGGGAACTTCCCAGAGACTCATACTCCAACCAAGTACCATGCATGGAGATAACCTAGAACCCCTGCACAGATGTAGCCCAGGGCAGTTCAGTGTCCAAGTGGGTTCCATAGTAATGGGAACAGGGACTGCTTCTGACATGAACTGATTGGCCTGCTCTTTAATCACCTCCCCCTGAGGGGGGAGCAGCCTTACCAGGCCACAGAGGAAGACAATGCAGCCAATCCTGATGAGACCTAACAGACTAGGATCAGAAGGAAGAAAAAGAAACCCTCCCCTACCAGTGGACTTGGGGAGGGGCATGTGTGGAAAAAGAGGAGGAAGGGAAGGATTGGGAGGGGAGGAGGGAGGGAACTAGAGGGGGATACAAAGTAAATAGAGTGTAATTAAAAATAAAATAAAATTAAAATTAAAAAAAGAAAAATAAATAAATAAATTATCACACACAAAAAAAGGAGACTAAAAACTACTGTTCACATCCAAGATTATTTCAACCAAAGACATGTAGATAACCCCTTTAAAAAAAGGCATTAATATTTTCCTAAAGTGAGAGATACCAAGTACCATATCCAATGCCTGCTGGTCTTCTTCAAATTCACTATGCTCTTCTCTCTCAGTGAAACATTATTGAAGAAAGTTCAAATTGATGTTTCTTTTTCCTTTTCATTTCCACTGTAGGTCATCAGAGGGAAATCACTCCTCATTCCACCTGGTTTCTTTCTCAATTGTAGACTTTCTAAAAAAAAATGACCTAGAGAAACATAGAAATGCTTTTCTACTGTAGCATGGCCTGGCCTCAAAACAAACTGGAGGACAGAGAGATGGCCTCAAGATGGTAGTTCAAGTATAATACCATTCACAAGTAAAAAAAAAGATATAAAATCCTTTATGGCCAAGCATTCATGACCCAACACCAAGACACTTCTCTTTGCAAGCAAGGTAATGTAACAAAGGAAGAAGTCAGAGACATCTTGGATTTCCCACACTCTGAAGGCCTCTTGTCTCTGAGAGAATCAACACCCTTCTCCTTACTTGGCACCTCCCAATACTTCTACAATATCTGAGGGCAAGAGCTTCAGCCCTCTTTAGAGTTTCCAGTAGAATCTAGTAGAACCTCAGACTTTCGGGTAAAGCAAATGTTTTTTTTTTTTTTTTTTTTTTTTTTTCTTTTAAGAGACGGAGCCAGGAGGAAGCTGTTAGGGCACAATTACCCACCTTAGTTGAAGATATTTAACACTGTGTGTTAGATAGTTCTATATCAAGTTGACACCAGCTAAGGTCATCTAAGAGGCAGGAACGTCAATTAGAGAATACCTCCAAAAGATTGGGCTGTAGACAAGCCTGTAGGACATTTTCTTAATTAGTGATTTATGGGGAAGGGCCCAGTCCATTGTGGATGGTGCTATCCCTGGGGTGATGGTCATGGATTCTATAAGAAAGCAGGCCGAATAAGCCATGTGGAGCAAGACAGTAAGAAGCAACTCTACATGGCATCTGCATCAGTTCCTGCCTCCAGGTTCGTGCCCTGTTTGAGTTCCTGTCCTGACTTCCTTCAGTGTTGTACTGCAACATAGAAGAATAAGCCAAATAAACTATTTTCCTCTCAAGTTGCTTTGGTTATCATTTTTCATAGTAGTAGTAATAACCCTAAAATACGGTGCAAATGAAAATTGGGTAGCTATTCTGAGGATCCAGGTACACCTTCCAGGATATTACAAACTTTGCTTTGCCCTTTGGCCTGCCCTAGAGGAATACTCGGCTAATTCTTACCATCTGCTGCACCTATGTAAATAATAAAACACAGTGACACCTAGGATTGAGGCACGTGAGACATGTGTTAGAAAGACAGAAATTATCCACCCAGGACATCAAACAAGCCTCCTAGTCACCACTCAATGCGGATTATAATCATAAAGGGGTGATGAACAAACTTACTGAAGAAATGAAAAGAGAAAGAATAAAGCCAATCAATTATGAAAAAAATCAGAGCTTGACGCAGGAAAGGAAGAAAACTCTATGTTTTATAGCAGGCTTGATGAATCTTGCTGTAAAGATACCAATATAGTCCCCAAAGGGGACTCCAAAGGGAAGTGAACCCTGGAGACAACATTTTTTTACCCAGTTGCTTTGCTTTCCAAGACAAGGAGAATTATTCAAAAGCTATACATGGTATCCCAAACCAAATCTAAACCAATGGGCAGTTATGGCTTTTGCTATCTTTAATAATAAAGATCTAGAGAGAAGAAACCAGGAAAGAGGAAAGCCAAAATTATGATGACTATGATTAGGGGCACCTCTCATAAAATCCAGAAAGTCTAGAGAAATTCAAAGGAGGAAATATTCTTTAAATGGAATAAATGCGAGTACTGGGCAAAAAATTAAGTTTCGAATGGCCCGTTTGTTGTCTTTGCAAATGAACCAACTCTGGTCCCTGGCACTAGAATATTGAATGCCCTTACTCTGAGTGGAGGATTTGGATAACTAAAATCCTGGTGACAAAAGGGAAACAGATTATGAATGAGCAGAGCTACAGAAACTCTCACTGTTCGTGTTCAGTTATCCTCTTCTCTGAGGAACCTACATAGTTCTTTATGTCATGGGCTAGCAACGTCAATTCCTTTTTTTTTTTTTTCTTATCAGTTACATTTTATTAACTCTGTATCCCAGCCATATCCTGCTCCCTCATTCCCTCCCAACCCCACCCTCCCTCCCTCTCTCCACCATGCCCTTTTCCAAGTCCAATGAAAGGGGGGTCCTCCTCCCCATTCATCTGATCCTGTTTTATCAGGTACCTTCAGACTGGCTGCAAAGCCCTACTCTGTGGCCTAACAGGACTGCTCCTCCCTTGCGGGGTGGGGAGGTCAAAGAGCCAGTCATTGAGTTCCTGTTCGAAATAGTTCTTGTTCCCCTCACTATGGGAAACCAATTGGTTGCTGAGCTACCACAGGCTACATCTGAGCAGAGGTTCTAGGTTATATCCATACATGGTCCTTGGTTGAATGTCAGTCTCTGAAAAGACCCTGTGCCCAGATATATTTGGTTTTTGTGGAGCTCCTATCCTTTCCCCATCATACTAACTCCACTTCTTTCATATGATTCCCTGTACTCTGCCGAAGGTTTGGTCATGAGTCTTTGTATCTGCTCTGAAAACACTGCTAGTTAGAGTCTTTCAGATGCACTCAGTAGACTCCTGTCAGGCATTCAATGCACATCCCATCTGTCTTTCTTGATCATCTTACCCCATGTACGCTCTCTTGATTATATTTTTTAGGTGTATAGATTTCATTATGTTTGTCATATCTTATAGGTCTATATAAGTGAGTATATACCATGTTTGTCTTTCTCCTTCTGGGATATTTCACTCAGAATGATGTTTTCTAGATCCCACCATTTGCCTGCAAATTTCATGATTTCCTTATTTTTCATTGCTGAGTAGTATTCCATTGTGTAAAAATACCACAATTTCTGTACGCATTCCTCCGTTGATGGACATCTGGGTTGTTTCCAGGTTCTGGCTATTACAAATAAGGCTGCTATAAACATGGTTGAGCAAGTATCCCTTTTGTGTTCTTGGGCAAAGTTTGGGTGTATAGCTAGCAGTGGTATAGCTGGGTCTTGAGGAAGCACTAGTCCTAATTGTCTGAGAAAGCGCCAGATAGATTTCCAGAGTGGTTGTACAAGTTTACATTCCCACCAGCAGTGGAGGAGGGTTTCCCTTTCTCCACATCCTCTCCAGCATAGGTTGTCCCTTGAGTTTTTCATCTTGGCCATTCTGATGGGTGTAAGGTGAAATCTCAGGGTCATTTTGATTTGCATTTCCCTGATGGCTAATGAGGTTGAGCATTTCTTTAAGTGTTTCTCTGACATTCGATAATTCCTCTGTCGAAAATTCTCTGTTTAGCTCTGTTCCCCATTTTTTAAGTGGATTACTTGGTTTGCTGCTTTTCAGCTTCTTTAGTTCTTTGTATATACTGGATATGAGTCCTCTGTCAGATAAAGGGTTAGTGAAGATTCTTTCCCAATCTGTAGGCAGGCGTTTTGTTTTGATGACCGTGTCCTTTGCTTTACAGAAGCTTTTCAGTTTCATGAGGTCCCATTTATTGATTGTTGCTCTTAGAGCCTGTGCTGTTGGTTCAGGAAGTTGTCTCCTGTGCCAATGAGTTCTAGGCTGTTCCCCACTTTTTCTTCTAACAGATTTAGAGTATCTGGTTTTATGTTGAGTTTTTTGATCCACTTGGACTTTAGTTTTGTACAGGGTGATAAATATGGATTTATTTTCATTTTTCTGCATGTAGACATCCAGTTGGACCAGCACCGTTTGTTGAAGATGCTCTCTTTTTTCCATTGAATGGTTTTGGCTTCTTTGTCAAAAATCGAGTATTCATAGGTGTGTGGGTTTATTTCTGGGTCTTCTATGTGGTTCCATTGATCCTCATTTCTGTTTTTATGCCAATACCATGCAGTTTTTATTACTATTGCTCTGTAGTACAACTTGAGATCGGGGATAGAGATACCTCCGGATGATCTGTTGTTGTACAGGATTGTTTTGGAGATTTTGGGTTTTTTGTTTCTCCATATGAAGCTGAGAATTGAGTTGGTATTTTGATGGGAATTGCATTGAATCTGTAGATTGCTTTTGGCAGGATGGCCATTTTCACAGTGTTAATCCTACCAATCCATGAGCACGGGAGATCTTTCCATCTTCTGAGATCTTCTTCAATTTCTTTCTTCAGAGACTTGAAGATTTCTCAAACAGGTCTTTCACTTGCTTGGTTAGTGTCACCCCAAGGTACTTTATGTGGTTAGTGGCTATTATGGAGGGTGTTGTTTCCCTAATTTCTTTCTCGGCCCTTTTGTCTTTGTTATACAGGAGGGCTTCTGATTTTTTTGAGTTGATTTTGTATCCTGCCACTTTGCTGAAGGTGTTTATCAGCTGGAGGAGTTCTCTGGTTGAATTTTTGGGGTCGCTCATATATACTATCATATCATCTGAATATAGTGACACTTTGACCTCTTCCTTTTCTATTTGTATCCCCTTGATCTCCTTTAGTTGTCTTATTGCTCTGGCTAGGACTTCAAGTACTATGTTGAAGAGGTTGGAGAGAGTGGGCAGCCTTGTCTTGTCCCTGATTTCAGTGGGATTGATTTAAGTTTCTCTCCATTGAGTTTGATGTTGGCTATAGGCTTGCTGTATATTGCCTTTACTATCTTTAGGTATGTGCCTTGTATCCCTGATCTCTCCAAGACTTTAAACATAAATGGGGGTTGGACTTTGTCAAATGCTTTTTCAGCATCTAAGGAGATGATCATGTGGTTTTTCTCCTTCAGTTTGTTTATGTGGTGGATTACATTGATGGATTTCCTTATGTTGAACCACCCTTGCATGCCTGGGATGAAGCCTACTTGGTCATGGTGGATGATATCTTTGATGTGCTCTTGGATTTGGTTTGCAAGTATTTTATTGAGTATTTTTGCGTCAATGTTCATAAGAGAGATAGGTCTGAAGTTTTCTTTTTTTGTTGGGTGTTTGTGTGGTTTAGGTATCAGGGTGACTGTCACTTTATAGAATGAGTTTGGTAATGTACCTTCTGTTACTATTTTGTGGAATAGTTTGAGGAGAATTGGTGTTAGCACTTCTTTGAAGGTCTGGTAGAATTCCACGCTGAAACCATCTTGCCCAGGGCTTTTTTTGGAGGGGAGACTATTAATGACTGCTTCAATTTCCTTGGGGGATATAGGGCTATTCAGTCTTTCTACCTGATCTTGACTTAATGTTGGAAGATGGAATCTATCAAGAAAATTGTCCATTTCATTTAGGTTTTCAAATTTTGTGGCATATAGGCTTTTGTAGTATGACCTAATGATTGTTTGAATTTCCTCAGTGTCTGTAGTTATGTCACCCTTTTCGTTTCTGATTTTGCTGATTTGGGTAGATTCTCTCTGCTTTTTAGTTAGTTTGGCTAAGGGTTTGTCTATCTTGTTGATTTTCTCAAAGAACCAGCTTTTTGTTTCCTTGATTCTTTGAATAGTTTTATTTGTTTTTAATTGATTGATTTCAGCCCTGAGTTTGATTATTTCCAGCCTTCTGCTCCTCTTGGGTGTATCTGCTTCTTTTTATTCTGTCCCAACCATGTGTATGAGACAAACCTTCTCTCAATTTGAAACTATTAGTGGAATGGATGGAATACTATGCTGTTATCCTGGAAAGCCCTAGAAGAAAAAAAAAATATTGAGATTGGAAGCTGGGGAGATAGCTTAGGAGTTAAAAGGATTAGCTGCTCTTGCACAGGACACAACTTCTGTTGTTAGTATCCTGTCACTCCAGTTACAAGGGATCCAATATCCTCTGGCCTTTATGAGCTCCAGTCATCAATGAAGTACACACCCATACATAAAGAAAGACAAACACTAGTATACATAAAAAGAATAAAAAATAAATCTTAAAAGAACACAGAGGCAATTAGTTGATTTCACCTCTGTAACACCAAGCCAGTTACTCAGTGAATTCACATTCCAGAAGAATCCAATCAAATGCCTCATGAAAAATATTCCTCTGGATGAGGAGAGGACCTGAGACTTCTCTATAATCAAATGTATGAGTAGATAATCATTCGGTGCCCTGGTATTACATCCCCATTTTTCTTTAGCCCTTCCTTTCCCTTTTATGTTATAATTGCTGAGAGAGAGAGAGAGGGCTGGATTTCTTTTAACATTTTTAAAGAATCTGGTTATATGCTTCTACATGGAGGTCATGCTCTGTGTGATTAGCATTGTGCCAACACTTGGCCTGGGAGGTACCCTCTTACAAGGAAGCACAGGGCCCAATTCTTTTGAATTTCCATGTGAAGTTAGCAGCTGTTAAAGAGAGTTTAAAATATGTATTTAGATGGAAATCCCATTCTTGAATTAACTCCCCAAAGAAATAGTTTTCCTTCCCAGTGGGCCATTATTCACACATTTAACTTGGGACTCACCCACGCAATTTTTTTTTCTACTTATGAAACAATAGGGGTTCAGATTCCTGGATGAGAAATCTTACTAGTGTTTCTTATGAGTCTGTCTCCCTAAGTTGGTTAAACATTCAATTACAATTTATCTCAAAGACATTCGTGAACAGACTGTCAAAACTACATTCATTCCCTAGCTCCTTATTCTTCCTCTTCTGGCTTGTCCAATAGTTGGTGCAACACTCTGGGGAAAGCCTCTAAGTTACATCCTATCACAGAAGACTATGAAGGACAGTTGTTTCCCCTCATTTACAGCACAATGTGCTGTGCCCTCCCACATCAACCTTTGATCTAGGAAATGCCCCACAGGCTTGCCGAACTTGATGGGGGCATTTTCTCAGCTGAAGTTCCTTTTCCCAGTTGTATCAGGTTGATAAAAAAAAATTAACCAAGACAGGTTTCCATTACTATAACTCTTCCTAGCTCCTTTTGAGTCCTAAAAGAAGTACTACTTTGTGCTTACGAAGAATGGACAAGAAAGCCACAGAAAGGTTAACTATACACTTCTAGATTTGGAGATATAAGCCTATCATTATGCACAGGGTTACAGAAGTAGTGCTTAATATTTGTCAAAATCGTTATTTAGACACTGAACCTCAACTGGACTTTACATTTCCTATTCATAAGCCAAGTAATGTACTTTATTTGTGTGGATTTTAATACTCTGTCTCTTTTGAAGCTGTACCTTCTCTCTACGTTATACAGTACCAGGTATTTCTATTGTTTTGGAAAATACTTCTTTAAATTTTCCAAGGCTAAAGTGGATCCATTATCAGTAAGGGAGCAGTTTCCTTCATTCCACAAAGGAGAGCTTTAACTCGGTTCCTTGGAGCAGCTGGCTTGGCAGTAGGAGGGAGTGTATTGATCATTCAGTGGCAACTGTCAGTAGAGAAAGCCAAAACTCTCAGGGAATCTTGCTCAGATCCAGGTAGGCCCCTTGAGGGAATAGCTTTCCTACATTGCAATGACTTACATTACTGAGAGACAGCGAGGAATCAGCTTGTATCTCACCAAGGAATGCTGTTTTATAAGAATAAATCTAAAAAGAGTCAACACAATATTAAAAAAAAATGTTCTCCAGGGAAGAAATGTAGGTGAAACCTAGGTAACAGCCTTTAGCCCTAGGGTGGAAGAATGAGGTGTGTCATCAGTCCTCTTGAGGGTACCCAACCTCTCCCTGATTCTTTTGTATGCTCATGCTCCTTTCCTCAAAAAGCTTATATAGAATATATCTCTTCCACAATCTAAGTCTAAATATACAGATGTTTCCCACCAACAGATACCACTAGGAACAACAAAACATACAAAAGGGGACACTTGTTTGGCCCTGGATCAGCAGGTTGAGGAATTTCCCAGAATCTGTAGAGCAGAATCTTGGGAAACATTACAACCTTAGGGAAATAATAGGACAGATGGTCTCTGTTCTATGTCCCTACCCAGTACAAAGTAGCAGCTGATATTGATCATCTTCTTTCAATTCCCTTAACAAATTAGGGAGAAAATGTCTCTCAGGGTGAAGTTGAAGCAGACAATTTGCAGGCCTAACTTAGCATCTCCAATAGCGGCTGTCTTATGCCAATATAAACCCATTCAAAACTGAGCAACATCCAGCTCCATCTCAGAAACTCCCTCTTTGTGATGAGTTTACAGTTAAACACAACTTGTAACAAAGTGCAGTGAGCCAAAGCAGTCTGAACCTATGATAAGTACATGTGCCAGAAGAAAAACTGTGTCTCTAGAAGGAGCTTTAAAGGAAAATCTTTTATTACTACCCTATGTCTATGCATGAAGGGCCATCTGTATGTCATATGCATCATTGTGCCAGCACATGAACAGTGAACAAAGACTTATCTACATAACCCCAGTATATCAACTACAACATAAAAACACCTATATTTGGGTCTTAGGAACCAACTCTTTTCTCATTGGATCCATAAAAGAAGTCCTGAGAAATACCTGGAGATATTCAGCAATCTTGCTCATACCTACCAGTCCCTTGTAATGTACCCATTTTGTACTTCTGCTTTTAGAGAAACCTGTAGGGCTGGAGAGATAGACTAGTGTTTGAGAGCACTTGCTGCTCAATCATGAACACAAAAGTTGGGATCCCCACACCCACACCAGTCTGATAACAGTCACCTATAATTCCAGCTTGAAAAGACCTGATGCCCTCTCTGGCCTTCATGGGTAACTCTACCAGAGACATGAACACACACATATAAAGATTTTTAAAATTACAAAAGAAGAGTCTGGCTGGCCAAAACCAGCAGCAGTGAGGTCTGTAGGCCAGGATCCAGGCTCCAGCCCTGATAGCTATCTCAGAGGCAGTAGCTATCAGAGAATGGCATTTGAGACAACTCCCTCAATCCTTTGCCTTTGAGGTCCCTCTGGGCAACTCAGAACAGTGTGGTCTGCACAGTGCTGTCTGTTTTTTAAGTCCCAGGCCCCAACTCTACTTACAGTCTTGGAGGAAGCAGCCACCAGAGACTACCAGGTAAAACCCCTCTCCCAGCCTGCACTGTGACCCCTAAGCACCAGGCCCTAGCTCTACTTGCAATCCCAGAGGCTGGCAACAATTAGGATACTCTAAACTTGCCAACATCATGGACAACCAGATGACTAAAGGCCAGCATAAGACCATACCCAACAAAGCCCAGTTATCCTACTACATCAAGCCCTGGATATTCTAACACACCTGAAGCACAAGAAAAGGCCTTAAATCAATTCTTATGAAGATAGTAGAGGCCTTTAAGGAGGAAATGAATAAATCTCTCAAAGAAATATAGGAAAATACAATCAAACAGGTGAAGGAAATGCATAAATCTCTAAAAGAAACATAGGAAAATGCGAGAAAACAGGAGAGGAAAATGAATAAAACTGTTCGAGACCAGAAAATGGAAATAGAAGCAATAGAGAAAACATGAACTGAGACAATCCTCAAGATGGATAACTGAGCGAAGAGAACAGGAACTACGGATGCAAGCATCACCAATAGAACCCAAGAGATGGATGAGAGGCTATCTGGCATAGAAGATACACTAGAAGAAATTGATACACTGGTCAAAGAAAATGCTAACTTCAAAAAGTTTCTAACACAAAGCATCCAGGAAATTTGGGACACTATGAAAAGACCAAAGCTAAGAATAATAGAGTGCTGAGAGAGACGGCAGGAATTTGGGTACATTTTGGAGGCAATCTGTCCGACCTACAAAATGACATAGAACTTGGCTTTTTTGTGGAATTGATAACACTGGGAGTGGGTATGTTTTTGACTCTTTCTGGGGACTCTTTCTTCCTATTGGGCTGCCTTGTACAGCCTGGATCTGAGAGCCTTTACCTTATCTTATTATATCCTTTTTGGTCATGTTTGGTTGTTGTGTCTTGGAGGCCTGCTCCCTTTCTAAAGGAAAATGGAGGTGGAGAAGATTTGGGGGAGAATGGAGGTTGGGGGAAGCTGGAAGGGAGTAAAAACTGTAGTCAGAATGTATTGTATGGGAGAAAAATCCATTTTCAATAATAAAATCTGGTCCCACCATGAAGCTCAGACTGGCATTGAACTTGCGGTAATCCTCCTGCCTCAGTCTTTAGAGTTCTGGGATTGCTGGCATGTGCTATCTTAGAAGGGTTTAGGCCCCATTACTTAAAGGTTTTTCTCAATACTGCCACTCTACAGAACAGAGAAAAGTAACAATGAAACCCTAGGGCTTCTCAAATCACATCCAATTAAAGAAATGAGTCGTAGTAATTTTGTCTATGCAGGCAAATCTAATGATCAATAATCCTTGCTCCCTTCCATGCTGGACACATTACTGTGCCTTGGAAATTTTGCACTTCAGCTCAAAATACCAGGTGCTGTGAATGAAGTAACAACTTCTTTACTTTTCCCAAGTGAAAGAATCTATGCTGATGCCACAGTGCCAGATTCTGTCCCTTAATCCTACTGCTTCTTCATCCCCTAGCTTCATCATTTCTCCTCAGTCCAAAGAATATAGAACCTACTTTCAGGGCATCAAATATTCATGAACGCTGTGGGCATCAAAATATATACTGGGGAACATGGTTTGCACAGGAGCTGTTTAGTCTAGCTAACTTTTCTACTATAAAACAGTTCAGCCTAGGCAAAGGGATGTGAAGAGACCAGAAAGGATGAGAAGACAATTGTTCTCTTCTTCCACATTACCATTCTCACTATTCAAATCTGAGGACACTTAGAGTCTATCCGACAACATGTATGCTTCATATTACAGAAGCTGAAAGATTCAGAAATAGAGAGTGAAAGGGAGTGGGAGAGGGAAGGAGTGGAAATGGAGGGGAAAAAAAAGAAAAGAGATGTCAGAGAGCAGGGAGGGAGTGGTCACAGGAAACATCTGTCATGACAAACAAGAGTTTTGTTGCATTCTGTTAGTTCTGTGGATAAGATAAACCTGTGTACCAACAATGAGGTTACCAGACTAGACTCTAACCATTGTTCAAGTTTGGTTTCTGGTACCACAATAAACACATGACCAAAAGCAACTTGAGGTGGAAACAGTTTATTTGGTTTACCAACTAGACTCCATCATCAATTGAAGCTAAGGCAGGAACTCAAGGCAAGAGCATGAGGTAGAAAGCATAGAATGCTGTGTATTGGCTTGCTGCCAGGCTCATATTCATCTACCTCTCTTATAAAGTCCAGTTAGACAAGCCTACCTGGCGTGGCACCACCCATAGTGGGCTGGGCCCTCCTACATCAACTAAGAATGAATAAAATGTCCCACAGGCATGTCCAAAGGTCCAACTGATGAGGGAAATTCCTCCACCGAGGTTCTTTCTTCCCAGCTGTGTCAAGTTGACAACCAAGAACAGTCACTACAGAAGCCACTTATCATCAGCGGAAAAGAATTATCACTTGGTTAGAACAAAGTGGTTGGCACTGCTTTTGACAAACATGAGCTTTAGACTTGGGAATTCCTAAACTAGAAGCAAAAATCTTTCACTCAACTAGAAGACTTCTCTATTCAGTTCACTAATAAGAAGTGTAGGAGTAAAACTCAATAAGACTATTAATTTGGTTTTTAATTAATGTTATATACAGTAATTTACACTTGATGCAGATCAATTACTTTTGACAAAATGTGTGTAACTCTACTTAAATATTAAATTAACTTGCCCTAGAAAACTCCCTTATATATGTTTCTTAAGGTATGTAGATCCACCCTAAAAGACCAGTAATTCGACTACAGGATAGAGTTTCAGAGAAATGGAGGAACTGTGAGGATTTTTGGTGTTGGTTTTCTTCTACTTCACTCAATGATCATGAGATGTATCTGTGATTTACACTTATTAGATATTAATTACTTCTATTCCTGAACATCTAATTGTTTGACATTATTAACCATTTCTGGTTCCTGGACATGGGATCATTTTGATCTAATGTGTTTGTTATTTATTGACAAGTAACTTATTTTTCAGGTATATTTTTTAGACTGAGACACTTTTCTTCAAAGGTAGTTAACATGAGGCAGAACTGTTGTTTTTGTTTGTAGTTCAAGCTGCTGAAATTTTAACTGTTCACAGAATATATTATCTTTGTTTTACAGCCATAGTCCTGAAAATTAATGACTTGCCCGGTGCCGTTGAGAAGAGTTCTAGAACAGGCAAGAGGCAGAAGTTTGGATGACTTCGCATCTCTCAACATGTACATCAGATGCTTAAGTTTGCAGAGGGATAAGCTGAAGGCTTCATATAAATGAATCATGGGTATAATTAATATGTTTATACCCTAACAATCTATATGTCATTCAGATTTCTATTTTGCACTTATGTCACTGTGATAAGCACCATGACCAAAGGCAACTTGAGGAGGGAAGGGTTTATTTCACATAGGTTATAGTCCATCATCATGGAAGCCAAGGAAGGATCTCAAGGCAGGAGCTTGACATAGTAATCATAGAGGAATATTTCTTCCTGGCTTATTCCCTGGCTCATGTTCACCTACCTTTCTTACATAGCCCAGAGACACCTGCTGAGGGATAGTGACACCCAGAGTTACCTGGGATCTCCTACATCAATCAGTAATAAAAAAAAATGCCCAGCAGACATACTTAGGTCAACCAGAGGAAGACAATTCTTCCATTTAGATTCTCTTCCAAGGCTACTTTAGGTTCATGTCAAGTTGACAGCTGAAGTTAATTATGACAACAATGTTATATATTAATGAAAGCAATCTAAAAACACCAGTCACAATGCTGTTGGCAAGTAGAATTGTAAATATGTACAGAGGGAGAAGAATCAACTTCTGAGCACATTGTCCTCATAAGCTAATGTCATGAAGGTCTCTAAAAATCCACAGTTAGAAAGCCAAGTGCAATCAGGCTCCATAATGATAGCCATCTGTGGAAAGTTCACAAGCAAGTGGAATGGAGTGGATTTGGGCAATTCAATATGGAACACCTGATTTCCTTCTCTACATGAGTAATCAAGTAATGGATATAGAGAACTGGGTTACAATAGACCCATTGAAAGTAAATTCAAGTGACCACCAGAAGGAGTTCAAAATATATTAGGGGAGAGAGTTTCTGAGGAAAATTTCAGGTATGAACTGTGACATTAGATTCAAATTATCAATCAATAACTCACTGGTCTGCAAAGAGAGAGGGGAGTGCACCTTTATTGATCACTCCTGGAATGCAAGAAAGGTGAAAACTCTGTGAAAGTAAGTGTCTTAATTTTCTATATTGGTTTTAGATGCCTAAATCTTAATAGAAAGTGCAGGTGTATAATATACACCCTTTGTTATATTCTTAGAGTTCCCCTTATCATCTGCCATTAGTGCGACACTTTTCTAGAAGAGTGAGCCAATTTTGGCATATTATTATTAATCAAATCCCCTACTTTCTGGTAGCTGACACTCCTCTAAGTGGTGGACATTCTGCAAGTTGTGACAAACGATATATGGCATGCACCTGTAATTTTGTCTCAGTGATTTCACTGCTCTGTCCTGTTCATCCTACTTCCTCTTCCCCTCCAGGTCCTGCCAGCTAAGCACTTTCTGTTTTGCTTATTAATTTCTTTCGCAGTTATATTTTTAACCTACTACAGTCAATCAGCAGTTAATATATTAGTTCACTTGCAATATAGAAACCCCATCAGAATGCACTACTATTTAAACTTGGCTTTTAATGAGAGTTGAGAATCAAATGCCTTTATTCAATTGCAGAGTTATAATTTTCTCCAATTTCTAGTCCTTTGTGTTGGCCCAGCTTGCTGTGTGTCATTATCTTCTAAGATAAAAACTTAAATTAGTTCTTTCTTTTAATTTTTGAAATTATGATATAATTACACCATTTTCCCTTTCCTTTCTTTCCTCTAAATCCTCCTATATACCTTGCACTTTAACTTGCTCAAGTTCTACTAATAATTAATTCATTGAACACTTAAATGTCTGCAAACAGCTTTGCATTTAGTTTTGAGATATTAAGCTCTCTGGTGGCAATAGTCTTTTGCTGTTAGTATTTTAAAATTGTTATTCCACTGTCTTCTAGTTTCCATTGCTTCTGGTAGCAACACAATGCAACAACAATCTTTTGTTGTTTATATAACTTTTGACCTCTTTTATCTAGTTTTCAAGTTTCCTTTTTGAGCCCTAATTTATGTGTTCCCTGGGTGTAGGTTTGTCCATGTTTGTTTGCTTGCTCTTAATGTGTGTGTGTGTGTGCATGTGTGTAGTTCATTGAAATTTTTGATTTGTTTTTAGTTTTCAAATATTGGATAATGCTGAAAATTTAAAGAAACTCTTTCCCTTATATGTTCTTTTTTTTTTTTTCTGTACAACCCCATCTAACATCCTTCCCTACCCAATAGCTTCCCCTACTGGACTCTAGTCATTTCTAAATCAGGCTATTTGATGTTTGCCTCAAATTCACATGCATTTCATTTAGGTGTTTATTTTTATGTTTTGGCTTAGGCTTTCTACGCTTCTGTATATACCATTGCTACTCTCATCTAGGAGATTTCCTGCTTTCCAGTGTAGTTTCCATTCCTACTCTCTAAAAGTTCAACTTAGGGATATGGAATCATACCAATCATAAAAATGTAATGAATTGTGTAAATTTTATTTTAAGGTCACCATCAATAGAGTCATAAGGAGACCCAGAATCTTTTTATCATCTTTCATTGTACAATTTGGTGTTCTAAATCCACTAGGGCATTATACTTTTTCATTTATTTACTATATAAAAATATATTTAAACTTTAAAAAATGTGGTGCGTGTGTGTATTGACCAATGTTTGGGGTAACTTTACCAGGTAAGCCATCTCACAGGCCCTAAAATGTATCTTAAGGGAAAAGCAAAATCAAATAGATGTTCTGTTTCCTAACACAATTTCTATTTGTTTATTTTTAAGGTTTATAGATGTAGCTAGATCTATGGGTATTTTAAAATTCTAAACTTAAGCAAATTGGCAAGCTGCGGTTATTGCTATTTTTTTTTTCCTTAAGAACATAAAACAACAACAACAGCACCAATAATCCAATAGCTAGTTTCTAGGAAAAAATCTGTGGCATCTCTGATTTTTTTGACCTACTCAACAATATTAGCTTTGGGAAAGCTTGGTCTATTTTAGAGTCTCTGACTCCCACCATTAGATATATTTTATTAAGCAAGGCTTTTCTGTTCTCAACAGACCAAGGAGAGTGAGCTGACCTTTAAGGAGAGAGGCGATTCTTTTTCATATCTTGATACCCTCATATTTATCTTACCTCACAGAGACAGCTCTTCATAGAAGGGCTTTCAGCTGAACCACAGTTCAGACCTAGTAGCAGACAACAGGATGGCAGGACGTTTGTCTTGGTGTTGGAAGCAGATTTTATTGTGGAGAATGGTGGTTTATGCCTTATACCATAGGATGTCCTTATATTTGAGAGGCACTTACTGTACATAAAGTATTCATAAAGCTATAAGCACGTTGTCCTTGCTAGATATTAAGCCCCACTCAGGATACACACACACACACACACACACACACACACACACACACACACACACAATGTGCCAGAAACTGTTGTGGTTTTTATGTTAATTCAGTTGTGCCTTCTGACAAACCTACAGTAAAATAGTTTAATGAGTCTCATATTAAATAGACAAAGAGTTTAAATACTGTTTCCAAGGTAACAAATGGCAGAGTCAAAATCTGAACACTTATAATTATATTGTAGGTCTTGAACTCATGTGCACTATTCTGCCTTTCATTTTATTAATGAATGCTTTTGTTCAAAATAACTACTCAGTCACACAGCTGTTATGGAGCTGCAGCAGAGAGAGCTGAGCGCATAAATATATGAGTGTATCTGTAGGTCTAAGTTGAGCATGTAAATGTGTATGTATATTTATAGATCTAAGTATATACAGCTTTATATGTGATGTTTTAGCATCATTCAAGAGGTACATATGTGTATATATATATATATATATATATATATATATATATATATATATATACTGATCTACATTATTTGAAGTAGTATGCCTTAGTACATATATACATATATACCTATATCATGTAGTAAGGAAGAAACCTTCTACCAGGCATGTTTCTATAAAATGCATGAGCTTATAAGACAAAGATTATATGTCTAATTTGGAGAAACATTCCCTATTATAAGTAACCTAAGCATTGTGATTTAAGTTATAATGACTTTTTCTGTATTTTTTTTTAGATGCAAAGGCCTTGATAACAGGACAAAACTCATGTGATAGAATCAGAGACAAAAGGAATACTTCTCTTCTGTGGGTTACATAGGAACAAGGGAGTAACAGGATAAGACCAAGGATGGATCAGGACTAAGAGGGGCCATGTCTACCCTAAGACCAGGAAGGCATATAACCTTAGATACAAGGTTCTGATTGGATTACACAGATATCTGGGTTCCATTTACCAATGACAACTGAGTGGCCATGACAAGAGTTCTAAACATCATACAGCTACATCTCAGTCATACCTCTCAGAGATGCCAGGGATGTTTTACAGATTGATATTTTTTATTTTTTTAATTATTTTTTTACAATTTATTCATTTTATATCCCTATTGTAGCCCCCTCCATCATCTCCTCCCAACCCCACCCTCCCTCTCTCTTCCACTCATCCCCCTCCCCTAGTTCTCTGAAACGGGGAGTCCTCTTCCCCTGTCATCTGACCCTAGTTTATCCTCTCATCAGAACTGCCTGGATCCTCTTCCTCTGTTACCTGGCAAGGCCCCATCAGTAGGGGGAAGGATAAAACAGCAGGAAACTGGGTTAATGTAAGAGAATGCCTCTTAGCCCCTTACTAGAGGACCCACATGGAGAATGAGCTGTCTAAGAGTTAAATATGAGCATGGGGTTTAGGTCCTTTCCATGCATGGACCTTGGTTGGTGCAATCAGTCTCTGCAGAGCCCCCTGGGCCCAGATTTTTGAGCTCTGTTGGTCTCCTTGTGGAGCTCCTGCCTCCTCCGCATCCTTCTATCTCCCCTTCTTTCATAAGACTCCCTGCTCTCTGCCCAGAGTTTGGCTGTGAGTCTCTGCATCTACTTCAATCCCCTATTGGGTGGAGCCTTTCAGAGGACCTCTATGGTAGGCTCCTGTCCTAGTGTCTATCCTGTTCGCCATTCTGAATGAGATTTAAGAATCCACCTTAAGGTCCTTTTTGTTGCTTTGTTTCATTAGGTGATAATAATTTTATCAAAACATTCAACAGTCCTGTGAGGCATGCCAACCCTTTGAAAAGTATCATTGAACATCTTGTTGAATCTGATGTTCAAGTCATTTTACTTAGCATCTAAAGTGTACTTTCAGAGGCCATAGCTAGGAAGAATATTTTTCTAAGCCTAATGTTAAATTTGCTTTTAAGTTACACACACACACACACACACACACACACACACACACACACACACACAAAATGCTTATTTTTGCATCAGTAGAGACCATTCAGAAAGCCACAGCTGGTCAAAATTTAGACAACAGATCATCCTGAGTAAGGTATCCAAAAAGCAGGAATAGACACATGGTATATACTCACTTATAAGTGGATATTAAACATAAAATATAGGATAAACATACTAAAATTTATACACCTAAAGAAGATAAGCAAGAAAGAGGACCCTGGATAAGATGATCAATCTTCATTCAGAAAGGGAAATGGGATAGATATCATCAAAGGGAGAAAACAGGGAATAGGGCAGGAGCCTACCTACCACAGAGGGCCCCTGAAAGACTCTACCCAGCAGGATATTAAAGCAGATGCTGAGACTCATAGCCAAACTTTGGGCAGAGTGCAGAGAATCTTATGAAAAAAGGAGGAGATAGGAAGACCTGGAGGGGACAGAAGCTCCACAAGGAGAACAACAGAACCAAAAAATCTTGGCCCAGGGTCTTTTCTGAGACTTTTACTCCAACCATGGACCATGCATGGATATAACCTAGAACCCATGGACAGATGTAACCCAGGCCAGCTTAGTCTCCAAGTGGGTACCTTAGTAAGGGGAACAAGAGCTGTCTCTGACATGAACTCATTGGCTGGCTCTTTGATCACCTCCCCCTGAACGGGAAGCAGCCTTACCAGGCCACAGAGGAAGACAATGCATCCAGTCCTGATAAGACTGGATAGTCTAGGGTCAGATGGAAGGGGAAGTGGATTGGGGGAGGGGCATGGGAGCAGAAGAGGGAGGGAGGGCAGGATTGGTAGGGGACGAGGGAAGAGGCTACAGCTGGGATGCAAAGCAAATAATGTAATAAATAAAAAATAAATTAAAAAAAATTAAACAACTGACTGTGTATTCCCAGACCCAGCTGATACATCTATAACACAACCTTTATACAAAAGGCTCAGAAAACACCAAGGAAGAGGGTGCAGAAGGATTATAAGAGTCAGACTGTGTCTTTTATATTGGCCAAGGAAGCTGCATTCATGAAATCTCAAGAACACGGTCATCTAAACAAGTTCAAATGATGACAGAGAACCAGTTTCCTTTCCAATACAGATAGGAGAAATTTCACAAGGCCTCACTTCTGGACAAAGAGCTATAGAGTGTGTGAGAGAGGGACATTCAGCCTTCAGGGATGAGCCCTCCAATCAGTTATCCAGTACCAAGTAGTCATCCCTAAAACCATATGCATACAAGCAACTCTAAATTAACTTACTGGGTTGTACTCATACATTTATATATTCATGTACCCATAATAATTAAAAAGGAAAAATAAAATAATAGATATAATAATACATTAACATAGAAGGGCATGGGAAGAAAAAGAGGAACAATGACAGGGAGCATTATATAATAATAGGGAACTGAAGATAATCAAAGTTCATTATATATACATGTATGAATGTCATAATGAAACCCATTTTTTGTATAATTAATAAAAAGCTAATAAAAGGAATATTGATTATTTCCAAGAAGATAATAAAGTAGAAAAGCCCTATATGCTATTGCCAGCAAGATAAAAATCTTCCCTCTTGTGCATGGCACAAAATTCATTAATTTTTTGTTTTCATAAATTACATAAACTTTAGTTGAAGTCATTATTTATGTGAAATTTGGTGTTTTGGTCACTTGACTTAATATTACTTGTAGTGATTTTTTTCCCTATGTCATTTAAACATTTTTATAAATCATTATTTTTGAATGGTTTATGGCTTCTCTGTAATTTATATAACTGTTTATAAGCTATTTAATTCTATTTAACATATATCAGGAGACATTATATCACTAACAATTTATGAATAAAATTACAAAATTATGGATAAAAATGTGAGTATTTCTATCCTTCCTGGTATAAGTGTCTAATTGTGCTCAGAAAATTTACAAAATTTGTTAACACACTTGGGACAAGTACACCTTTAAGTGTGTACTTGTCCCAAAACTTTCTCCAATACCAGGTAATATGCATGCATTCACACATACTTAGTTAGGAATACCTTCTTTTCTTCCATATAATTTATTTTATTTTTAATAAAATATTATTTTTATTTATTTTTACTTTTCACCTGGAGTGGAGGACCCAGATTGATATAAAATTCTGACCTAATTAACATTAAGACAACACTCTGAAAGCTGCAGTCCATTGATACTCTGAGAGGTATTCTAAGAGTGGCATTGATTCCTTGAGCTTTCAAAAACTCACTCCTCATAGTTGAAACTAGATCAGAAATATGGACTTAGGGCAGGTGCACAAATTATCAAAAAGAATTCCTCATGGGCAATATCAAAACCAGCACATATACAGTGACCAATTGTGCTATATCTTTCAGGGAAAGAACTGAGAGGGAACATTCATTATCTTCTGTGCCAGATGAAGTCTGAAATGCTTGTTCCATGCCAAAATCAACACAGAAGAATTCTAAAGTCATCATGGGCTCTACTTTCTAAAGCAGAAAAGCACAGCTGACATTAAGAAATATGAGCCGATTCTGTAGGTCTTCTTGTGGAGTTCTTGTCACCTTTGGGGCCCTCTCTCCTTCCCCCAACTCTTCCACCTGCTTCCCTGTACTCAGCCTAAAGTTTGGCTGTGGGTCTCAGCCTGTGTTTCAATCAGAAACTTGGTGGACTCTTGCATAGGACAGTTACACTACATTCCTGTCCACAAGCTAAAGAAGGAAATGGGGAAAGAGGGTTGGAGAGTGGGGCTCAGAGGAAAGGAGAAAGGAGGCTGCTACCAGGATATAAAGTGAATAAATAAACTAATGAGAAAAAAGAATTATAAGTCTTTGTGGATACCCAAGCCTTCAATGCAAAAGATCTTCAGCTTTTCTGAAGAGTGGGAGGGGATGCAAGGGTGAGAGAAAATGGATATGTACTCTGTCATACATTTCCTAGAGGGACAGAATGGAGACTACTCCCCTTACTTTACCAGTAAAGAATGTGTGTTATCTTTTTCTGTAAACTGGGATGGAATCTCATCAACAGGGCTTGGTGTCTCTTCCTTCATCATTGCCCACATATTTTAGGATCTATATCTTTTAGGTATTTAGAAGTTAGTATCTCTCCATTTAGTTTGATGTTGGCCAAAGGCTTGTTGTATATTGCCTTTACTGTATTTAGATAAGAGTCTTGTATCCCTGATCTCTCCAGGACTTTAAACATAAATGAACTCTGGATTTTATCAAATGCTTTTTCAGCTCTAAGGAAATGATCATGTGCTTTTTTTTCTTTTAGTTTATTTATGTGGTGGATTACATTGATGGATTTCTGTATGTTGAACCACCCCTGCATCCCTGGGATGAAGCCTACTTAGTCATAGTAGATGATATCTTTGATGTGTTCTTGGATTTGGTTTGGGAGTATTTTGTTGAGTATTTTTGCATCAATATTCATAAGGGAGATTGGCCTGAAATTCTCTTTCTTTGTTGAGTCTTTGTGACGTTTAGGTATCAAGATGACTGTGGCTTCATAGAATGAGTTTGGTAATGTTCCTTCTGTTTCTATTTTGTGGAATAGTTTGAAGAGTATTGGTGTTAGCTCTTCTTTGAAGGTTTGGTAGAATTCTGTGCTGAAACCATCTGGGCTTCTTTTTTGGATGAGAGACTTTTGATGACAGCTTCTATTTCTTTAGGGGATATACAATTACAGAAATGCTCAACATCCATAGTCATCAGGGAAATGCAAATCAAAACGACCCTGATATTTTACCTTACACCCATCAAAATGGCTAAGATGAATAACTCAAGTGACAACACATGCTGAAGAAAATGTGGAGAAAGGGGAACCTTCCTCCATTGCTGGTGGGAATGTAAACTTGTACAACCACTTTGGAAATCAAACTAGTGCTTTCCCAGACAGTTAGGAATAGTGCTACCTCAAGATACAGCTAAAATACTCCTAGGAATATATCCAAAAGATATCCAAGTATAAAACAAGGACATTTGCTCAACCATGTTCATAGCAGCTTTATTTGTAATAGCCAGAATCTGGAAAGAACCCTTCAACTGAAGAATGGGTACAGAAATGGTGGTACATTTACACAGTAGAATACTACTCAGCAATTAAAAACAAGGAAATCATGAAAATTGCAGGCAAATGTTAAGAACTAGAAAAGATCATCCTGAGTGAGATATCCCAGAAGCAGAAAGACACACATGGTATATACTCACTTATAAGTGGATATTAGATGTATAATATAGGATAATCATACTGAAATTTGTACACCTAAAGAAGCTAAGCAAGAAGGAGGGCCCTGGTAAGATGCTCAATCCTCATTCAGAAAGGCAAAGAGGATAAACATCAGAAGAAGGTGAAAACAAGGAACAAGACAGGAGCCTACCATAGAGGGCAGGGTATCAAAGTCAATGCTGAGACTCATAGCAAAACTTTGAGCAGAGTGCAGGGAAAGAAGGGAGAGATAGAAAGACCTGGAGGGGTCTGGAGCACCACAAGGAGAACAGAAACAAAAATTCCTGGCCCAGGGGTGTTTTCTGAGACTGATACTCTAACCAAGGACCATTCATGGAGATAATCTAGAACTCCTGCACAGATGTAGCTCATGCAGCTCAGTCTCTAAATGGGCTTCTTGGTAAGGGGAACAGGGGCTGTCTCTGACATGAAATCAGTGGCTGGCTCTTTGATCATCTCCCTGTGAGGGGGGCAGCCTTACCAGGCCACAGAGGAAGACTATGAAAGACAGTCCTAATAAGATCTGATAGTCTAGGGTCAGATGGAAGGGGAGGAGGTCCTTTACTATCAGTAGACTGGGGAAGGGGCATGGGAGGAGGGAGGGCAGGATTGGAAGGGGATGACGGTGGCTGCTACAGCTGGGATACAAAGTGAATAAATTGTAATAAATACAAAAATTAAAAATAAGAAAATGTAGTATCCTAGAGGCATCTTAATTTATCAACTGAACTTCCATGTATGCAGCAGTGAACATTGGAGCTAATACTATTTGGGGGAAATAAACCTACTAATTGTATTATAAGATATTTGCAGACAATGTATAAAAATTTTGGGGCCTGATATAGTTTAATGAAAGCTGGGGGGTTTGAGGGGAGAGCTGAGATTATTTAATTTAGAGGTAAAAGATTACATGGAGAATGCTTCTTTTAGAAGTCCTTCACAGATTATTGGAAATGAAGTCCCTTCCCCTCTCCCATTTCTGTTTTTTTTTTTTTTTTTTTTTTTTTTGTGTGTGTGTGTGTGTGTGTGTGCAAAGAAGAGCTTTACACAAGCCCCATCTATAACTTAAGAAAATGTCCTCTGATGCTCAGGACCAGGCTAGGGTTTGGGGAATGAGTTCCTTGGTATAAATACATAGCTGGAGATACACCCAAGTAGAACTATTTTGGGGAAAGAAAGGTATGTTTGGATAAAATGGAGGAGTGAGGGTCACAAAAATTGACAGTTTAGATCTGCCATAGTTCATCCTTACACTTGAATCATCATTTTCATTTTATAAAGACCATGAATTCTTTCCTCCTTGCTCTGCCAAAGCATAAGCTTTAGAGAACATGAGGGTCAGCCCCAAGGTCAAACACATAGGTTAGTAAGAGAGTGAGGGCAGACCAGCGTTGAGGAAATAACTATTTTGTCTCTCCATTGATCTGGCTCCCTGGGGACAGATCTGAGTAGTAGACAAACCATGAGTGCCTGTGGGTCATTTAGAGACATGTCAGCAAGAAGTAAGAGTGACAATAAGTGTAGGCTTGCCTTTTGCTATAGTGAGTCTGGAAGTAGGCCACTGTGTCAATACTTTAAGAACAGATGGCTTACACCTCTTCCTTCTTGGCTTTCACATGGTTATTATCCCATAGGACTCTGAGATCAAAATTGAAGCATGAAAGGAAGTGGACATTGCTTTAAATTCAGTTTGTCTCTGTTTAGCAGAAAGTTTTTGTTTCAGATTTTCAAATAGTTTCCTTTACTTTTCTTGGTAGAGAGCTACACCATAAGCTATTCCTAAATATAAGAACACTTTCCAAGGCAATGTCTCATTTAGCCTTTCCAGTTGAGTTGGAATAGAGACTTAGTTGAGGCTACATAATTTGAAAATCAGCTGTGTGCATGTTGGGGAGACTGCTTATGTATCTCAATGCTCAGGTAGGAGATTTTGAAGAGACCAATATCAATCCCTAAGTTATGCTACATAAATTAAATACTTCATGAAAACAACATCAACAAAGCAACCTGAGTTCATACTGATTAAAGAAAATAAATTCTAAGAACAAAGAATGGGAAAAAGATTATCAAACAAGTCCTGATTGTAAAAGTTACAGAGAGGTAATATTAATATCTAGGAAAGTATTCTTTTCAAGCAGAGCATCCTGCAGAAGTAAAGTTTGTACCCAGAGTTTTAGTTGGAGACTCCAACGCTTTATTCTCTATAACTAACAGAGCCACTGAACAGAAAATAAATACACTTATAAAAGTTCTGAACAGCATTACTGAGGCATATGTAGTACTCAAGATGTACAAAACATAGCCTGTGATGGCAATACAATGTAAGGATTATTAAAGATACATGGTCCAAATGCTATGGTAAAATTGAGCATATGCTGAGCCATAAAATGAGTTGAGAAATTTGAAAGAATTTATGTTATGAAGGCTATTCATAGGTTATGTAAAATGAAATTAAAAAGCAATAAGAAGAATATATATGGGGTAATCCCCAACTATTCAAAAGTTAAGTCAGACATTCAGAGTGTTAAAAAGAAAAACCAGATAAAAAGAACACACATCTTTTCCAGTTCTCACCATTTACCTGTAAATTTCATGATTTCCTTGTTTTTAATTGCTGAGTAATATTCCATTGTGGAGATGTACCACAATTTCTGTATCCATTCCTCAAAATCTGGGCACAGGTTTTTTTTTGTTTTTTTTTTCTGAGACTGATACTCCAACCAAGGACCATGCATGGTGATAACCTAGAACCCCTGCACAGATGTAGTCCATGGCAGTTCAGTGTCCAAGTGGGTTCCATAGTAATGGGAACAGGGACTGTCTCTGACATGAACTGATTGGCCTGCTCTTTGATCACCTCCCCCTGAGGGAGGAGCAGCCACAGAGGAAAACAATGCAGCCACTTCTGATGAGGCCTGATAGACTAGGATCAGAAGGAAGGAAAGTAAGTCCTCCCTTGGGAAATGGCATGCATGGTGAAGGGGGAGGGAAGGAAGGATTTGGAGGGGAAAAGAGGGAGCTACAGGGGGGTACAAAGTGAATAAAGTGTAATTAATAAAATAATAACAATAATAATTATAAAAGAACACACATTTGAACAAGACTGCACTCAAAGTTTTATATCCTAATTTGTGGATATAGTCAAAGTAATCATTAAAATAAGAAACCAAAACTTTGGTACGGCCGGCAGTTGAGATGCAGAGACAGTAGAACACAGGTCGCTTAGGCAAAATTTGCCTCAGAGAAAAAGTTTATATTATCAGTGGAGGGATTTTAAATCAAAGCTGAATTTTTACCTAATTAGGGTTTTTAGACACATATGAAAGAATAAGTAGATGAAAGAAAATCCTAAGGCAAGGACCAAAATACCAAACAAAAAAAAAAACCCAAACAATATAGTATGTGTGTATGTGACACACACACAGAGAGAGAGAGAGAGAGAGAGAGAGAGACAGAGACAGAGACAGAGACAGAGAGAGTGCTTGCATCCTGGATTAGCTGGAGAGAGAGGTGTGCATATTTGGGAGGCTCTGATGAAAGGGGAGGAGAAATGGGTGGTTCCTTGTCTGATTTAGGCAAAAGGCTTTGTGATGAGTTCTTTCAAAACGCCCTTCACTGACAGGGCAATTTCTCAGCCTAAGAGCGGAGGAGCTCACAGAACATGTCAATGAGGCAGAGGTGCCACTGACATGGAAAGAATAGCAATATTATCCTAATGGCTGTGAAATACAATATAATCACAGGAGGAAATTTACCCTGAAACTGCTCTTCTGCTTTATAGAGAAATCTCCTTGGCAAAAGGCTCCCAAACTCTTTTCTTCTGTGAGACACAGGACAGACAAAGCTCCCTTTCATGTCCTTTGGGTTCAAGACAAGACTTTCCACCCTGAAGTGAGAGAATATTCTGGGAGTTGTCATCTGTCAGGAAGGCCACCTTGTGCTTGGCAAATTTGCCAGTCATAAAGGGGATTTTTAAGATGTTTGCTATCTTACCCTGACCCAGGGACACGGCTGCAAGAGTTTTACTCCTGACTTGAAGCTCCAGGAATTTGAAATAGCTGAAGGACTATTTAAACCCAAGTGAATCCTAACTTTCCAGACCTTGGCCACCATAGGTGAACCTCAATAGCCTGCAGACTAAAAAGGAAAAGATAAAATTAAAAGTTTAATTTTCTTCACATTTGGTCAATGTTTTCAGCTTATCATGAACCACCCAGGACCCCAGCTGTGATAGGAAGTGTTTGTCCCCCAACAAGTCAGGGGCGCCATGGACCCCTGCCTCTTTCCAGGTTCTCTGTCCTCCTTTTTTTTCAACCCAGGGCTTCAAGTCAGACATATGATGTTCTCTGTTTTTTCCTAGTTTTTTTTTTTTTTCTTTTGCTTTTTTTCTGTGATGCTCTCTGTATGACAGGACTATGGTTCTGCCCATATGACAAGATTGTGGTGTATGGCAGGTCTGTGGTACTCCCCATATGGTATAGGTGGGTATCTGATTTATCTCCTCTCTTTGAACTGACTATCTTTTAGGCAGGAATCAACTACATCCTTTCTCATGCTACCAGGCACTCAGGTAAATGACTAGCAAAGTGTACTTTAAAGGTTTATCTGCCATTGTTTCATGTCCTTGCATTGTTTGCTGATTCTCCTTTACCTACACTGAGCGCTTTGTGTCACAGTGTAAGGCAATATTGGTCTCATCTGCAGAGATGAGCATCATATGTTAATATATAAGGGCTTGCACGCACGCATGCACGCACACACATGCACACGCCCAATCCTATCTCTGTCTGCTCAGTTTTTTTTTTTTTTTTTTTTTTTTTTTTTTTTTTTTGGTTAAATGATGTGTACCTCAATCCTTTGTGGCTAAAAAGATTCTCATTTTTGATTCTTCATCATTTCATCTGTTTGAAGCATGAGTTTGTTCCTAAATGGAGTTTTTGGAAGACAAGTGGTACAGAAGCACATTGGAGAATGGGACAGGAATAGACCCTTGAGAGGATAAAAATATCGGAGTTTTGGTAGCATTTCATAGCTAAATTTCATGCTTCCATCTTTACTCCTCTCTGGTGTAACAGGCTCTCTTCAGCAAATGGGAATCAAAAGTGAAGGATTCCCCCTTGCTTCCAGCAGCGACATGACTTCAGGGATAACCCTGGAGCAAAAGTGCTCTCTGCTTCCATTTCAAACGTGCTCTGCTTCTCTTCTGTGGTGCTTCAGGGCTCTCAGGTACTGGTTAATGAGAGGCATTCCCCTTTCCATCAATGAACCACTTTAGATGAGGCATTTAGTGTCTGACCCTGAAGTAGAGAGAGGTGAAGACAGACATCGCCTACGAGTTAGAGCAATCCTGAAAGTTCTGACCTGAAGGAGATAATGATCAGAACAGAGCTGTCCTTGGGTCCCGATCTTTCCACAATCTCCTGTAAACCGTATGCTGCTGTGGTTGTGAAGAGAGAAACAGTACAGAAATGCACTGGGATTCAGGCCAAAGTCCTGCACCTTGTCCATATGGGCTTGTTTGATCTCAGTGTGGGCTCTGTAAAAATAATGAATATCAAATCATAGCCCAAGATGCATGGCATAATTCCAGGCTTTGGCTTGGGAAAATACTAAATTACTACAGGATGAAAGAGGGGGTTGTTTATTTGTTTCAGAAAAGTGACATATTGGTGCCACCACCTTCCTCCATACCAGCCTGTGAGAAGATGTAAAAGATTTGGTGATGAAGGAATAGCAAGGCCAGGAGATGGTGCCTGGTATACAGCTTGTGCGCCACAAATATTTGCACAATAAATGACAGGACATCTTAGTAAAGCTAGTATTCGCTATGTGCTGGTCCAATGTGACGTTTCTGAGGTGTAATTTCAGGGATCTAATAGTGTTTTGGATTCACACTAGAACACATCTCTTAGAGAAATGTTCTTGTAGGAGAAGAACACTGTAGGAAGGAACATCACACTCACCTGCGATCACCTAATTTACTTATCAGATCAGTCCTCTAAAGCAGGGGCCACTTGGCTGTCACTTCATATAGTAGGGAATCAAGTTTTTCAGAGAAGTTCATATAATGTGAACTAGGAAAATGAATTCAATTTATGATCTGGGATATCAGATGAGGTTTCTTCAACTCCAAAACTCACTCTTTTCTTCCATAATATACAATGCTTCAGCATAACATCATTTAACCTCAATGTCCTCACTTATAAGAAAGGAAAATCGATGTTGAGATCATGTGATCACTGTGAGGCTTAATTAAGAATATATCAGAAAAGAACCAAGTACAGTCTATTGGTAATAGATAATGAGTACAACTCTTGGTCTGTCTTCCATTGCAGAAGAATCTAAAATGTAGTGTTGTAAGAGTCATACAAACAAGGTTAAATATCTATTATCTGTTTCATAATTTGTACACCTGGTTTATATGGTTATTTGTATTCTGTTTTATTATATTTAAGGACACTTATAAGCCTCTGTACAGTATTTTTCAACAAATATTTTATAACTATTTGGGAATTTCACATCATGCACCCCGATCACACTTAATTCCCAGTCCTCTCGGATTTGTCCCGCACGCTATGGCTTCCCCCTCCAAAACAGAGAAGAAAAAAGTCCAATTGGTGTTTCTCATATACTCACTGGAGGATGGTCAGACCCCCAGTGGCTAGCTCCTTAAAGAAAATTGAATCTTTCCTCACCATCTCTCCAGCCTCCTTATCACAATTTTTAAGAGTTCTCTTTGAAGGAGGTCTGTATAGCCTGTTACTTTTTTTTTTTTTTTTTTGGTGGGGGGGGATGTGGGCTGGGTTGGTTGTTACAGAAGCATTCTATGTCCCTTTTTCTCAACTGTGAGTCTGTAGTCACTGGAATCACTGTAAAAGTAATTTCCTTGCCCTTTACAGTCAGTAGGTACATAGATCATGAACTTTTACAAAGTTTCTGGCAACAGCACAAACCATGAACAGTCACATGGTCTCCAGCCTCTGCATATTCTGTGGACCTCAGCATTGTCTCTGGTGGTTGTACAGACCATAGTGGCCCTCTGCTGTGGCACTATCATAGCCCTAGGCAGCAACACAGGTCAAGAGCACCTGTCATTACAAAATCCTGTTCTACAACCTGTTCATAGGACTCTTGCAACTATAATTCTTTCAAGAACATATGCATTTGGAGAAGCTGCAAGATGGAATCTATGTGATGGTGAAACTGGTTGTTGGTGTGGAATCAGGACTCAGGTGTGCAGGGTCCTGACACTGTCCTTTAGGCTCTCCATTCCTGACATCAAGCAACCAGTAAAAGGACCTCTAAGAGCAAATTGAGGCATGAAAGTAACTAATAGCTACCTCCTTCTTTTGGTTTATAAGGATTTGAAGAGGTAAGTTGGAACAGGCTTATGATCACTTGGGTCCCTTTGTTTCCCAAGCTTTATTATATTTTGGAAACATCTATTTTCTATAGTTGTTTGAGTATGTCACCTGTCTCTTTTCATATCTAACTGACAAAGACACTAATTCCCATAACAAATATATGCACAGAAGCCATGTGACATGGTGATTAGAATTTGAGGCACTCTAAGACTTCACTGGATCGACTCAGTCCTCTGTGGTGCAGCACAGGTGACAATTCAAAATATTCTACGTGATTTGGAGAAAGTAGGAATAATGTGTGGCCCCAACAAACTAAGCTAAGATTAAAGGCAAGTAGAAATACATATTTCTCTCACTTTCTCTTAATGTTCAAAGTGATTTTTTAAAAATAAGTTTATGTGTTTATAATGTATCATTGTGCCCATGGAACAGAGAAAGGTGATTAATATGGTATATATTTTCTCACAACTGTATAAAGGAGGCAACTGGGGTTAAATGTGTTAGTTTGAGAAAATGGTAATAATTAAAGGAAGCCATCAAAATTAGTATCACATGGTAAGACAATGTTAATAGAGCTTTCTACAGGATTAAGAGCATATATTAGAAAGTGAAAAATAATATAAACTCAAGTATCTAAAATTTTACTAGGAAAAAGTGAAAATAATGAAACACAATCAGAAGGAAAGAATTAACAGACATTTTAGAAAAGTCAAGGAATGGAGAAAACTAGGAAAATAGCACAATCAGTGAAAACACTGAACCTTTGAAAAGGATTGATAAAATTGATAAGCTCTCAAATAAGCAAACTGGGAAAAACTGAGCAAAGATGAAGACCAAGGACAGAAATGTAAAGAACAACACTGCCACTAAAATGAATTCAGAAGGTCTGTGAATAACTCTTTGCCCACAAATTTGATAATCTACATAAAATGAACAAACTCATTACAAGACACATCTGTGCAAACTCTCTGAAGGAAAAGTAGGCATGCTTACTAAATAAAGAGGAAATTATTCCACTGAAGTAAGCACCATACGGTTACTGGCAAATTCTAACAACCATTTAAGAAAGAATCAGGCCAAGTCTTTCCAATATTTTAGAAGATAAAAACAGAGATTTTTGTAACTCACTAATTAAGATGAATATTACTCAAATAAACAAATGAAAGATGTCAGAAGAAGGTTTGGAGGAGATGGCTTCGTGGTTAAGAGCTCTGGCTGTTCATCCAGAGGACCTGGATTTGATTCACAGCATCCACATGACAGCTCACAACCATCTATAATTGAAATTACATAGCATTTGACTTTTTTTTCTGGCCTCTGAACACATTGCATACTTTTGGTGTTCAGACATATATGCAAGAAAAATTGAAACAAGAAATTAAATTTAAACAAGAAAATAAAAACTAGTCGTCCTTGTGAACCTCTACATAAAATTCTTTAATAATTTGCTATAATTAGCAGCTATTCAATTCAATATCATCTAAAATGCTTTATATACCATGGCTATGTGACCTCACGTATATAAAACTGAGTAAACACTTAAAATAAAAAATAAAGCCATCACATTAAAAAAACTAAAAAATAAGATGTTTGCATGATTGTATCAATAGAAACTCATAACACATGACAAATTTCAACTAATTTTAACATCTTTACCTGCCCAATATTCTCAGGACTGGAGCAAACCTTTCTCAAACTGATAAAACAGTAGCTACAAAAATTCCTTAAGTGACACCTCAGGTGGCCAAGAATGCTTATTTTCGCTACTGCTTCACAACCTTTCACTGGAAACCCTAGTGTACTGAGCATGTTTTTTGTTTCCAACATTGTGCAAGAATTCCAGATAAAAGCAACCTGAACTAGGAGAAATTAATGTTGCCTCACAGTTCTGAGGATATAGCCCATCACAGCAGGAAAGACATAGTAGCTGGTGTGGATTGGTACATGGCAGCAATATAATAGCTTACGGCAGTCAGTGGCTTCTCATTTAACACTCAGCAGGGAACAGAAAGCTTAGGTTCAAAATGAGGCTAGGGCATAATGCCGTGGTCCAGGTATTCCAGTTAAAGCTCACCTCCTAAGGGCTCTACAAGCTCCTCCAAGGTGTATCACCAACTGTATATGAACAGTTTAAGCATGATAGGAAATATATCACATTAGAACCGTAATAGTCCACCCATTGGCCTGATAGATTCATGGCCATCTCATAATATAAAATGCAGCCAGTGTGACTCAAAACTTCCAAAACTCTTAACAATCAAAGACACTGTTTTTGTTCAAAAGTTCAAAGTCCAACGTCTCCTCTGAGACACCAGGTAAACTATGAGTTGTGAACTCCTATGAAATAATGATTTTAATAATAATAAGAAGAAAGTTACATAAAATAGCATAGAACAAACATTTCTTTTGTAATTCATGTATTTATTCACTTTACATCTCAACCATAGCCCCTTCTCTCTCTCCTCCCAGTCCCTTCCTCCCATCCTCTTCCCCTGCCACCCCTCCCCTTCTCCTTGACTATTTGCTTCCTGTATACTGCCTTCATTGTGTTTAGGTATGTGCCTTGTATTCCTGATCTCTCCAAGACTTTTAAGATGAACGGGTGTTGGATTTCAAACATTTCTACTTTAGAGAGGAGGAAAGGGAGGACAGTGAGGCCAGACTGCATCAGTTTTGGACTGAAACTCAAGAGGAGAGACATCAAGCCCTACAGCAGCTCGATCTGCCACAAAGGACCTGTGAGGGTGGCATCGAGACCCCAGCAAGCTATGTAGCCCCAGTCTTATTGCTCCATTCAAAGCCTGCAGCTTTCCTCAGCAGGTGTCTCATATTCATGACATCTTTATCTTTCTGGAATCCCCACTGCAACTTAATCTTCACTCTCATAGCTTGACAGACATCTTCTCAGGCCTTCTGACAGGACTTTCTTACCATACTTCCTATTGCCTGCTTCACAGGTTTTTTTCCTAAACCCAGAATAAACTATTATGACTCCTCCTATCTTACTTTGTCCACACCCTTTGTAATACAAAACTAGTACCAAGTAGGGTGATGTTACATTCTATTGTTAATTGTAGATGTATCCTGGTATCCTTTTACCACAGCTGTAGTGGGCTCTCAGTGCGTGTAGACAGACTTGGTCCTTGATGTTTCAGAGGGGATCAAAGACTCTAAATAAGCAATGGTGATCAGACAAGATACAAGGGATTATTTCTATCATTTCTATCACACTGTGACAAAGAAGCTGGCCTCATACTGTTTGTGCTATGAAAAATGTGAATGAGGCTAAATTTAACAGTAATGGGCTAATTCATACAGAAAATTCCAAGTCAGCATAAAATTCAGGCCTTGTCATGATTCTTTACCTGTGCATTTACTCTGGTTTACAGTGAGAATTCAAAACAGAAACAGAGCAGAAACGTGATGAAGCTCTTGCAGTTTAGCCAAAAAAACAAACAAACAAACAAACAAAAACCCAACAACAACAAAAAACAGTGTAAGTGTATTTAAAGTTTCACATGAAGCAAGTACAAAGAAACAAATAGCTGTGCTTTATAAAGAGATTAGGGTCATTAAGATGAACCTGTGCTATGCCCTGGACTGACAGTAGTAGGAAGGTGCCTTGGAAACAAGAGCCTACCTATGAAAGTTTCCATGGTATGAAAACCCATTGAAACAGATTTCCTGAGAAGAGTCAGCCCCCAAGGACTTCTTATTGAATATAATGAGTTAAAGAAGTATAGGCTTGGGGGCAAGATGGTGGCGCCAGGAGGACTCTCATTCTGAGGAGGAGCACAGCAGGATTGTCACAATGACCAGCAATCAGAACTCATGGCCATAAAACACAAGTGATTGTGTTTCACAGGTGAGAGGATACCCCACGGTGGGGGATTCAATCAGCTTTAACTCACCTGGCTAAACCGTGGAAGAGATCCTGGTTCTGCCAGGAACTTGGTCGCCAGCCTAGAGCTACACACCAGCGTGATCTGGTCACTGTCCCAGACTGAACTGTGGACGCACAACACCACAGACTGGATTTTCCAGTCGAGAGATAACCCCAAGGAGCAGGAAATGATTGGGACCGACCTTAGGTCACCCAGACATCCACTGGAAAAGACGTGGGTTCCACAGGTGCCCCAGGAGTCAGCCCGGAGACAGAGACGGGGACCCAGGTGCCTGCACAGAGCCCTGCCTGTGCACCTGATTCGCCACCTCAGATAGAATTGTGGGCACCAGGGCACCAGAAACTGCGTTTCACTGTCAGGTGCAAACCCACAGGGAGGGAAACAGCTGGTCTGATCTCAGAGCACTCAGCCGACACCCCCACCCCGAAAAGGTCTCGGGAAAATTACCCAGTTTAGGCAGCCACCAAGGCTCCCAAAGGCCAGAAAGACGGAGCCACAAGCGGGCATCTGTGCCTGTGGGTTCTACTCGCCACCCCAGACAGAACAGCGGTCCCCAAGGCAAGGACTGGTTGTACCTGGCAGGAAGAAACCCCCAGCGGGGGGGATCATCAGGTCTAACGCTCAGGACACCCAGCACCAAAAGACTTCCTGGATTCACACAGACTCTAGGTTCTAATGCAGGCAGAAGCGCTGTGCTCAGCCACCATTATTGAGTTCCCCTAGGGCACTGGGACACAGCTGCATCCTCAGACCTACAAAAGCCAGAGAGCCATTACAGCAGCCCTCAGATACTGTGCCAAGGATCAACCAGTTATCCCTAGCTAGACTGTCAAAACTGTGGGTCCTTCAAGAGGGCTGCACCCACAGCGTCTGGACCAGAGCAGTGCTTGTAGCTGCCATCCCAGACAGGGACACACAGCTTCTGGTCCAGAGTGAGGCACCCAGCCTCCAGGCCAGAGCAGCGCCTCCAGGCACCAACTCAACCTAGGTGCACATTCTCCAGGCCCCGAGTGGAGCATTCAGCCTCTGGCCCAGAGACTTGCTGGGCACACCTCTCACTTTCCTGGACAGAACTGTGTGCCCCAGGAAAACAGACTGAGTTTCCCTGTTGGGAGAAAACCCCACAGCTAGGGAATCAGCAGGTTCTTCAAGAGGACTGTACGTGGAAATTTAGTGAGCAGCAGCACACTAAATTTATAACGAGAAACTCAGCAGTGGGGCAGCTGTCTTGAGAACTTCTAAGGGTAAGAGGAGATCCCCCCTGCCTAATAAAGACCACAGCTACTACTCAGGGCTATAAACCTGAGGTGAGCAGTAGCAATTCCTGAGAAACACTGGCCATTCAGTGAACATAACCAAAAAGCAGAGGAGGACTCATTCAGGAAAAATCATCTTCCGGCCAAGAGGATTCTCCCTACCTCAGGACTCCAGGAAGCACAGAAACTAACAGCCAACACCTAAATCAGCCCAATGGGTAGAGGTCAGCGTAAAAGCTCAACCAACAAAAGACAGAGCAATATGGCATCTCCAGAAACCAGCCATCCAGGGGCGAACAGCCCTAGACAATGCAGTATAATAGAAAATCACAAAGATGACCTTACATCTATGCTGATGAAGAGGACAATAGAGGAAACAAATAAAATACGTAAAGAATTAGAGGAAGATAAAAACAAACAGATCATGGCTATCCATAAAGAAATGGAGGAAGTTAAAGACAAGCAGATTATGGCCATCCGTGAAGAAATACGGGAAGATGCAGCCAAACAGCTTGCCGCCTTCAGAGAAGAAATAATTAAATCACTGAAAGAAATAAAAGGAACAGAGTTGAAGGAACTAAAAGAAAAAGAGGAAAATACAATCAGACAGGT
>NW_026586173.1:9362972-9412920 GCF_907164565.1 Psammomys obesus
TAAAGCTATAGCAACAGAAAGAAGAGGTGAGTAGCTGCCGTGGGTTCGTGGGGGGGTGATTAGGGAGAACAGAGAGGGGTACATGTCATCATACGCTTGTTCAGAGCTGTAGAATGTAAAGCATAGAGAATGAATCCCAATGTAAACTATGGACTCTAGTTGATAATGATATGCTAATGTAGGTTAATCAGTTGTGACAATTGTACCACTCTGGTGGAACGTGTGATAATAGGGAAGGCTCTGCCTATGTCAAGGCAGAGATAAGGCAAAATTCTGTACTTTCTGCTCAATTTGGCTCTGAATTTAAAACTGTTCTAACAAATAATGTCTTTTAATAAGAACTGTGATAATAGGTCCATTAAGGTTATTAGGTGCAGATAAATACAAATTTATATTTCTACATAATTCAAAAAGTAATCCAAAAACGAGCTGATTAATTTATATATTATCAAAGAAAAAAATGATGTAAATGAATTATAATTAAATTCAACAACAGTGTAAAAGCTGAACTCTGAGAATTACAAACCATTGTTGAAGAAGTTGCAAGAGCCGTAAACAACAATATGTATGTATATATATCAATGATTAATATAAATGAGTTTGTGAGTATAAAAGAGCACAAGGAGACAAAGAGGGAGGGATATGGGACATGTTTTTTTCCCCTAGATTTCTTTTCTTTATTATTATTTTATTTTTTTATAATCGGTTCATTTTAAATCTCGATTGTAGCCTCCTTCCTCAACTCCTCCAGGTCCCACCCTCCCTCTTTCTTTTCCCCTAGTCTTTCTCCTAGTCCACTAAAATGGGAAGTTTTCCTCCCTCGCCATCTGCTCTTAGCTTTTGAAGTCTTATCAGGACAGCCTGGATTCTCCTCCTCCCCTGTGGCCTGGGAAAGCCACATTGACAGGGGGAAGTGATCAAAGAGCAGGCAACCAAAGTTCATGACAGAAGCATCTCCCTGATCCTCTTACTTGGGTACCCACATGGAGACTGAGCTGCCTACAGGCTAGATCTGAGCAGGGGTTCTAGGTCCTCTCCATGCGTGGTCCTTGGTGCATCAGTCTCTGCAGGATCTCTGGGGCTCAGAATTTTTATCCTTGTTGCTCTCCTTGTGGAGCTTCTGTCCTTTCTGGTCCCTTCTATCCCTGTGGACATGTTAGAGGGAGAAAAGACAAAGAGAAAATAATGTACTTAGATTTTAATTAAAAATTTAAAATAGATTTAAACAATAAGAAAAGGCTGTATGACTATCATTGCTCATCTAGGAAGAGGCGGGATAGGAGCCCAGCCTGCGCTCAGCATCCGTGCTCTCAGGTTAAAGGATGCCTGCTCTGCCAAGGGCAGGGAGGTAACCTCACTCATGAAGGGGAAATAAAGCTTCCAGACCTTACCACAAACAGCCAAATTCATTCTCCTAAGCATGTTTTTTTTATTTGTTGAAATTTGTTTCATCTGCTTAGAAGAATCAAACACTGTGACTGAGAAGAGTCAACTGATAATTTACTTTGCTTTAAGGACCTTTTAAAAACAATTTCATTAACATATAATTCATAGACTAAGAGTTTAGACTTTTTAAAAATTTTTAAATTTATTACAATTTATTCACTTTGTATCCCAGCTGTAGCCCCCCTTTCTCATACCCTCCTAATCCCAACCTCCCTCCCTCTTCTCCTCCCATTCCCCTTCCCTAGTCCACTGATGGGGAGGTCCTCCTTCCCTTCCATCTGACCCTAGCCTATCAGATCTCATCAGGACTGTCTGCATTGTCTTCCTCTGTGGCCTGTTAAGGCTGCCTCCCCTCTCAGGGGGATGTAATCAAAGAGCCAGCCACTGAGATTACGTCAGAGACAGCCCCTGTTCCCCTTATTAGGGCCCTCATGAAACTGAAAAGCTTCTGTAAAGCAAAGGACACTGTCATCAGAATAAAACCACAGCCTACAGATTGGAAAAGGATCATCATCAACCCTATATCAGACAGAGGGCTACCATCCAGAATACATAAAGAACTCAAGAAGTTAAACAACAACAAATAAAGGAGTTTAGACTTTTAATACGGTTAATCTTGAGTCTCAATTGTTAAGATTTGGGCTCACCATGCAAAGAAAGACTCCTTCGGATGTGTCCTTCAGAGTGTTTCCAGAAAGGCTTAACCATATATGGAAGGTCCTTAATGTGGGCAAAACCATTCCATGCAATGGGCTCTAAGACTGAATAACAAAGAAAAAGAAGAAAGTGAGCAGAGCACCAGCATTCGTGTATCTCTATAGATGTAATGAAACCCGCTTAGCCTAGTGCTCCTGTCACCACACTTTTCCTCCTGAATGCATTGCAACTCTTAACCTGTGAGCAAAATAAATTCTTCCCGTCTGATTTGTTTATTGTCCCTTACTTAGACACATCAACATACAGGTAATTATCTAATTCCATCCTTCATTCCTGCTTGTACTATTTTTTATTAGATTTCAAACTCAGAATCCCTCAGTCACCTTTTGGCAGCTTTGTCTCCTATCTTTCTTTTCACTTGGTGCACAGAAGAAGCTATCCACTCTTTAGCTGAACCTAAGTATCTCTAAGGATGTCAGAGAACTTGTCCAGTGCCACCATTGCCACCATTTAATCCCAAACAATGAAGGTAAAGCTAGTTTATAGAGGGAAGTAGCCATGTTTGAAATCTAATTGAGGGGAATACATTTGACAGAATGAATCAAAGATAATACACACCCAACTTTCAGGAGAATAGTACAGGAAAGAAAGGCTAATTAGCAGTGCCGGGAGAGAGAAGAGTTTTTCTACCGAGAGTTTTTTCTGGGTCAGTTTTGCAGAGACAGGTTGGAGGGAGAACAAACTAGACACAGGTGAAGACAGAACAAACCAGAGAATGAGAAGGAGCCAGAAGGTTAAAATATATTGTCAAAATTAGTTTGAGGCTTGACAGAGCAATTCAGTCAGAAGCTGAAAGAAGTCAGTATTAATAAGTCATATTGCAGAGGAGTTTGGGCCAGAACAGCTGAGTTGAAGCAGCCAGTCAGAATTCAGAAAGAGCTAGGACAGCTTGGGAATGATTATCGTCTCCACCCCGCATGTGAAGAAATAAAAACATTTACTGAATAATGCTGCACTGAACATAGGAAAAGCTGTGTCTTCAATATACTTATTTCAAGTCTTTAGGATATTTCACTATATATGGGATTTCTGGATCATATACTATTTCTAGGCTTAAATTTTAAGGAACTATCATACTGCTTTCCCTAATGGACACACTGGTTTACCTTCCCACTATCTGCATAAGGATTCCTTCTCTCCATACCTCTGCCAACTCTTATTATGTCTTGCTTTAATATACCAACAAATGCACAGTAATATCTGATTAAGGTAATGTATACAATGGGATATTTTTGTCATGAAAAAGAGATCATGGCATGTGCATGAATCAAAGATCACCCTGGAAGATGTGATACCAAAGAAAATAATTCAGACACAGAAAGACATATGTGGTATAATTTATAGAAGTAAAGATCAGCATGCTGTCTGCTAGAGGCTAGACATTAGGACAAAGGGACAGTGTCAGCCAGAGAGCACAAGGTTTCAGTTTATGATGGGCAAGTTCTGAATCAAGAACTGAAGCTGAGTGGGATTGGTGACACATTTGTTCATTAATTCCATTGTGATAACTGTGTATGTATGTCAAATTATTGTTGCAGTATACTGCTTGAATATATTCTATGATAATTTGACATTAAATATTTTAGAATTCTTCAAAAGTTGAAACATTAACAAATCATCCTGATGGTGCTCTTTTTGGAGGCTGTGTATTGTTTTCTGTAAATCATTGCTACCTTGAAATGCATGATTTCCAATCAAGCTTAAACTGAAATGATTTGGCTCATTTCTTCAAAGAAGCTTGCATTAATGTCCTCTATTTGATGGGTGAAAGGAAACCCTCTCTCAATGCCAGAGCCTGGTACTAGGAGTTGCTACATTCTACCTGAGTTCAGGCTGAAGTAACAGGTAGAGGGGAAGAGCAGGGATTCTGCAATCTTCCATTAGCCCTAAACCTCACAAAACAGAAAGTCAGTTTTGCCAGAAGTGAAGCAGGTGAATGGAGAAAGGACAGTGTGGACTCAATCATAAAAGAAAAGCACCCTCTCTCACAGGCAGACAGCAAGCAGGCGATGACATTTCCTTGGACGGAGAAAAGCATGGCAAGAAGGCGCTTCTCCCTCAGCTTTAGGAAGCCTCGAAGAACCCAGCAGAGGATGTGCATACCTTTCATCCAGTGGCTGATGCCACCATAACACTGCTGGAGAGTCAGAGCTTGTCCCACAGTGGCAGCGAGACTCTGGTTAGGAACAATGTAAGCCCACTGTTTAATTTTAAAAAATAAAATCGATTAATTACAGCACCTACACACAGGTATTACCTGTGATGGCTTGACTGCCCTCCCCCTTCAGATGCCACAGTAAACAGAACACGCACATAGATGCCTGATGTCAGCATAGACTCACACACAGCCCTGTACTACCCTGTCCTAGGCTCCACTCCAAGTACCGGGAGGTAGACAGAATTCTTCATGTTTCGTGGGATGTGGAGGAAAAGATGGTGGCAGAGTAGAAATGATCTTGAACTCTGCACCTTCAATTTCTTGGGCCTCAAGGAGGCTCAGCAAAAACCTAGACAAGGAATGAAGGGCAAGGATTTCTAGAGAAGCCTCAATAATTTTCCTCTCTTTTCCTATCACATCTCCCCTCCCCTCTATTCTCCTCCTAATGTGTCTTGAACATCTACTTACCCTGCCCCACATTACCTCCTTGCACAACAGCCTACCAGGAGGTTGTGGGAGAAAATCAGAGTGGTGCCCAGAGTGTTGGAACAGTAGAACAGAAATGGGAACAGTAGTAGGCTTAAATGCCCTCACCAGATATGTCAACAAATGCAAGTGAAGAGAAGTGACAGGTAGGTAGCTCCTCACTAGGGAGCACTTCAAATGCCTCCAAGGGTGGTGCTCTGGTTTCCTTTCCCACTATGATAAACACCCTGACCAAAAGCATTTTAGAGGAGAAATGGGCTTATTTCATCTTACAAGTTATACATTTCGTTATTGAGAAAAGTCAGGGCAGGATCTCAAGCAGAAACTTGAAACAAAACCCATAAAGGAATGCTGCCTTCTGCCCAGCTGGCAGGCTCATACTTAGCTAGCTTTCTTTTAAAATTTTAATTGATGTATAATTGCATTACTCCACGTTCCCTTTTCCTCCCCTTAACTCTTTCCATAACATCTCTTTTAAACCTCTCTCACGTCCCCCATCATTGCCACTCAAATTAGTAGCCTGTTTTTCCTTTTATTGAAATTTTCAGAAACACACATGTGCATTTGAGTGTATAACTATGTACATGCAATCTGCTGAGTCAGCTTAGTATGGTTTGTGTGTACGTGGCTTCAGGGCTGACCACTTTGTATTAGATAACAAGTCAGGGAGCTGAAAAGGTCTGGTATCTGATGTAAATGTCTTTAAACCACAGTTGATTTTCTTGCATTTAAGTGTCAAACCACTGAACTAATAAATGGAGACTTTTATTGGAATCAAGATTGTATGATTGAATGTTGAAGGTGACCAACATTCAGATGGAGTACCTTCTCCCATCCATTCTACAAAACCATCCAATTACAGGATATAATATTAGGGCTGATTCTACAGAGAAATGAGGACTGGGCAGATACCATGGGGTTGTTAAAGGTCAGTACCCATATGCTCAGTAATGTGACGGAATAGGACCCTGTGCACATAGCATGAGACAGCAGGACCCCAATGTCTATGCTCCATGCTAGGAAGAAGCAGGATCCTATGGTCCTACTCATTGTTGTGTAAGACAGCTGGACTCAGATGACAAAAGCCAAAGTGTGCTTTCTCAGCCAAGCAGTGAAACACTAAAAGGTTATGACCACAAGATTATGACCTGGATGCTATCCATATTCTTTCCTTCAATTTCTTCCTATTTAGCAATGTTTTTGAGACAGCATCTTGCTCTGGCTTGGTTTTTACTTACTATGTAGCCCAGACTGGTCTCAAACTCCTGGCATCCCCCCTGACTCTCTGCCTGGGTCTCTTCTGAGCATTTGGGGTTGTGGGGGGCAGTGTCTCACTATGTATGGCCAAGAATTTGCTTTGTAGACTAGGCTGGCCTCGAACTCACAGACAGCTACCTGCCTCTGCCACAGGAGTACTGGGATTAAAGACATATGCTATCACATTTGATTTATTTAGAAAGTTTATATTGCCTAAATGAAGTTACTGGATTTTCAGTAATTTCTGGCTCTCTTTTGGGCATAACACAGACTTTTCAGCAAAAATTGGAGCCTCAACCTTTGACCAGGTGAATTTAGAATTCCTCACATTAGTTATATAGGCTTTCTCTCTTTCCTGCTTAAATTTCCTTTTTCATCTGCATATGTGTGTATGCATTAGTGTGTGTGTGTGTGTGTGTGTGTGTGTGTGTGTGTGTGTGTGTGCGCGCGTGCGTGAGTGCACATGTGCACCCATGCATGGTAGGTAGGGATTGAACTTAGGGTCACGCATAGATGTGCTGTACAGCCAGCCCCTATATCCTTCGTTCATTATACTTCTGGCTGTTGTTCCTATGAACACAGTACACTCAGGAGAGTCTGGCTTAAATCTTTCTGATGCTGCATCTCTCAGTGCTCTGGGCCAGTGAGAGCTTAGTTATAGGCGGTAGAGTGTTTTCCTGTTTCAGAGAGGAAGTTGCATCCACCCCAGAAACCATTGAAAAGGATCTTTCTACACCCAGACAGGCTTTTAGGGACTGTCAAAAGAATGATGAAGAGCCTTCTTGGTTGCTAAGCCATTGGAAAATCTGCCAAGGAACCCACTGTTCCCATAGAAACCACCACCTTAGAAAAGCTTGGCACAGTTGCTATCCTGCTGCTGAAGAAGGATATTCAGCAAGAGTTGCAGATTAACCATGGGGTGAGGCTCTCCTGCTCCTACTGTTCTAGGACCAAGCCATTACAGTTAAGGTCCCCTGTGTAGCAGAAAGTCCTGCTCTGTGATAACAAGAGTACCCATCCTCAGCATGTTCTTCCATTTTCCATCACATATTGGTTTATCTTAGAAACTGGGTTTGAGGAATAAGTCACTTCCAGCACTCTTGAAGAGGCATCTACACTTCTCATAAGCAGAATGAAAAGGATTAAGTAAAGAGCCAAGTCTCTCTTCTCTATTATTTGTTTTCTTCCTTTACTTCTGGAATGTTTATCCCAGGCATGGACAGCTCAGGATAATTATACTTTCTCAACCTCCAAAGAAACATCTCCTGTCTGTTTTTACCAATTTTGTAAGCTGTCTTGCTATTCTTTCCTATAACCTCCTTCTATTCTTAAGTAAGGTGATACATTTCTATTTCACCTACATTTTTGTTGTTGTTGTTGTTGTTGTAATTTAAACCTGTTTTCCATAGTTAAATGGAAAACATAGTAAGATTAAAAAGCCAAGAACAAAAGAACAAACCCATGGGAACTTAAACATTCCATTCCCCACTAGACATTTATTAGCATCTTCTCTGACTTCTTTTGTGGTCCTCCTCATACTCAGAGATGCTAGACTCATCATTATCACTGATATCATTCATCCACAAGTTCACAGAGGGTTGAGAAGAAAGTTCTTACCAAACAAATGTAGAATTTAGAGCATCAGGTCTCAACTTGTGGATCATAACCCCATTGGGTCCTGTGCCAGATACCCTTCATGTCAGAGATTTATAGTATGATTCATAACAGTAGCAAAATCACAGTTACAAAACAGCAAAAAGTAATGTTAAAGTTGGGGATCATTACAACATGAGGAACTATATTAAAGGGTCGCAGCATTAGGAAGGTTGAGAACCAGTGATCTAGAGTCTGAAAGAAGAAAGTGATACACAATATTCTAGAATGGAGTAATTCGTTACAGTTTCTTCATTGTTTTAATTCATGTTATCAAATAGTCTCCCCCCAGATTATGGAGGAAAACAAATTTGTTGTTTCTTTTCATTGTTAAAAAGGTTTGTCCTCAGAGAAGCTGATTTATCCACAGTCACAGAGCTTATGACCAACAGATATGGGATAGGAGGAAGGGCTTTGACCCCACATGCTTAGGGTTGAGTCAGTCAGTTACTCCAAAGCCATCCTCTGTCAACCCATGGCTTTAAAGCTCTTACCTGCTATGACCATGCAGGCTAGCAGTCTTCAGCTACATGCATTATGTTTAGAAAAGACGTGAAGGAGGCACCTTCATTCCCTTCATGTAGACCCTCAGGATTTCTACAGAGGCAGAGTGAGTGTTTTGCAGTGAAGACTGAGATAAGCCCTTTGTGTAACTCCCTATACCAAACTTCTCTTCAACTCAGCCTCACGGTAGCCTAGTGTGTAAGTTCTCACCCGTCTTTGAGAATGTAATAATGGAACCCAGCTGCTGCTCAGGCCACACCACCTGCAGAAGCCTTCCCTTCTCACAGACACTGACAGGTGCCCTATTGAGACACCATCAACTTCTAACTAACAGACTTCCAGATGTCAAGGTCTCTTATGTGGAAAAGTGAGTTTACACTAAAGAGGCATTGGTGGACACACTTGCTATTCCCTACCCATCTCCCAGATGAATGCCTGAAAGAGAGGCTGACTGCAGGCTTGGGCTGTGAAACTATCTCATTCTCAGAAAGATAGAAGAGATTCCCATCTTCATTTCTGCCATATGGGGCCTGGTTTTATCTTTTCAGAGCCCCTGAAGTACTCTTGTCTATCTGTCTGTCTGCTCATGACATTACTGTCTTCTTATAAACTCCATACAGTACCAATTTATCTCAGTGACCCTTTTGAACCCAGATCCTAGACTTTTACCCTTGGATGTCTGAGCCCTGTTTCTTCCTTCACTCATTTGCTATCAACATCAGCTGTAGGTCTACCTGGAGCCCCAAGCAAATTACCTGCCTGATGTGCACGTTGCTTAAATTTCCTCCCTGTACGGGAGCAGCAACCTCCCCATGCAACAGCAGCATCAAGCAACACACACAATGGTAGTTTCTCTACTGGCTGCCGATTCCCTTAAAATCAGAAGTCCCAAGAGCTAAGTGAGAGTTTCAGTGTATAGCTCAACATGTTCCTGCTATTCCTTTGGAAAAGCACTTATTTAGGGACCAGCACTATCAAACCCACATATCCTGTGATTTCAGACGCAGGAAGCAGGGATCCCCCAAGTGGGTTACTGAAAGTGTAAGGACGCCTGCTCTTCAATCCATCTTGCCATTTCTAATTTATTCTGCCTATTGAAATGACAGTGCCAGGTAAATGATGTGTGCACTGCACGTGGGGAGGATGGCCCCTCCTTCTATAGACATCGACTCTTCTATAGACATTCATTCAGTGGGTGATAGCAACACTTTGCCTGGAAACTTATGGGTGCTGAACTCCCACAGCCATTGGTCTGCTCTATCATCTTATTGGCAAGTATTATTCAACATAGACATGACTCTTTGCCACTGAATCAAACATGCTGTAAGTGCTGATGCTGTCCTGTCCATTCATGTAGGCAGAAAGAGACACTTGTCTCTGGAATATGTATTCATTTTACCTACAGGATTTGTTGATTAGCTTAGAATGCTATAATTTAAGGATAACCAGTCATGCTCAGTGTTACTGTGGATTGCTAAGTTGTCTCCATTCCTGTCCTCATAATGACCCTTCTTCATATAGCCAGTGGCAGAGCAGATCTCAGTGGACCTCATTCAGTGTCAACCTGATTGTTTATGCCTCTTCTGAGTTGGGAACCAGCATGGGCATTAGCATGTGATAAAGAGACTTCCTGTTTGTCACTGGTCCCCAGATGCCCACTTATATGCCTTTCCATAAGACCCATTATTCCTTTGTCATCTAATTTGGTTGCTCTTTAGTCCCCTGACCATCTGGACAATCCATTTTCACTGTCCATAAACTGCTATCTGTTCTATTCCAAAGTCTCTTCTCTTTCTACATAGGCTAGTTTGGAAGTTGCACTGCCTAAAGCTCCACTCTTGAAGAGGGTACCCATCCGACTGAGGCAGTCCTAGGACCTAAACTCAGAGGCATCAGCCAGAAGCTTCCTGAAGCTAAGGTTGAGCCCTTTGCTCCTGACATGGAAATTAAAAGGCTTAGGTCAGCTATTAGTAATTTCTGAATATTGACATTGGTTACAAAACATAAAATTTATGAGATGATACAGTTTTTTAAATTTATTTTTTTATTTATTACAGTTTATCCACTTTACAACCCAACTGTAGCTCCCCTCTCTCCTCCCCTCCCAATTCCACCCTCCTGTCTCCTCTCCTCCCATGCCCCTCCCCGAGTCCACTGATAGGGGAGGTCCTCCTCCCCTACCATCTGACTCTAGCCTACAGGTCTCATCAGGACTGGCTGCATTGTCTTCCTCTGTGGCCTGGTAAGGCTGCACACCCCCCTTCACTGATAGGGGAGGTGATCAAAGAGCCCTTATAAAATTTCTACATATATTAAATATTTCAAAATATACTTTGAAACCCCCTTGCCACACTGATTTTAAGTGATCAATACTAATTGTAAATGACTCAACGACAAGAAGACATGTTATAAAGAAACATAATAAAAACAGTAAATGTACATTTGTAGTTTATAAATAAATCTACTAAGTAAACTCTCACAGTATATTTAATAAAAAAAAAAGGTTTAGGTCATGGGTCTATGTCAGCACCTTACATAACAGATCTCTAAATACTTGTGAAATTTGATGTGACTGAATAAAAGCTACCTTCCAAATTCAGGCTTATGTACTGCCTCTACTCTACAACTCTCTCTCTCTTTCTCTCCCACTGTCTCCATACACACATACACACTTATATACACACATTCACAAAAACACAATCACACATACCCTCTCTCTCTCATATATATGTATATATTCATTCACAAAAAAACATACTCTATAAGATTTGTCTTAGGAGCACATGTTCTTACTGTGTATATTCTTTTATATAAGTCCATCAATTTTCAGTTATTGCACGAGACTGTACACATTTCATATGTTCATCCCACCATAGAAAGCTAGCTCTTTGGGAGCCGAAAGTATCAACCCCCAGTGCAGTAGCTGATAGTACTGTTCAATAGATATGGAAGAAAGATTGGAGGAAGAAAGTTAGAGACTAAGAATACATAAATGAATGAATGTACTTTACAACATTTTAGATACTAGCACACTTTTCTTTTCTTGGCAGTTTGATTTTTTTATGAACACACACACACACACACACACACACACACACACACACACACACACACCCTGAGAGATGACTGCTCAAGGGGCTTCTTAGCTCTCAAAGCCCCAAGCTGGTGATCTGACCCCAAAAACTACATGAAAGGTGCTATAGACCTTACCCTCCTCCCTGTCTACTGTTAAAATACCACCCCAGGGCTTCCTGATTCCAGAATAGGCTTCACCCTCTGCTTCCTGTCAGAGCCATCCATCTCCAGGTCCAGCTGCCACACACAACAAAGGACTATCACTTCCTCCTTCTTCTGAGGCTGGGTTTATTTAAATATTTCATCCCTCAAATGCTGAGTTTAGATGCATTAGAGCAAACCTATGTTTGCAGGGAATGGGGACAACAAAGGTCTTACAGTAAGTTTCTCAAGGCTTTTTTTTTTCTTGTGACATGTAACACATAAACATACAGAAAAAACATACAGATTTCTGGATGTGCAGACTGAGAATGAGTATGCATACATGTGCTCCCCCCATCCATGCACACATGTGCACTTTGTACACGCTTGGGTTTCTCTACATGAAGAGAGGAATGCGACCAAAAGAGAGGACAGTAGTTGTCCATGTCAAGTGAGCCCCACGGTATCCTTCTAAGGCACAGCCCTCCTTTAAAGGGATCTCCGAGCTGTGAAGATGCCATCCCTCCATGGTGGGCAATGTGTGTGTTGGGGTGTCAGTGTACTGATTTAAATAAAGATAGCAGCTCCACCTTTTTGATTTGAGGACTGATTTTAGGACTGGTGGTGCTTCAAGAGCCTTACTTTAGTGTCAAAGATGAGCCGTCTCTCTCTTTACTGGCTTTCCAAAGCATGGCAGTGTTGGCTGTGCCCAGTTAAAGCAGCCGTGAATGCTCTACATACAGACTACAATAGAAAGAAGTGTAGCCGAGCCCTGGAGGGTACCAGGTCCGGACCTCAGGGCTCAGGCAGCCAGCTCCACTCACTCTGATAAACACATTTTCTCAGGAGCTTTTTGGAAGTTCCCCAGTTCATAAGCAGGGCTGCTGTGTTAGAACCAGACTCATCATGCCAATGACAGTGCACTGCTGCAAATGGAATACCTTAGCAAGCTTTGCTCTCCAGCTTGGCTCTCACAGCCAAAAACCCCAGCCAGTTCAGCCTAGGGCATCTGTGGATGAATGCAGATGCCGCCAAGCATGGAGTGTTTCCATCCCGGCTGAGCAGCAGTTCCTCCCTCCCAGAGAAGGCCTCATCCTTTGAATCAAACACTCAACAGGTGGCTCCCTTGATACTTGCCAGGGTGACACTTATGTCAGCCAAGATGCCATCTGTGGACCAGTTCTCTCCCTCAGTTTTTATTTGATTCTCTTCCCTGTTTCTGTCCTTCTCCCTTCTCTCTTTGGGATCAGCAGAAAGTTTCTGTGAGATGAACTGTTTTGTTCCCAAGTGCTTTTTGGTGCTCCAAAAGAAGGGTGCCCAGAACAGCCAACCTTCCTCTCCTAGTAGGATGGTTTTAACACAGAGGAGGGCCAAGAGTGGTCCACTCTGTTCTCTGAGAGTTGAAGACAGAGACCAGACCCATGAGCAGATGTTCTAGGCTTTGGGTACTATCTAGTGTATTAGCCTCTGGGAAGGGAGGACAGGGCTTGCTATGAGATTTCAGGTCTCAGCTTCATCAGCAGCACTGACTAGACAGTTCTTTCAGTGAAAGAGTGAAGTTGAGGTGGACATATGCATTTGGACCCCCTCATCCAACAGAGTCATTCTGGAGGGAAGAGAGGGTAGGAAGGCTGACAATCTACAGCTGAGTGGAAATGGCCTTTTAAAGAGATTAGCAGGACACCTGCATATCACACTCACTGCCACAGGTCCTGTTTCCCACACTTGTGAGCCTGCATTCAAGGCTGGTTCGTAGACTATAACCCACCCTCCATTCTCTCTAGTCTGCTGTGGTGCTTGTTTGAAAGGAGGGAAACCAGGCACAACAATGTAGGCTTTCCACAGATCACCTGACTATTGCCCTTCCACCTCGGTCTCATTTTCCTCTGTTGCTGCCTCACAACAACAAGGCCAATTAAGCTGCTCTGCTGAGCTCATCAGAACCTGCTAGCTCAATTTATCTCCTCTAGTCCTTCCCAAAATCTCTCCCTGTACAGTCTCAATAAACCTTCCTCTTTCAAGTTCACCTCCATCCCCCAAGCCCTACCTCCTCCCTCTTATCAGCAGCCACAACCAGGGAGATGAAACCTCAGATGAGAATGAGTCTCTTGAAGAAGAATCCTGGTTCCAGAAGCCTCCTCATTCTGGTTTTGCTGCCTGTGGTTCTGTCCTTGCCCTCTGTCCAGAAGCTGAGAAGCCTGTAAGAGAGCCTCCTGCTGAGGCTGGGACAGCTGAATTTCTGCAAGGAGACCTAGAACTGTGAGGAGTTCATCAGGACTCTATTGGGGGGTGGTGTAGAGAGAGCATTGGGCAGGTGTTAAGGATCCAGACTGGCCTCAGAGAAGGTCCACATGGACTGAATTAACTCTGGGAGTGTTGCTTTGCTGAGTGATACACAGGCCTCACATCCCAGTCCCGTTCCCCCTGAGGCTTGGTTTGACGGTGAGGGCCTGGTGGCAGATTTAGCTTTCCATAAAATGAGGCACATTTACTAAGTGTCATGAATGGTCTTTAATTAGAAAATAATAGTCGTAGATGCACAGCAAAAATAAAACTGTTGTTTCAAGAATAGCTAATTGCTTTCAAGAAATGAAATGTAAATTTATTTCACAGTTTTATCCTAAGCACTTTTAACTTGCTGGATAACGTAGCAATGATCAACCTGATATTTCTAAATGTATTTAAAAGAATTTCTGAGATGATGTCTTCTGCAATGTCCAGGACAATACTTGAAGTATATAGTTAGGAAAGAGTATCTCTTTTCCCTACAGAGCATAAGTTGTGTGAACTGGACAGTAGCCTTTTGAGACTGGAGAGCCAGACATAGTAAGGACAAGACCAGCTACATAAATAACCCCTAAATGATGACCAAATAGCCACGAGGTCATTGACAGGTACCTGCCCTTCCCCTGCAGCCCTCTCAGAAAGTATCTGAAAGAACTTAAGAGAACCCATGAAGTCTCCAGTGGAGCTGAAGAGGGGGACATAGCATGTCCTCCCATGAGCCTGGAATGATCATATACACAACTGTCACTCAGTGAGTCCCTCTACGGACTACCCACATGCACGACCACTCAGCCCACAGCTATGGGTTACTCATAGCTCAACAATGGTGTCTTGTGGTATTCTGTAGAAAGTTCCCTAGAGACTCATTGCTATGTCTTTGGTAGCCCATTCTCAACCTTCCCATGTATTTCAGACCCCTGTCTGTTGGCTTAATTAACAGCCAGCCTCTTTGAGAGTGGTTAAGCCAAATCCAATTTGAGCTGCAACCTACCACATGCAGCTTGATGTTGGAATGACGTGGCTGCATTTTAGATGTAAAGTACGCCTTCACAGGTCCCAGTACTCAATGACTGCCTGCCTGTGAAATGCCACCTCAGGTCGATAAAGTTGTGTCCCAGCTCACCAAGAGTGATGTACAGCATGGGCAGCCCTCGGAGCATAAGACACACAGGTGCAGCGCTGACCCAGGAAAACATCTGGAGTGTCTTCTGCTTTGAATGGTGCTGGGTTGTAGAAGATAATTTCTCAGCACTTATGTAAATTAGCATGACCAATTTCTGGCTGGATTTTGGTACCAAAGCCTAAGAACTCGGGTCTAATTCTAGAAAGCCATTCTGGTAATGTCCTTCCTTTAGATGCTTTCCAGTTAATATCTTCAAATTTTTATTTTCCTTCTTAACATTTTTCACTTTAAATTTCTTGCTTTCTCTTTCTTTTCCTTCTTCCCCCCTTCCTTCTTCTCTCCCTTCTTTATTTTGCTTTCCATATAACTTTTAATTTGAAGAATTTGATCTGTTATAACCATGGCATTAAAAAGAGGTAGTGGCACAAAAAGAGGCTATATTACTGTGTATCCCTAATTATAAGCAGCTGTCTTTGCATTTAAGCATAAATGGATTGAATTATAGGCTGCAATCATCTCCCTTGGGTCAGCATCACTGAACACAGTTTATATAGCTGTCTTTCTGTTTATTAGAGAAAGTAATATTTTTTCTGTGGCTGGCTATTTATAAGCTATATGTTCTATCATACTGGCCACCAGGCCTTAGAGGACACTAGCCTTCATGGCCATTTTATTGATAAAGCTATATGTTATTTTCTTAGCTGTGTGTTTTTTTTTTTAAGACTGCCAGGAACTATTTATTTTTATTCCATTTACTTTAAAGTTAACTATTCTAATGAGAATCTCATATAGTTTGTAAAGAGAACAAGGCTTTCTTTCTCTGCTTCAGTACTGAGGTTTATTTCATGATATTTCAGAACACTTTTGAGCAGGCATTTGGTTTGTGCTTACTTCACATGTTTATATGTTTATTCATCCTCTCTACTAAGGTCTATATCTTCTATAGCAAATCACCCAGTTTATAAAACTAACCTTAATACATCACAAATATGTCATCTTTATGGTTCTGTGTTTCAGAGCCAAAACTGAAGATGCTTCAGAACCCTTTTGGAGACTCTATGGGGCAGCCTGTTTCCTGTACTTTCCAGCTGGAGACCCCTCCCACTTTTTTAGAGTAAAAAATTTCAGGCTAAATCTCTCTCATTCTGATCCACTCTTATAATCTTCTGCCCTAATCACATTTGTGTCACCTGTTTGTCCTGTTCTGTTTTCATATTAAAACTTATAGTACGTGGGACGGGCTCAGGGGTAAGGACTCGCCAAGTATGTGCGCAACTGCGACAGCTGCCAAGTTAAAACTGAAAAAAAATAAAAAGAACAACAGAAGGAAGAAGCAAAAAAGGAAAAAAGGAGGAAAGGGAGAAAGGAATGAGGGAGGGAGAGAGGAAGAGAGAGAAAAAAGAGAGAGGGAGAAAAACACAAGAGGTGGAAGGGAAAGAGGGAAGAGGCATATTATCTCACTAATCTGGAGGTTCAAGTACATGCTGTGGTGAGGCTTTTTGGTGATGACATTAAAATGACAAAGGTGTAAGAGAAGCACGTAGCACAGTTGGATTCATTATAACCAGTTGCTTCTGCAGAATCAACCATATTCTACAAGAACCACATTAATCTCTTCTGAGGGTGGTCCTCCAGTGTGTCTGATCAGGGCCTCCCAGACCTACCTCTAAAAATTATTTTCATATATGAAGTTTTCAAATAATAGGCCCTATCATGGCATGTCCATACACATTTACAATGCACTTTGGCCACACTCGCCCTCATCATCTTCTCTGTACTCTACAACTGCCTTTCTTCCTGTTTCCCAATAGTCCCTTGTCTACTATCATTTTATTTTTTACAGTGGGGAGGAGGATTCTGGGTCTCACTATGTAGTTCTGTCTGACTTTAAATTTACAATATAAACCAGGTAGGCCTCAGACTCACAGACTGTGCCTTCCCCTGTATTCCTCATGCTGAATTAAAGGCCTATGTTGTCATATCCAGCTTCATATCATTCTTTTTATAAACCTAGGTTCTTCACATGTGATAAAACATGCAGTTTTTGTGTTTTAGAGTGTAGCTTATTCTGTTACTTTATATCCACTTTCTGTCAGGGGACATGATTTTCTTCTCTGTGGCTGAATAATGCTCATTGTGTACAAATAGCTCTCTTTAAAAGCCATTCATTTTGTGAAACTAAACCTACATGTTTAGAGTTCAGCAGTCTCAATACTGAGGGGCTTAGGACCAAACTTCTAGAACATGAACCTTTGGGAGACACATTTGGACTGCATTCAGATAAAAGCTCAGATGATTCAGGATAAGCCCCATGTTAAAATCAAATAATTTACTAGTGATAGTCCAGTCACAATCTTAACTTTCCTCTTCTGTGTTATGCAGCACATTACCATATCCTGGGGAAGACATTGACATCCTTGGACAAAATTTATGTTTGTCTACACAGAAATATTTGTTATACTTATTGATCATATCCTTTTGTTATTTTGGATATTTGTCATATATAATTTGTTTGATCTTATTCTTCTGTCTCTCAAATTACTTTAATTGTAGTTTAGAACAAAAAAATCCTAAATGTAAACCTATATCCCACAGATGGAGAGTCATCAAGGTATATTTCACAATGCACAGCATCCCTAAGACAGGTTTCTTAGGGGGTACATTTCTGAGTACCGGTATTTTAATTAGGAAATGATGCGTGAATACTTAAGGTTTTGACTTCTAGTAGTTTAAAACCTTTTATCAGTATCTACAATTACTGATTTTTCACATTTAAAAATTTTCCATAATGGTCAACTATCTTCTGTCCTTCTGTCTGTCCATCTATCTACTACCTATTTATCTATAATCATCTTTCTGTCTTTCTATCTTCAGTCTACCATATATTAATCAATGTATCTACCCACTATCTATCATCTATCTATCTTTAGCATTTATCAACAAAGTAAAGAGTGAACAGTGTGTAACAAGTGTATACAGAAAGCAGAATCTCTTTCAGGAGCTCTGACTTTGAAGTAGATCAGAGGTCATTAAATCATCATTCACAGGCCTCATCCTACTTACCATCTGCATTTGTAAATAAACTTTGATTATAATTCAGACTGACATTTAAAAACAACAGTTTGCTCTTAGATAATAATCTCTTACATGTCTGTAATACATCCCGGTCACAATTACAGCACCCCTGGACCATTTACTCAAGATGCTCTTATTTTCTCTAATGTGAATTTTCTGGTACCTCTGTTGAAAATCAAGCAGCTGGTGTTGGGAAACCTGGATACCAGCATACAGAAGAATAAAATGGGATTTTTATGCCTCACCTGGCACAAAAATAAACTGAAAATGGAGCAAGAACCTCAATATAAAACCTGATACTCTGAGACTACTAGAGAAAATGGTGGGGTACTCACCTCAACAGCGAGGTCCAGGTAGAGACTTTTTCAATCGGACCTCGGGAATGTAGGACATAAGAACATAAATAAATAAACAAGACAGTATGAAGCTAAAAAGCTTCTGTGCAGCAAAGGAAATTTCCAGCCAATTGAACAGGCAGCCCTCAGAATGGAGAAAAGCCTTTTTGGCCACCCAACTTCCAGAAGAATAGTGTCTGGAGTATATAAAGAACCCCAAACTAAACTTTAAGACAACAAACAAGCAAATTACAAAATGGGCTATGGGAACCAAACAGATATTTCTCAAAAGCAGAAATATGAATGGTTAGTAAATACTTTAAGCAATGTTCAACATCCATAGCCATCAGAGAAATACAGATTAAAACTGTTGTTAGAGTCTACCTCACCCCATCAGAACAGCTATTTTCAAAAGTTCAAATGATAATGAATATTGGCATGTATGTGGGGAGAAGAGGACACTTACACATTGTTAGTGTGCATATAAAATTACTGTAAATGCTTTGGAATTAAATCTGAACATTTCTTAAAATCTATACATGAAACTTCCATGACCCTGTTACCACTACTTCTAGTCATGTACCCAAACTCCCCATCGATATCCGTTCATCCATGTTAACTGCTGCTCTAGTCATAATGACTAAGCATGCTGTAGATGTCAGGAAACTTGGAATGGGACATTGTAGGCGATTGCCTTCGTAGGAGAATGGTAGTAGAACACAGATGAAAGGAAAGTAGAGGGGAAGGATACTGGGGAAAGAAAAGTTTAAATGGGATAGCAAGTGAGGAGATAAGGAGAGGATTGTGCAACCCAAATAAAAAGTACAAAAGAGACTGAAGGGAATTTCTTGCTTAGCTCGATAATTCAATGAGGTACTAAAAGAGATTCCCAGTCCCGGAATACAGAATACTTTCGAGGTTGGTAAGGGAGACCTCAGAGTCTCCTCAGACAATTCAGGTTCTAGACAGTCTCTTGGTTACTAGAAAATGAGATATTTGTTGTTATTATTGAAAACACCACGCACACTCACAAGATACAGAGAAAGCCATCTGGGACTGAGATGGAAACGTCCTCCCTCTTTGCAGCTCAAGATGCTGCAAGAACTCTACAAGCTGCTAAGAAGAGGAAGGCATGAGCAAGTTTTACCTAGCTGTGAACCCTACAAAGCACAAATTAATCTGCCAGGAAAGTTGTGCCTACCTCTGCAATAGTGGCTTCTATCACCTCTTCCTGGAACTGGTGCCTAGGAAGGTCATAAGACCCAAACACAGTATGGGGAGGGGTGATTTGCTGCTGTTTGATTACATTAATATAGCATCAAAATGCTTCCGAATTCTTGTGTTATACCAATATAAGGACAAAAGCTACTCTCAGCTTTTATCAGTGAAACTTTTCTTTTAAATGAATGCTGGTGAATATAAGACCCTGGCTACTAAAGAAACTGAGAATGAATGACAGTTCAGTTCTTAGCCTTAAAGGAAACATTTACCCCACACCTTTGAGGCTACAGGAACTTTGGGAAAGAGAGGGAGGGAAATGTGTAAGTGTTAGAAGATAAAGTCAAGGACTGTGGGTGTGAGATGGCATTATCAATCAGTCACAGTTTAGGGGGAGATGTGTGGGTCATTATTCTTGCTGCTGTACTATTGGCTATTGACAGATTCTGGGAAAGTGGAAGTCATTGTCTTAAATTGTGTTTCCATTGCTGAGCAGACAGCTCAATCCCATGGTCATGTAGATGATATGTTAAGCTTACTAGGTCATAAAACAAGAAGAATAAAGATCTATAAAGATGGAGGAGTAGCTAGGTATAGTGAGGGAAGCAAAAAGGGTAGGAGTGAGAGTGATTAGTATGCATTGTGTACATGATTGATATTATCAATGAACACATTTAATTAATTGAAAAAATGATCTGATAGACACGTAAGTGTCTGTGTGTATTCTGTATGTTTGTGCCACATATACGTTTGATGCCCACAGAGATACAGATGTTTGTGAGTCATTGTGTGTGGATGCTAGGAGCCAAGCCTGTGTCCTCTGGAAGAATATCAAGAACTCTTAACAACTGAGCCATTTCTTCAGCTCTTCTGATTTTTTTTTCTTTTTTCCTTCTTTATTCTTTCTTTTTTTTTAAATTTTTTATTTTTTTTTTATTTTTTGGTTTTCCAAAAACCTACTTTAATTAGGGTTCCTGAATGCTTCTACTTCCTTTCCAACCCATTGACCAGAGGTAGGGGAGAAAGAAGGTTATTAGGAAAGGGGGATTGTGGACCTTTTCCTTGGGACAAGTGTTAGGAAATGTGAGGCTGGGAAGGTTACACGGCAGGTTCACAAATTACACCACGAGACTGGTTCTATATGGAAGGTTTATTAGGGGAAGGGAAAGGGGGTCACAGAGAGAAGAGGCGAAAGAGAAAGAGAGAAGGGAGGAGCTCCAGGAGTTCTCTTATAAGGTGAGCCAGAGCATGCGAGATGTTTCCAGGTGATCAGCGGGTGGTCTTCTTGGTGGCTTCACAAATGCCTGATAACCAGTTTGTCAGGTCCCTTGGAGCTGGCCATAGAGATGCCTGCTTACTGATCCCAACAAAAAGTTTACTCTTCATTGTCTTTATACCAGCCATCCAGCCAAATAGCCAACACCAGCAGTGACAGATCCTAAAAGTCTGAGCACAGGGGTCTTTTCTGAGACTGATACTCCAGCCAAGGACCGCCCATGGACATGGCCTGGGTCCCCTACACAGAGGTAGCCTATGGCAGTTCAGTATCCAAGTGGCCTCCATAGTAATGGGGACAGGGACTGTCTCTGACATGAACTGATTTGACTGCTCTTTGATCACCTCCCACTGAGGAGGGAGCAGCCTTACCAGGACACAGAAGACAATGCAGCCACTCCTGATGAAACCTGATAGACTAGGATTAGAGGGAAGGGGAGGAGGATCTCCCTTTTCAGTGGAATGTGTGAGGGACTTGGGTGGGGAAAAGGGATTGGGAGGGGAGAAGGGAGGGAGGTACAGGGGGGATACAAAGTGAATAAACTGTAATTAATTTAAAAAAATAAAGAGTGGGATAGCCTTGCCAAAGGGAAAAAAATAGCCAACACCAAACAGCAGCACTTAACAGCAGCAGCACAATTCAGCAGAAAGTGCTTGACTCCTCTGACCCAGTGAAAGCCTCAAGATTCTGCCTGAGTGCCATGAGAAGCTCCTCTTTGCGAAGTGCACTGTTGAAAAGTGAAGATCAGCAAAGCCATGTGGACCATTGCAAAACATAGCAATACAAAAAGTGTTGTCTCCTTGTCCCTGGGCTTCTGCTTATCCCTGCTCAGGGTTCACACCTGTTTAAAAACCATGCAACTTGCACGGGACAGCTTCCAGAAAAACATCACTTGCCCTCTTAATGTGTCCCTTTTCAGCTAACTGAGATTATGTATCCTCTAAAATGTTTGTTTTTTACTGATGAGGAACTGAAAACATTTTTCTTATTTCACATTTGGGACCAAGACAAAAACCACATAAAAGAAAACAAAACTTTCACTACAAGATACAGTCTAAGTAGGCAAAATACATATTAAAATCCAGGTCTCTAAATCATTTATCTTCATACAGAAAGGTAAATTTATTAAAGTCATAAGAAAACCTCTTCAGCTCTAAAGTTTTTGTCATAAGGAAAAAAATGGAATGTTGAGTAGTCAAATTTCATCATCAGTTTATGCTGTTAATATCTCCAGAAATAAATCTCAAACCTATTTTTTCTGCATTTAGAAATTAGATAAGAGAAGGAAATATAACTTATTTTATAGTAATACTTCTTCATGCTAAATTGTTATGTTAAAATGATAAAATGGCTACTTCAGAAAGAAGTAAGTCTGGTTCTTTAACAAGGGAAGTCCTAAAAATAATAAGAACATATTTTAAATTACCAAAAGAGAATGATGTGATACATATCTCTCTAAGAACTCTTTAGAGCACTTGCAAATGACCTGTTTATTTTTGTTTTGTTTAAGGCAAGGATTCACCAGAACCAAAACTGCAGGATCTCCATGACAGAGGGCAACAACAGGATATCCAAGAAGAGTCTTGGTGAACATCCAGTATTGATACCGTAGCATAAGCCAGGGACCTTAAAACAGACCAATAACTCAATGTAATGATCATTTGCAAGAAAAGATGTGTGGACCAAAGGGTATGCTCTGTGACACACCATGACACACCACAGCTTCCACAGCAAAATGGTTTTTTATTGATTTGTTTGTTTTGTTTCTTTTGGGGGGAGGTTGCAAGGATAGAGGACATATATGGAGGCATGAGTAGATGAGTACAACTGAGGTGCATGATGAGAAATTCACAAAGAATCAGTACAAAGAAAAAAAAGTTGACATACTCTATGCCCCATTTCCTGCCTCACAGCCCTGCCTGCTCTTGTGGAGGGCTGCCAGACAAAGGGACTCCAGGAAACGCCCTACCAAGCCTCTGCCCACCAACTCCCCTGGAAGCAGCTCCAACAGTAGTAAACTGCACTGTCCCCCTACCGGCTCCCTCATTTCCCACCTCACACCTCTACCTGCTTTCACTGAGGCCTGCCAGATCCAGGGACACCAGGTTAACCTTCTCCCTCCCAAGCCCCTGCCCGCCAACTGTCCTGAAAGTGCCCTAATGGTAGAAAACAGCACCACATAACCTCCACCACATTTCTCAGCCCACAACTCTGCGTGCACTTTTGGAGGCCTGCAGTCACCAGAGACAAACAAGACCCTGCCCCAAGCCCTTTCCCACCACATTCTCCTAAAATATACTCATCAGCCTTAGACTGCACCCTACCACCTGGACTTCATTTACCAGCCCACAACCCGGCCTGCTCTCCTGAAGACCTGTCAGCACCGGGTACCCTGGGCTCTGTTAGTACTAGAGGCAAGGGTAGCACCCAAAATTCCATAGACCATGTAGATCACAAAGCCCCAGGAAGACACCATACTGTACCTGAAGACTAGCTAGTCACCAGAACTCCAGGCCACTCAGGACAGTAAACATAGAGGAAATAGAAGCCAAGGGGAAATCATCAAACAAACAAACAAACAAACAAACAAAATACATTCATCAGATAAAGATTAACACAGAGATCATTGTCTAAATCTGTGATTACTGCAAAACCTGGGTGACTAAATGGCACCCAGGTTAAAAACAATTAAAAACAGCCAGGACAATATGGCAATAGGGTACCACCAGAACCTTGCTATCCTAACACAGATGAAGTACAAGAAAATGAGCTTAAATCCACTATTATGAAGATGACAGAGAGTTTTAAATAGAAAATTAATAAATCCCTTAAAGTAATACAGGAAAATATAATAAAACTGGTGAAGAAAATGAATAAAACTGTTCAAGACCTGGAAATGTATATAAAAGCAGTAAAGAAAACAAAAACAGGGGGAATCCTGGAGATGGAAAAAATCTAGTTAAGAGAACAAAAACAACTGAAGTAAGCATCATTAACAGAATACAAGAGATGCTAGAGAGAATCTCAGGCATAGAAGATACAATAGAAGAAATCGATACATCGATCAAAGGAGGGTTGATATCCATGGGAGGCTTCCCTTTTTCTGAGCCTCTTCTGAGAAGAAAGGGGGGACAAAGGGATGGGGACCAGAGGAGGTGAGAGGGAGAGATTAGGAGGAGAGGAGGGATTTAAAATAAGTTAATTTTAAAAAGTTTCTGCAAGCAAAGGAAAAATCAGCTGAATTAACAGACAGCCCACAAAAAGAGAGAAAATCTTCTCCAGATAGTTTCAGACAAAGGGCTAATATCCAGAAGTTGCAACTAATTATAGAAATTAAATTCCAGAGACTAAAACTGCCATTCAACATATGGGCAAGTGAACTGAATAGACAATTTTTAAGAAGAAAAGAAAGAAAGGAAGAAACAAACAAAAAGAGAGAGAGAGAAATAGAGAAAGAAACAAAGAAACAAAGAAAAGAGGGAGGAATGGAGAGAGAGAGAGAGAGGGAAGGAGGGAAGGCAGGAAACAAAAATGGCCAGTGAATATTTTAAAAGTCTTCAATATCCCTAGCCATCAGGAAATTAAAAGTTAAAAATTTTGATATATCTTTACTGAGTCAGAGTGGCAGTCTTCAAGAAACTTTGTAACAAATGTTTGAGAGGATGTGGGAAAAGAGGAATCCTTATTGTATGCTGTGGGACTCTCTCTCTATATAGCCATTGTGGAAATCAGCTTGGAGATTTCTCTAAAAATTAAAAATAGGATTCCCATATGGACCAGCTATTTAATTCCTGGGTGTGTGTATATATAGATAACTGTGTTTCCTACTGTAAAGGTATTTGTGCACCCATGTTTATCACTGCTTTATTCCCTGTAGCAAAGAATTGGAGTCAGCCTTTATGGCCATCAACAGAGAAAGTGATTCTAAAACGTGTGTGTGTGTGTGTGTGTGTGTGTGTGTGTGTGTGTGTGTGTGTGTAAAATGAGTACTATTCCACTCTAAAGAAATGTAGTTTAAAATTTTCCAGGCCAATGATGGACATAGGCTATATAATATTAAGCAAGGTCACACAATCTCAAAAATTAAAAAAAAACAAACAAACCTGCATGCTCTCATTAAAAACAGTTATTTTAGTTTTCCGATATTTGTTGAGAATTGCTTTATGCTTTTAGAGAAAGTCCCATGGGCTGCTGAGGAGAATTTGAATTCCGTACCTTTTGGTAGACTGTTCTGTAGATGGCTGTGAGGCATTGAACCACCGCATCTCCCTTGTAGCATGCTCTGTTGTGAGGAAGTCTAGGAGGAGTAGAGTCTGCTCTCAGGTTCATGTAGGGCCAACTCTGGGCTGAGAAGGAACACTGCAAAAGGGGGCACATACATTTTCCTTTGAAGGGAGAGGAGGGCAAGGCAAAACCTTGTGTTTTTTCATGTTGCTGTCTCGGTTTTAGACAAATGGTGAAGAGGGAGAGTTCATTTGCACCCATCTTTGGTTTATTCTTTCTTTCCACAGGTGAAATTCACTATGGCGTTCCTTATGTATGTCTAGATTGTGGGGACATCCACATGGCAAGTTTTCACTAGATATTATTAGTCTAGAGGGTATTCAATTAATTATATATGTATGAACAAACAAATGCAAATAAGGGGCTTGCTTCGACTCTCCTCTAAATTTCCTTACATTTGTAGTATATAAGCAATGCTGTATGCAACTTAAATGCTGTATGAACCTTCTGTAACCTGTGATGAAGGATGTAGAGGTGAGGTAGAAGAGCTTGTATAGTATGAAGAACTGTGGGAAAGATGTTGGGGAAACTTTACTCCAGGGGTGACAGTTTTGTCCCTTGTAAACAATGTTATCTATAAATCACTAAAGAAGATATTTGATGTGTGTGAATGTGAATTCATGAGTGCGTGCATGTGTACATGAGTGCCTGTGTGCCTGTGTGTGTGTGTGTGTGTGTGTGTGTGTGTGTGTGTGTGTGTATGTGTGTGCTTATGCAGTTGAGTACTTGTGAATGTGGAGGCAACAACGGAAACTTAGGTTCCATTTTCAGGAATGGACTCTGACTCTTTTGAGACAGAGCCTTTATTTGTCTGGAACTCACATATTAGGCTATTATGTGTGGTCAGCAAGCACCAAGTACCTGCTTGTCATTTCGCTTCAGTGCTTGGGTTACAAGTGTGTGTCACTGTGCCCATGGTTTTGTGGGTCAAATTCAGGTTATCATGCTTGCATGGTAATCACTGCACTGAATCAACCATCTATTATTCTGTTACTCATGGATTCTTCAGGAAATACTTAGCTCTTAGAGGCTTCTGTCACAGGACGATTTTCAATTAGTGGAAATTGAGCTTGCATATCGTGGTAAAGGATGTTGTGAATGAGGCCAGGCTATAGACACCTTCCTGAGAAAAGACTGTAGTATCTCAGACATGCAATAATGACCTTAAATTTACAAAGACAATGGAAGGCAAAGAAGGGGCAGGGAAGTCTGACAAATCCAGGTGAACGTTCAGTCAGTCCCCAAATATTTTTCCAGTATTGAACCACTGACTTTCAATATGCCTGGCTCCTTGGGCCATATACACTGAACCTGAACCTTTGGCAATTTAAATGTTCATTTTTTTCTTCAGAGCCAGAGAGAGCTGGTGAGACAGGCTTGGAACCGACATCCACATATGCTCTGAGGAAGATAATGAGTTGGCTCAGCTTTCTCATCTCTGAGCCAAGATGAATTTTCAGAAGCAGAAACTACTTGAGTATCTAGGAAGCCTTCCTGACTGAGCAACCTCTAAATCTAAAAGGGTAACATCAGGAAGGAGGCAGAAGCTGCACCAATCTGTGATCTATGATACTAACAACAGGAGTCAATAAGATGGCCACATCTTTATCACCAGTGCTCCGCTCACTGCCAGTGTTGGGTCTAAAGCACAGCTTGTGTGCTGTAGGCTTTTTTTTCTTTTTATGACAGAAGGCTTCAGTAATGTTGAGAAAGTTTGCATATACCTGAGAGGTGAGGCATGAGGTAGGAAAGCCCATGGCAGCTCATTGGTTCTCATTTTATATATATTGGAATTGAAGACAGGCAAGTGGCAGGAGTTATGTAATATTACACTGTATGCATGGTGTTTGAGTGAGAAATGCCATCCAAAGACTCAGGTATTTGAAAACTTGTTCTCCATTTGGTAATGATATTTGGAGATGTTATGAAGCTCTAGGAAGTAGAGACTTAGGGAAAATATGTCACTGGGGACAGGCTTTGGAAGTTTATAGCCCAACCCTACATCTACTTCAGACCCTCGGCTTTATGTTTGCTGTTGTGGAATTAGATACTAGACTCTCAAGGGCTTTTTCTACCCTGTTTATTTCCCAAATAATCAAGACAGAAACATCTTGGAAATATAAAGGCTTTAGAGCACAGTAACTGGGCAGGCATCAACCCTCTAAGATAGTTTACTCTTTCCCAGCTACATACCTCATGTTACTTGCCTTAATCTTTGCTATCTGAGCTACTTTTGTCCCTTCAGTCTGGCCCTCATGGCCACATGCTCATGATTCATACTACCCCATGGCGATTTCCTTCTCTCTATCTTCCCATATAACTCCAGAAGAGTGTTTTTTAGTCATCCTAACACTACAACCCCTTAATGCAGTTCCTCATGTTGTGCTGACCCTCAACCATAGAATTATTTTTGTTTCTACTCCATAAGTACAATTTTGCTACTACTATGAATCAGAGAGTGAATGTCAGACATGTAGATGCTCTTAGGTGATCCCTATGAAAGGGTCATTCAAGCCCCCAAAGGAGCTGCAACACACAAGTCAAGTGTCAAATAGGCCGTGGGGTTTTGAGATGGAGATGGATCAACTAACCAGGGAACCTCCTAAACTCCCTTTGCAGATTTCTTCTTCCATATATTTAGGGAGAACTCTATGAGTATCATTTAAGTGCCAGATGCTAAGCTGGCTGCTGGGAGTGAGTAGTCATCTATGAGAGATTACATGGTGAGTAGAGAACAATCCATAGACTTCCGTTGCTTAGAGTATTAACCAGACTCATACACGTACATGAACACTACCGCTCCATTGCCACAAAGAAAAGATCCAAAAGACACTTACACAAAGTGAAATGGAGGAGGGAACTTTTTCAAATTTAGAGGAGACATATCAGAGACTGATCCATTGATAAATGTTGAGAATGTCAAGCAGTGAAAGGGAATTTACAGCAAAGAAAACCTTCTCCTGTAGCAGACACTTCTGGGTGCCACGAGTTTAACAATAGATAAAATAAACACAGCTTCAGTTCAGGAAGAGGGCAGAGCTAAGCAAAATCAAATTTCACACAGGTGCACTTCAAAGCAGGGAAGCAAGTAGCAAGTAGGAGAGCAACGTAACTTCACGTGAAAGGAGTAAAGCAGAATGTGAAGTAAGGGATGCAGCAGACTGGGTACTGGCACTAGAATGACAGAAAGGGAGGCACTATGACACGTTAGTAGGGAAGAATTTCCAGAGAGAGGTACCAAATCCAGAGAACATGAGCGTACTGATTCAGAGTGGTTGTATTTCTCCAGAAAGACAGACAAAGCAGGAGGTGGTGGAGGTGTTAGTGGTGGTGGGGAGCCTGATGGCCCTGACTTTTAAGCAAGAAGGAAAGTTTCAGGGAAGAACTGCAAGAAATAGGCAGATTTTCTTGGTTTGAGCTCCGTCGTGTACAGTAGGCTTTATTCCAGATGCACAGAGAATCTAACATTATGTGTTCAACCATTGGTGAGCTCACTGGGAGCAAAAGGAATGTGGCTGGTAGCAATGTTCCCCACAAGAACCATTGCCTAGTAAAAAAAAAAAAAAAAAAAAAAAAAAAACTCACCACCATGCATCAGAAATCTCCCTTTGAACGATTGGTTAAGTTAGTTCAAGTGACTCCCAATACAATATGGACTATCAATGTAGCGCTTGCTAACCTCTCATGTTTTGAGGATGGACCTCCATTACTGAACACATGGCACATTTCTGACACAGGACTCGAATGATTCCAGCTAGATCTGATGTGAAAGAAAATACTGTGCAAGGTGCCAAGTAAGGGGAGCAAAACAGCCTACCTACACATGAACCAAGATAATGATCAGCATGGCAAGATATCTGTAAAGGGTCAGTGAATGATACTCACATTTCAGTGGTAACCAACAGCAGTCTAATTGGACTTAAAGTTGTCTTAAGAGGTGGGAAATCGTGCCTGGTTCTAAATATGTTGTCAGCTTCCCAGGACTAGTGTTGTCATAGGACTTAGAAAACAATCTACTACTGCCACTTTGCTAGGCCAGCACAAACTCCTACTACATTTATAAATCTTATTCGTATACCCACAGATAAATGTAGCTACCAACCCTCTTCAAAGAAGAATCTCTTTACAGAAAATGGAGACCATACAGAAAATCACAACTGGACCCAGTGCAAAAATCAGTGGATTGTGGGAAGCCCAACACCAACAGATACATGTAAGTCACAGTTCTTGCTTAGGGAACATCATGTAAGAAGGGACAAAAAGATTATAAGAGATGGAATACTGGGAAGTTTGATATGAAACAGTCCATCCTAGAAATGATTGCATAGACCATCCCAGAATAATGGCAATAACAATGGACATGGGCATGTAGAAGAAGGGGGGGGGATGTTGCTCCCACTGCAAGACAAAGAACAACAGGCAAGGGATGACTCTTGGGATAAGGATAATGAACCTCTTTCAAGGATGAATCCTTTTTTTAATTGTCCTATGTGGAACAATCAGAACACAAATAATAAACGAACCAAGCAAGTTACATTTATATACTTCAACACACACAAACATATTCATGTAACAAAGAAAAGAATGCTATGAACTTGAGAGTCAGGGGTCAGCATGGAAGGGTTGGAGGGTACCTGGTAGGAGCCATAAGGAAGGAATAGGGGTAAAGGGAATGAAGGGAATGATTTAATTATTTTTCAGTTATAAACATGTTAAAAAAATAAGGTGGAAAGAAAGAGTATGATATTAAAACTAGAGGTTTAAAGAAAGCAGAGTTATCAAATGAAGTATCATTTTAATCCTTTCAAGACCCCACCTCCAAGTGCATGGGCAAATGGGACAGTTTCTAGACATCAGCACAGCACAGTGACAAGCTACATATATATAAGCTCAGACTATTTAGGTTAAAACATTAACTTCATGCTTTCTATCATTGCAACATCAGGCAATTTGATCAATCTTAAACCCACTGTGGAATAAAATGAAGATTTAAGCCTGTATCCATTCTGTAAAGATATTGGGAGGATTTAGCATTGTGCAAGGTGCAAGTTGCTCAGTATGGTGTCTGGTACCCTTTATAGTTTACAAAATGGCAGGCTGATTTCACATGGCTTAGTGAGGAGCTCAGAAAATCCTTCTCTAATAAACAGGATTAAATTTAAAGCACAATGCACCATCAATTGCCATATGGGACTTTACTAAAATTTAAAACTTGAGCTCTATGAAAGACATCATTAAGAGAAAGGAAAGACAAGCTAAAACTTGAAAAGAATATTTGTAAACAATAATTATCTAACAGATCTAACAGAAATAGTATCAAAAATATACAAAAAGCTCTTAAAATTCAACACTGAGAAAATAAGTTTAAAATTGGGTAAAATATCTGTATAGAAATTTGTCAAAATACACAAAGGGAAAATAAACAGAAAATTATGCTCAACGTCAGATGTCATCAAGAACATACCAGTTAAAAAGCAGTGAGATACTACCAAACATTTACTAGAGAGCTCAAAAGCTAACGGTCTCCAACAGCAAGCAAGTGCTGGTGAGGTTGTGGACAGCAGGAAGTTTCAGTCATTGCTGGTGAAAATGTAACATGGTACAGCCTCTTTGGAAGACTTTGGCAGCTTTTTAAGAGTCCAAGTATTGTCTAATGATAGGCCCTCGTAACTAGAGTCTGCTACTTACCCAGCTAAATCGAAAACTTGTATTTACCAAACATTTGCACTTTCATGCATATAACAGCTCCATACATAATTGCCCTAGACTTGGAACTCAGTTTGTCCTTTAGTTGGCAAAAAAGAAAAAACAACTTTCTCAGTTGTTTCTGTTGCTGTGATAAATACCACAACTCAAAGCAACTTGGGAAGGCAAGGGTTCATTTGGCTTTCATGATACAACCTATTTTGGGAAACAAAGAGTGGAACTCAAAACAAAAACTGGTGGGACATGGTTACTGTATTGCTCGCCTTGGCTTGGTAGCACAATCCCACCCACAGTGAGGTAGGACCTCTTATATTAGATTTCGGCTACCATCATGGCATTGCCCCTCAGGCATGTCCATACACCAATCTGGTGGAGGCAATACCTGGACTGAGGCTCTTCTTCCGAGGTGACTCTAGTTTATGTCAATTCGACAATAAAAAATATTCAATATAAATACCCATTCACTGGTAAAATGAAATAAGACACAAAAAGACACGGAGGAAGCTTAATTAGGTATTGCTGAGCACAAGAAGGCTAACTGAACAGGCCGCAAACAGATAAAAAATTGGGGTTCCCCAGGGACTGAGAAAAGGAAGGCTGATCACAGAGCAGTCTCGGTGTTGTAAACCTATTTTGTAGTGGTCACAAACCATTATGCAGTTGTTAAAGCCCATCAATACAGTACCAGGGGCGAGTGTTAATGCAAACAATGGCCTTTAGTTAATAGCATATCAATACAGGCTCATCAACTACAACAAATGTACCATATTAATGTAAGATGTTAGCAACAGAGGAGGGATGGGTGGCTCAGGAGTGCAGAACATAAACTGTGGTCTGCACACATTTTCTGTAGACCTAAAATGCCCTGAACCATAAAGCATGTTAGTTCCTACTTCCATGGCTATTGCATCTACTATTATCACTTTGTAGTGCTGGGAGTTGAACCAAAGGTCTAGCATATCCTGTGTAAGTCCTCCTCCTAATGAGCTAGAACTCAAGTCCAAAGTATATTAGTTTTAAAAAGTCACACACACACACACACACACACACACACACACAAAAAAAAAAAAGCAGAAATAAAATGATATAGTTGTCAGAATCAATCATGCTAGTATTCTGGAAACTGGACAATACTGTTCAACAATGCAGAAGCATCTATTTAGGGAAAACAAAACAAGCAGATTTTCAATCTTCTTAAGAGGATTGAGAGTCCACATTGACTTCTGGGTTGATTCCACCTCCTTTAACTAGGCCCAGCTCCAAAGAAGGTATGCTCTTGTGCTCACCAGACACAGCTTTGCTGTTATGAGCATGTGCATGGTGGTACACCTAGGAGCTGAGTCTGGCACAGTGGAGTGTTGAGTTGGAAGCCACTTTGGGTTACAAAGAGAGACACTGTCTTTAAATAGAATAATAAGGTAGTAGTGTATATTATTTTACAGAGGTAGAAGAGAAAATACTGGAGTTTACAGTTCTCATCAGAGATGATGGAGGAGGATCAACCCAAACTAAATCCCTATGAAAACTCAACTCAACTTGGTAATTGGTAGGCTAATTAAAAAAATAAAATAAAGTAAGTTTGAACAGTAGAACCCTAATTGATGGGTGATAAATCAAGCCCACAAACCTAAACATTATTAAATAAAAATTCTAGTGCCAGGAACAGGCCTTTAGTGATGGAGACCCCTAAAGCCCACAAAGCAGAAAATCACCTGATGTTTGTTAAACACCAGAACAAGATACTGTGACCATATTACCAAAGACACCACATGATTTGGTTACAAGGATATGATAAATCAAGCCCATGGATATGAATGGAAGTTTCTTCCCTGCTCACTACCCATTACAAACTGCTGGAGAAGAACTGTCATCAAGTGATGATCCGCTGGAGCCCCCATGTGAAACACCACTAACCAACCAAGCAAGGTGTGCTCACTAGTTGCACCAGTGAAAAGACTGTGATGGGCTTGATCAACTGCTTTCTTGTTGCATTTAATCCTAGCTTACAGATAGGAGAACACTCATGTCTGGTATTATAAACCCGCCCAAAAGTCTGAGATTGAAGCAGCCATAGGTCTTAGTGGGGATGTTATTCCTATTGTTTTGCTAGACAGACAGGATGTGACCATCACACTGCTTTTTTTTTTTTTTTTTTTTATAATAATGGTTACAGCCACAGGTTACTGCTGTTATCAACACTGGTCAGAGAAGGTGTTTTTTATTTTTATTTATTTATTTTTGTGGACAAGTGTAACTGTAGAGGCATGTACTAGTCAAAGTGATGAGAATATCTTACTGCTGAGTGTTCAGCTATAAATGGGATAGCACCCTCTCCAAAGCTCAGAGAATAACCAGAATAACATTGACAAGGGTGCAGAAAGAATGAAAGATACAGAGGAAAGAGCAGAATATTCTGGAATACTCTCTGATGGCCATGGCATAACCATTTCATTATATGTTTTAAAGAAATAAATGTGTATGGGTACTTTCCCTCCATGTATGTAAGTGTACATTGTTTATGTAGTGCCTATGGAGTACAGAAGAAAGCAGATCCATCAGACCTGGACTTACAGTTGGTTCTGAATCACCATGTGGGTACTGGGGACCAAACCTGAGCCCTTTGTGAGAGCAGCCAGTGCTCTTAACCATAGAGCAATCTCTCCACTTCCCACTGTATTCTTGGTCTCATAGGAGCTGTGACTACCTGTGCAAAATTTCCCCAATCTGGACCTATCAGCATGCTGTGATGGAGTGGAGAGGGGCTTATAATAAACCATTCCACCCATAAGCTTTATAGGAAGTTCATGGCTGTTGGGAGAAGGAGAGCCATTTTCTTTTTATTTTTTCTTTAGATGTCTGTGTGTGAGTCTATGTGTGTTTGCCACATATATAGTGGTACACATGGAGGCAAGAAGAAGTTGATGGAGTCCCTGTAGCTGGATTTACTGGCAGTTGTAGAATACCCGATATGTGTGTGAGATGCAAAACTTGGGTCCTCTGGAAGTGCAGCAAGCACTCTTTACCACTGAGCTATCTCTCGAGCACTAACAGACATTTTCTTCAGTGATGTAGCCACCAGGATGTTGCCCACACTTTTGAAAGTAATCCCCCTCCCATGCTTCTAAAAGCAACTCCAATGAAATTCATTGTTTCATTGAAAAAAATCTTGAAGGCAAAAGAGGTGTTACTTAAAAAGAAGGAAAGGACATGAAGAATGGGAGAGGAAAAAGAGTGGATGACAGAAAATGAACATTATCAAAATACATTATATCCATATATGAAACTAACAATGAAAACCATTACTATCTATAACAACATGTGTAATAAAACAGAGAAAAAATTAGACTCAAAATATATAATTTCATTTATATGGTATCTTGTAAGCTGCCAAATAGTAAGAACTTAGTAGGTGCTTCAAGTAGCTTTGAGAGGGGTTTGCCTAAGGAAGTCATGAGGAAAATTTTGAGGCTTTAGAAAATTTCTGTCTTAACTGGAGTAATAGTTCAATATGAACCCAAAGTTACAAATCTACTTTATACAAATTAAAAAGTCAACATGAAAACATAAAATTTGAACTGTATGAAAGCTTGTAGTAATTAATAAACAGGCAGTTTTTTTAGAGATGTACTTTAAGTTTACACCGGGTTACTAATGTGAGGTAGCAGCCATTTAACATTTCCCTCCTCAGCCTACTTACCTGAAAAATGGAATAGTAGTAGTTCCTGATACATAGGATTGTGATAAGAATGAAATAAGAGAACTTCCAGGAAATGCATAAGATATTGTGTAAATGGCTGTCATGGTGGTATGCCCCCCTTTAGTCTTAGCACTCAGAAGCTAAAGACAGGCAGATCTCTGTAAGTTTGAGATCAACCTGTTCTATGTAGTGCCTTTCAAACCAGTTAGGACTACCTACTGAGACTGTGAAAAAAAAACCCCACATTCTCAAAAATACACTGTAATTTAAATAAACATGAAGTAGTAAAATATGTCATACTTACTGGAGAGTAAAACTATCCTCATTCTTACCAGAAATATTTGTTTTAACAAAAGAAAATGCTGGGCTAGTGAAATGACTCATGGGGTAAGGTTCCCTCCAACAAGCCCAAGAGATGAGCTGTGTATTTCATTGGGACCTGCATGGTATAAGAGAAAGACTCTAAGTTGTCCTCTGGCATCAACATGTTCACTGTGGTACACATGTGCCCATCCTATAACATGTACAATAACTAAAAATGTAAAAATAAAACCAAATGCTAGAAAATGTCAAAGCCTTAATAGGAAACACCCTGAACAGAATTAAAGATATCGTCATTAAGCTAAAAATTGCATGGACGATACTAAATGCAAACAACTTTGTGTCTTTTACTTTTTTTTAATTAGGTTTTTGGTTGAATGATGTACACACACTGAATTCCAATATATTTGAATGTACAAATTGGTTTTGTGGAATGTAGGGAGTAATGTAGCTATCACCACACTTACAGCGTTTTCATTTATGCCAAGAATTTTGCCCATAGCCCTAAGTGTGGCATTCCTTCCTGCAGTCTTAGCCTGTGTAAAACACTAACATACTTTCTATCCAAGTTTGCATTTTCTAGAAGTTCATTCTAGAATCTTAAAGCAAGCAGCCTCTTTGTCTGCCTTCCCTCTCAAAGTACATAGCTTAATTGAAAATTAAATGAATTTACTAAGCATTCATTAGGATGAGACGTGTTCTTGCTGCATTTTTATTGTATCACATGCTTTTCTTGTGGAAATGCAAGTATGCATAACTTCTTTTAAAATCTATCCACATTTTTACAAATTAACTAAACACAGGTCCTTAATTACAAAATGGCATGATTCTCTTATTTATTTAACTAGGAAAATGCAATATGCCCATAGAAGAACTCACATGTTAGTGTAAAAGAAAATAAAAACACTTTGTGACTCAAGAAAAGGAGATAATGTTTATGACCTTGAGGAATTAATAGCTAAAACTGCTCATAACCCAATTTCCTACCAATAAACAAGTAAATGCACAATTGTGTTACATCCATGTAATGGAATATGTCACTCAACAATTTTGTAACTAATGACCATGTAGATCATCCTAGCTCAAAACTGTGACTTTGGCAGTGTTCTAAGTGGAGAGGCACTGAACACAGGGAAGACATCTGCTATCACCACTTCCGTTTGCCACCGCGCAGCCATTCCATTCAGCCATTCATAGTTGGGAAACAAAATGTATAGGAGAGAGAGGGAGGGAGGGAGAGAGAGGAGCAGTGCCATGACAGAAAACATACAGAGACTTTATGAGTATATGGTAAAAGATGGAGATGTAATAAGCACAACCTTGCATAGTAGTTCTATGTTCAGAAGTAAACTGTAGAATGAACATCGGATATATCATCATATAACAAGTGGAAAAATGGAAACTAAGGTCACATTTGCAATGTGTACTGAAAGCTAGGGAGAAAATGTTTCCAAGAGCAGTTTAGTGATTAGTAACAGTCTAAGGGTGAAAAGGTTTTCATGCTAGCAATGGAGGAATTGACAAACTGTAGGTTATTCACAAGCAGAGTTCTGCATGCCAGTGAGAAGCATAAATTATAAGTATGTCAGCATAGTGATAATTTCTTAAACATCATTACGAGGAGAAAAGACCTTCTCACATAAAATGATACACACTATATCATGTAAATCCCATAACTGGAAGACAGTTTGTTGAAGTCAGGACAGTTGTCATTCAGAATGGGGACTTTCCCAACGAGCATGGGATTTCGCTAGAAATGTATTTTGGTACTGTGGCCACACTTTTTTTTTTAATGTGATTGGTAGTGGCAGAGGAGTTCTTCTTTTGTCCAGATGAATCAAAGTGTAGATTATAACATACACTTACAGCGCCCTGTATTTTAAACCGAACAAATCAACCTTTTTATCTAGCCAATGAAGCATTGGCAAATCTGAGCAGGTACTTTCCTGGCCTCTTTCAACAATGGTAAAAGAAGATTGTTGGAGTTGACATGAAGGAGATTTCGAGTACCTGGTTCTAAACATGTGCTTGGTTCCTCTTTGTAGTCAGCGGAGAGGAAGCTGACATTCTGAATGTGATAAACAGCTCACTTCTGTTTGTATGCTGTATTCCGTCTGTACTCCCCTCTGCAAAACTGAGTATATTGTGCCTTCACTTATAGCGTCCAATGCATTCATGCTGCCTCATGCATTCAATGCAGGTGATGAATGAGCGTGTCGCTGGTGGTCTGAAGAATAATCTTTGATGGCTGTACTTTGGTTTTGAATGAATGAATGTATGAAACATATAGCAAACAAAAGTAAAAGAACAAATAGCAAGGAGCAGATAAATAGAACAGCAGGTAAACAGCAAGACATCACATCAGGAATTTATAATATCCAGCAGAGATAAATAAGATAGCCTAGCTGAGAGAGAAAACAAGGGACATATCATCAAGAAAGGGCCTACATGCATCTTGAAAGAAAGTCGCTAGGGAAGGTTGGAATGGAAGTTTTTCTTTTTTATAAAACTCAGTTATGTTGTGTAAATATGTTTTTTTTTTTTTTTTTATTTAATCCCAAGTGAGGGATTTTAGTTTGGGCTTCAGTTTTTCTACAGCTGATGATTGCCTCCTGCGGGACATGATCTTTGCCTGCCTTCTCCATGCTGCATAAAAGCAGCGTGGTCTAGGACTCTGAGGGATTAAAAACAGGAGAGCTGAGAGAGAAAATGTGGCATGTGGCTAGTGGCAGGTTGGAAAGGCCAGAGATGGACTGTACAGAGGCTTGGAGAAGACCAATGGAGAAAAACATTTCAACGCAGAAGCTTGGAGGAGACTGTTGCTGCATTTGCTGTTGATGAAAGTTTGTATAGCCCTCGAAAGAACCCATTGACTCTAAACTGCCAGAGAAGTGAAGGATTCTGCACCCTCTCTCCCCACTAACCTTTTTTCTTACCTAATGTTAGGGGCATTGGAAGGGGAAGGCTTTAAGGAACCCCAAATAAAATAGAGTATAAAAAAACATACAACATAGAATAAACCCACTAAAATCTGTACATCTAAACAAACTAAGCAAAAGAGAGGACCCTAACTAAAATGTTCAATCCCCATCCTGAAAGGCAAAGAGAGGATGGACATCAGAAGAAAAAGAAAACAGGAAACAACCTCGGAACCTGCTACAGAGGGCCTCTGAAAGCCAGAAGAAAACAGGAAACAACCTTGGAACCTGCCACAGAGGGCCTCTGAAAGCCTCTGCAGTATAGACTATCAAAGCAGATGCTGAGCCTGATGGACAACTGATGGGCAGAGTGAATGGAATTTTATGTAAGAAGTGGGAAATAGTAAGAGCTGGAGGGGACGGGAACTCCACAAGCAGAGCAACAGAACAAGATAATTTGAACACAGGGAACTTCCCAGAGACTCATATTCCAACCAAGGACATTTTGTGGAGATAACCCAGAACCCCTGCACAGATGTAGCCCATGGCAGTTCAGTGTCCAAGTGGGTTACATAGTAATGGGAAGAGGGACTGCCTCTGACATAATCTGATTGGCCTGCTCTTTGATCACCTCCCCCTGAGGGGGGAGCAGCCTTACCAGGCCAGGGTAGAGGACAATGCAGCCACTTTTGATGAGAACTGATAGACTAAGATCAGAAAGGAGATGAGAACCTCCCCTATCAGTGGACTTGGGGAGTGACATGCATGCAGAAAGGGGAGGGAAGGTGGGATCAGGAGGGGAGGAGGGAGGGGCTTATGGGGGGATACAAAATGAATAAAGTGTAATTAATAAAAAAAAAAGATAAATAAAAGAGCTCAACAGAAGTTGGGGTCAATGGCTGAAGTTCCTAACTGAGACTTAGCCCCTGAGATATGTTTCATGTCTCTTTTTCTCATTACAGGCATTTTTAGGTCATGTGATATTAGTTTACTTTCTGGCTATTCTCAAGGGTGCAATGTGCTCAACAGCCTTATATGCCTGCAGTTTCTCCATCTCCTTGTTACACTAAGCTGCCCCAGGACAAGGGTTTCAAAGAGACTTTGAGACAAGCAAATGTGAGTCTGAAATAAGGGAGTCTACCCTATTCCCGAGTCAGCTTCTCAGTAAATTTAAACAGCATGTGACATTTACCAGCATATTATATATAACACAGCACTTTTTTGTTCTATTTTATTATATTTTTATTAATTACCGTTTATTCACTTTGTTTCCTACCTGTAGCTCCCTCCCTCTTCCCTTCTGAATCCTATCCTCTCTCTCTCTTCTTCACCCATGCCCCTCCCCCAGTCCACTGATAGGGGAGGTCTTCCTCCCCTTCTCTCTGATCCTGGTCTATCAGGTCTTATCAGGAGTGGCTGCATTGTCTTCTTCTGTGGCCTGGTAAGGCTGCTCCTTCCTCAGGGGGAGGTGATCAAAGAGCAGGCCAATCAGTTCATGTCAGAGACAATTCCTCTTCCCATTACTATGGAACCCACTTGGACACTGAACTGCCATGGTCTACATCTATGCAGGAGTGTTAGGTTATCTCCATGAATGGTCTTTGGTTGGAGTGTCAGTCTCAGAAAAGACCTCTGTGCCCAGATTGCTTGGTTCGCTTGCTCTTCTTGTAGGGCTCCTGTCCTCTCCAGGTCGTACCCACTTCTTTCCTAAGATTCCCTGTACTCTGCCCAAAGGTTGGCTATAAGTCTCAGCATCTGCTTTGATACTCTGAAGGGTAGAGTCTTTCAGAGTCCCTCTGTGGTAGGCTCCTGTCCTGTTCCCCGTTTTTTCCCTTTTCTGATGTCCATCCTCTTTGCCTTTCTGAATGAGGGCTGAGGATCTTAGCTAGAGTCCTCCTTGATTAGTTTATATGATATGTCTAATATCCACTTATGAGTGAGTATATATCCAACACAGCACTTTCTAAACATCACTTCATTTATATCTGGTCTCCATCATTTCTGATGAAGTGTCCCCCAAATTTTCATACATTACCTATAAATGACCACATTAGGATTCCCATCCCCCCATAATTTTTCTTACTCTTGTCTTTCAATGTTTGTCTGTGATATGCACACCATCGTGTGAACTGCAGGTGACTTCTGGAATTGCTTTCCCTAGAATTCTGGTGCAGACTTTTGAGCATCTACTCTGTGTATTCAGTCTCCATTTTAATGCCCTTCCTTACAAGTTCCAGCCACTGGGACAGCCTAGAATTTTGATCTCCTTCATCTATTTTGTTGTTGCGTTTAAGGCTTATTTACAGTGCTAAAGCAAGAACATGGCAAAGAAGAAAGCAGAAGAGCCAAAAGGTCATGCTTTCTCTCTTTCAAAAGTGACGGTCCCAGAGGCCTGCTTTTTACACATTTATTTCATATGTGACACTCTTCTTGTGAAGTAAGGTCAAGTCCCAAGCCATTTACTCCATCAGGGTGCAAATCACAAAGTCTAATTCTTTATTGTTCCTGATTTTGAAAGCGGCAATCCATGCTTGTGTGTCCTTCTAGCACTGTTTCTGTACCCTGATTTTGCATGAACCCTTCATTTTCTTTGCCCTCAATTTTCATGTTCAATTTGATATCTATCTACAGTTCAGTTTGGTTTTGTTCTGAGATAGATGCTCAATTGGTTCTCAGGGTTCCGAAAACACAGCCTGCTCCAAACACTCCTTACCTTTGTTTAATTTTTTAAATGCTCTTATTATTAATTGTGTGTATGTGGTGTGTTTGTAGAGGGGAGGTGCGTAGGTGCCATGTGGTGGAGATCAGAGCATAGCTTTTAATAGTGAATTCTTTGTTTTTGTGGGATGTGGAGATTTAACTCAGGTTATCAGGATTGTATACCATCACATTTACCTACTGAGCCATCTTGCCAGTCCACCATTTTTTCCTTCTAACAAATTACTAGGGATTAGTCCTAGAATCTCATGCCTTCAAGACCAGAGTTCTACCACTGAAGTAGTCCAATTCTGACCTTTCCTTTCTTCTTTTGCTCAAGTGTATACAAATTGGACTAAGCAGACACTGAGAACATTTCTCAATTACCACTCTCAAATGGCTGTGATATTTTCCAGTGCAAACCTGTTGGCTAGCTGTACAAAAGACCCAACTAATAAGATAAGTCTCTCTTCTTATCCAGTTGCTGGTTCTCTACTGGAATATTGGAACCCATACTATCTGTCATTTAACTTCCAGTAGGCAGAGCAGAAGTGAAATTTTAAAATTGTGCTTTACTCATACTCATACTTTTCATACTGCTTTACTAGCAGTATGAAAAAACAAAAGAAAAGAAAAGAAAAAAAAACAACAGTGGATTAATACCCTAGAGACCTGTCTTGAGCCAGCAGAATACATGGGAAACAAAGGTAGTCACTTGCAAAGTTTAATCATGTCCCTCTATAGTCAGGTTGTTAGCCTTGTCTTTCAGATTCATGGTGCTGGTCTCTTCTTCCTTCCTTCTGCACTTCTTTCTGATTGACATCTTTCTGCATAGTTAGGGCTGAACATACCAAGACCACTGAGTCTCATGTTCTTCTAAGGATATCATTTTGATGATATCTCAGTCACAGGCTAACTCAGGACAAACCATAGCATTGTGAGCTACTTAGTATCTATGGGCAAGTTTGTGTCTATACCAAGTACATATGTGATTGCATAGTGTAGAACATAAATATGCCCCTATCTGTCCATCCTGTTCTTTACCAATTTCATAGATTTTCTCACTATCGGAAGTCAGTCCCTCGCTATGTAAATTGGGATCCTTAGGGAGATGTTGCCATTTGCTTTCCTCTTGTATGTGTCCTTTAATATTTTGGCAATTTAAAATTATATTTTTTCTTTACAACTCCATACATATCTATATTGCACCACCCTCACTTGCTTTGATCTCCCTTCCACCCCCACAAGAGGTACTTCCTTCAAATACCTCTTATGACATTCATTTCTTTTGTTTTGTTTTGTAACCCACTGAGTTTGACCAGGGCCATTTACATGAATCTGGATGTGGAACTATTTATTTGAGCCCTGTGGCTGCACAATAAAGACAGTGACTACTCTTTCTCCATAGCATACAACATTAACCCGCGGTACCCCAAGGAAAGGTAGTGCCCCATGGGCCCCTCGCCTTTTCATGACTGCTGACAAGCCCAGGATCAGTGCAGGTGACCCCAGCAGCTGCACACCTATGATTGCAATGTGTTCAGTGATGTGTACTCCAACGTCATTCATTCTCCACACTTTGATTGGTCTATGGCCTCCCAAATGATGAATTTTTGTTCAGGCTTACTATACCAGGCGTAAATTACCTCTTGTGAAATAAGCCACAAACCCAATCAGAGAATGTATGATGAACCTCACATCAGCCATGCCAATACTGTGCCACTGAGGACTTCTTGCATGGCAGGTTAGTTTTGTAGCACGCAAGGGCTACAACAGGACAAAACTGTTGATTTTTCTCCACCGTCAGCCTTCATAGAACCTTCTGTCACTATGTATGATAGATAACAATGACAGAGCTTCAAGTTTAGTTCTACCTTGAGTTGTGTGTGTGTGTGTTTGTGTGTGTTCTGATATGTGGTGTCTTCAGCAATAGGGTCATTTCATCTAGTTAAGTTGGAAAACCAAGAGCCACATCAATAATTTGAGTTCCTGTTGGACCCTCTGGAGCTTTACTGAAAAGCCCATGAGATGGTATCCCATGTGAGGTACTGAGAGTTTCATGTAATTACCATAGCCTCTTGGATCATCATTATCCACTAATGCAGGGTACCTCTGTCCAAATTGTTAAAAAATACTTTAATTGGTTTATATAGTAGTAGACTCCTTGGGTCCTCTATTTTAGTTAACCCTCTCCTCACCTTCTCTATCCTCTCTTCCATGATTGTATCTGTCACCCCAATATTCCTCCTCTCCTTTCTCATGTTCTACTGACCTCATTTCAGCTATCTTTCTGCTACATGGCTCCTTTCTAGTTTCCTGGTATTGATGAGCATTCCAAATTAAACAGAAAAACCTAAAAATTCAAAGCTATAATTCACATATGAGAGAGAACAAGAGGTATTTATATTTCTGGGAGTTGCCTCACTGAGTACTTAAGTGTGTGTTTTCTGAGTTATATTAACTTTCCTATACATTTCACAACCGCAGTTTCCTTTGCAGTAAATTACATTGCATTGTGTGTATTTCCACCACATTTTCCTTATTCATCCATCAGTTGATGGACATGTAGGCGGCTTTTGTTTCCTAGCTAGTATGATTAGAGCAGTGACCATCACTATATTAGTTACTTTTCTGTTGCTGCGATAAAGAGTCACGATCAAAAGCAATGTAACAAGAAGAAAGTTTATTGCGATCTATGGTTCTACAGAGATACAAGTCAATCAGGAGGGCAGACATAGCAGCAAGCAGTAGGCATGGCAACAGGAAAAGCTGAGAGATCATATCAAATGCAACCACAAAGAGTGCACTGGGGGTGGGGGTGGAGGCTTTAAACCCCTAAGGCCTTTCCCCAGTGATGTACTTCTTCTGTTAAGGATACAGTGACCAATGACCTGTCCAAACACTGGCACCAGCTAAGAATCAGGCTCAAATACCTGAGCCTGTAGGAAACATTTCTCATTCAAACTACTCAAATATGGGCGTGCATGAATCTCTGTTGTGAGGTATGGAGTCCTTTGGGCATATACTCAGAAGTGGTATAGTGGTGCCATATGGTAGCTCTTTTTTCAGTTTTTAAGATGGCTCCAGACTGGTTTCTAAAGTGGCTGCACTGGGGTGAGATGTGATTTCAAGTAGTTTTGATCTGCATTTCCTTGATGGATAAGAATATTGAACACTTTTAAAATGCTTTAAGAGCATTTGTATTTGTATTTCTTGTCATTTGTATTTCTTCTCCATACTAACTTTACAGGAGTTAAAATAAAATGTAACACTTGATTTGTAATCAACCCAGGGAACAGGGGCGCAGAATAGATGAACATCTTTTCTCAAAGTTCATTAGACGCCAGAAAGAAAGTCAAGGCTGGAATACAGACATTTGGAAACCACCCCAGCTGAATCCTATATCCAGAATTCTTAGCTGAACATGATTAATTGAAACATCAGATTTGCTGAAAAAATTATTTATGAAAAGAGGTGGAAGAGGAGGAAACTGAGGGCCTAGAAGGAAAGGGTATAAGAAAAGCAGTGCCAACAAATAGATTCAGTGAGCCTTGAATATATTCATCTACATGTGTGCATATGTTTGTTACTCATGTTGAATATTGTTTTAAGTACTTTCCATACATTAACATTATGCCCTTCCCCTAGTCCACTGATAGAGGAGGACCTTCTCTCCTTCTATTTGACCCTAGCCTATCAGGTGTCATCATCAGGACTGGTTGCATTGTCTTCCTCTGTGGACTGACAAGGCTGCAGCCCCCAGGGGGAGGAGATCAGAGAGCCTGCCACTGAGGTCATGCCAGAGAGAGTCCTTGTTACCCTTACTAGGGACCCCACTTGGAGACTAAGTCTATGGGCTACATCTGAGCCTGGGTTTTACATCCTGTCTATGCATTGTCCTTGGTTGGGGTATAATTCTCTTCAGGGCCCACAGGAATTTGTTTTTATGTCTCCGCTGATCTCCTTTTGGAGCTCCCCTCCAGGTCTTTCTATCTCCCCCTTCTTTCAAAAGATTCTTTCCCTGTACTCTGACCAAAGTTTGGCTATGAGTTTCAGCTCTGCTTTGATACCTCAATCAGCAAAGTTTTTCAGAGGCTGTTGATGATAGGCTCCTGTCCTGTTCCCCAACTTCTCCTGCTTCTGATGTCTATCACGTTTGTCCTTCTGAATGAGGATTGAGCATCTTCCCTAGGGTCTTCCTTGTTCTTTAGGTTCTTTAGAAGTGTAGATTTTAATATGTTTATCCTATATTATGTGGCTAATACTTTTCTGCTTAGAATTTGTGAGTTCATTAAGTATGACCAAAGAAGAGTAATAGCATAAAGAGCAAGTACCAGATTTTTTAAAAGGAGGCAAAGGATTGCAAAATATTATCAAGTCAGCATCCATCAGAAATGACTGGAGTAGCCTGATTGAGAAAGCAAATTAAGATAACATAATCAAATCAGGGGCTTACGAACATCCAGCATAAATTGATTAGGGTATACCCACGGAGGCAGCCATCTGGAGTCCTTGATCAAAAGTCTTGAGTGGTGGCACCTAATGGGGAAACTTCTAAGTATAAGAACCAATCAGAGCAGATAGATGACATCATTGGATCAGGTGCTTGGAATCAGCCAGCATAAACTGAGTGGGGAAGCTGAGGAAGTCAGATTCCTCTAGGTGAATGAGTGTCCAGCTTCTCTTTTCCACTGTAGGCATTTTCATATTATGAGATGAGAGTTACCCCAGATAGAAATAGTTTGCCATCCAGCTGTGCTCAAACACTCAATGTTTTAAATATACTTAGCTGGTTGCTGTTTTGTCACTATTCAGTACAAAGCCAAAAAGACGAGAATGATCCAGGATAGAGGGTTCTGTAAAACAGTTGACATAAAAATCCATGGTCTGAAGCAAACCCTATTTTCAGAACCAGCTTCTCAGTGAGCTCAAACAGCACATGGCACTTTAACAACAGATTGTACATTATACTGGGATCATCTTGACTATAGACCACAGAGCTACAACGATCAGAACAATGACCCCATTGGCCCTTACAAAAGGTGTCATCTTCAGAGACTGACTTATCTATACAGGAAATGTACCACAACTAAACAGTGAATTTGAGAAGAATTTTAGAAAAGAGACTATTTATGATATATGGATTATGCTTGTGAATATGATAGAATACTCTGAGATAAACAACAGCAGGACTGGAACACCAAATTCTATTTCTCAGTCTGAAGAGTCACAGGGAACAGCCCTCTGGAGGATAGAGTGGAATGTGGAGGGGGGTATACCCATTAACAGATGCAAGTAAGAACAAGTGTGGTGGCTTTTTCATCTGACCCTCAGCCTGTGATTTCTATCTCCAGAAGCCTGTTGAAAGCCAAAGGATAAGGAATACCACTGTTGTAGTTCAGGCAGGCCAGTTTCCGGGGTCCACAGCCAAAGGAAGAAGAGTGATATAGACAGGCACTCTACACAACAGCAAAAAGGAAGGCAGACTGGGTAAAAAGCTGAATCACGGGGAACAAAGTCATTTCATTTTCCTATCTCTGAAAACTATGCTCCCTAAAGTCACTTGATAGGAAGTCAGAACTGGTTGTATTATCTTATATCATGGGATGGTGCTCTTCTCTCCTCTATCTTTTTCCCCCCCCCTTCAGTATTCTTTGATTGCAGAACACACAAATTCTCTGCATTATATTGTACCCTGCCAGCTTCAGAATAACCAGCATAAAGTGAAGAAAATGTAAAAGTTCAGCTTCTTTCAGTATCTAATAGGTTTAAAGCTAGCTGCAGCATGCGTGTGCCAGTGTTCCTGCAGTCAAAGAGGACCAGAGAAATGACAAATGGCAGGGACTCCTCAGGGACACTGTCTAAAAGACTTCATTCTCTATCCTGTGGAGACCCAATAGTCTAAGAGAATTCTCAGGAGAAAGCCCATCTTAATCCCGTTTGATCTGTGATTTCCAAAGGACAAAGTGATTTCATAATAGGAACATCATTCCTGGAAGGTTGGTATCATGGTACTCAAGAACCACAGCTGGGTAAGGCTACCAAGGGTTATTATTATTTTCTTTCTGTAGCAGCCTGCACAGCACCTTCTAGCACTAAGAATGCAGCTAACAGGGTGGAGGCTTCCAGCTTGAATTCTGTGTGCCTTATATTGAGTGTGTGGATCTTCAGCAATAATGTCTTTCTACCTACTTCTGGTGGGTGACAAGAACAATGGCAATAGTCTTCCTTATTTTGGGAGCGTCGTCAGGATGTTTCCTGGTTCCAGGAAGAGAGCCCAAACCTGACACTGAGAGATTTATTTAAAGACTTATGGATTCTAGAGAAAGCGTTATCCAACCATATAGCGTGCCTCTATTTTAACATTTTTTAGTTAATCAAATCTTTTAGTTGTTTTATAACTTAGTAGGTTTCTGTACAGATTTCCCAATATTCCACATTTTGTTTGACTGACTTCCAAGTACTTACCTTTTCCTCCCTCAATCTGCATTTAAACCTTTACCACCTAGTGTCCCCTTCACTTTCATATTGCACATGTTTTACTATCCCTCACTCGAGATATAACCTTCACCTCTCATAGCACTTTTCTTATTCTGTGGCCTTTACAGAAACTACAATTTAAAACAGAAATTTAAAATATGAAAATTTAAAGCTGCGATTCACTTATGAAAGAACACATGGCATTTGCTTTTCTGGGCCTAAGTTACTCCATTCAATATGATTTTTCCATTCCATACTTTTGCTTTTGCAAATTGCACAATTTCATTTTTCTTTGCAGCAAGTAAAATTCCTTTGTGTCACTATGCCACATTTTCATTATTCAGATATTAGCTGATGAGTAGGTGAGTCCATTTCCTAGTCATTATGAACAGAGAAGCAGTGAACATGGATGTGCTTGTGTCTGTCATAGGACATGGAGTCTGTTCAGTATATTCCCAGAAATGGTACTGCTGGAGCATATGGCAGCTTTTTTTTTTTTTTTTCTGAGAAACCCTCCCAATAAGTCTGCACCAGTTACACTCCCAGCATCAGTGAACAAGGATCCACCTTTCCTTTTCCTACCACCTTATTATCATCGCTGCCTTGTTTATATTTATTTTTTTCCCTTGAGAACGTCACAATTGCATTTACACAATTTTCAGTCCTTTTCACCCTTCCCACTCCCCCATGTTGCCACATTACTCCTTCTCTCAAATTATTATTGTTACACACACACACACACACACACACACACACATACACACCCCTGAGTCTGCTTAGTACTGCTTAACTGTGCTCATGTTTAAGGCCAACTGCATGAAGTTGGAGCTTATCGGTGTGTGTGTGAGGGGTCATCCCTGGAGAAAACTAGTTCTCCCTCTCTCAGCAGATGTTGATTGCCTGTAGCTCTTCACCCGGGTTAAGGAAGGCCTGGTATAACTTCTCCCATCCATGTTGTTAGGTTGACTTGTGTTGCCTTTATTCAGGTCTTCTTTAGGTAACCGTACTATTGAGATTTCATAGGTATAGCTGGCCTCTTATGTCTAGCAGAAGGTGCCCTGGTCCTCTTGTGCTTACAATTTCTCACCCTCACTTTCATGGTGTTTTCTAAGCCTTAGGCATGAGAGTTTTGTTGTAGATATACCAATAGAGGTTAGTATTGGGAGCCATGGTAACTTGTCCTTTGCATTTCAACAAGTTATGATTTCTATAAGTGTTTTATTTGTTGCAAAAAGAAATTTCATTGCTAAAGGGTGAGACTTATACTTATCTGTAGATGTAAGGATGAGTTCATAGAATACTTATATTTGTTTAGAAAAATGGGAATAGTAGGTTCTGCTTTAGTGTCAATGAGCTCTCTCGCCACACGTCTTTAGCTAGGCTAACGATACCAGGAGTAAATTTCTTCTTATGTATTAAGTCCAATTAGACAGACACTGATTGCCTTTAAGATAAAAATGGCAGTCTGTATTATTAGTGATAACTTATTTTAAAGGTTTACTTATTTTTATATGATTGAGTGTTTGTTTTGCCTGTGTGTATATCTGTGTACCACGTACATGCCTGATGCATACAGAACCAGAAGAGAGCATCAGATCCCCCAGAACTGGAGGTAAGGATGCTTATGAGCTGCCGTGTGGGAGACTGGAACCAAATCCAAGAACTCTACAAGTGAAGAAAATGCTGTTTACTTCAGAGACATTTGTCCAGTCACCCACTGGGAATACCTTTCCAGGTAGGCCTGTCATTTTGTGGCTTTATAAGTGGATGAGTCTGGTTATTGCTTTTTCTTCATTGGCAGCTTGAATAGAACCTTCAGATACTGTGAGAGCTAGTCTTCAGGGAGAGGGCTTCAAGGTCAGTTCCAGCTTGATTTGTCCAAGCCCCATGTTCAATGTGTATACTGTCTTTAGAAATAGGGTCTTTCCTTCATAATCTGGGAGACAACCAAAGGCAATTGCAACAACCAATATTGTTTTGGGGAGTCCTTTGACCTCCCTGTTCAACAACTCAAAGTGCTATTTCCCATGCCTACCACTGGGGTTATTGTAAGACAGTCCATGACCCTCAGGGAAGCAGTATCAGCAATAGTATCCCATGTGACATAACGTTATTAAAATTATATATATAAATAGGTAAATATAATTTTTGAGTTGGGGAGGAAGGAGAAAATTCTGCTTTAGTGGTAACCAAGAAAGTTTGGGAATGTGACACTAGGCTGGGTCTGCTTGGGCTGGAGTGCAAGCTTTGTTACTTGAGCTGAGTCTGGAAGTGTGATCATGATGTGGGTGGGTGGTGATTTGGGCTGGTGCACAAGCTGGAGACTCCCGGCTAAGCCTGAGAGCCTGGGACAGTGAAGGAGGGTGAGGTTCTGGGGAGCTCAGTAGGCTGATCTGGTACACAGGTTGCCAACACTGGCCAGGCCTGGGAATGCAGGAATGTCACTTAGGTAGAAGGCCTTGCTTCCTCTGGATGCTGGCCTGGTACAGAGGCTGTGCGACCTACTTTGTTGTTTTGGATGATAGACATTTTAAAAGAGGAACTGTAGAATCTCATAGCAGCTTTAACATGCATCCCTCTTGTGACTAAATATATTTAACACTTTTAACATACTTACTAGCCATTTTATTGCTTCTTTTGAGAAGTTCAGAATGATGACATTTAAAAAATTGGATTGTTTATTTTCTTGTTGTTCAGACTGTTTATTTATTTTTAGTTCTTTTTGTTTTCTATATATCAGTCCTTTGTGCAGCTGGAAGAGGTTTTTGGTTTTTTTTTTTTTCTTTCATTTCTTGGGACTGATTTTACACTTGATTGACAATTTTCTTTGCTGTGAAAAAGTTTATTGTTTTTAAACTCAGCAAGGCAATTTCTTTTTGCAAAATATGTGCCAATACCCACTAGGATGGGAAATTCACCCTATTTTTATCCTATTGGAGGTAGTGACTGCATTTTCCCCATTGACTTGGTGGAGTCTGACCTTACAATCTTTCATGACTGACTAGTTGTTAAAGAACTAGTGCAAAGGAAATGAAATAAAGGGTAGCAGTGTGTGTGTGTGTGTGTGTGTGTGTGTGTGTGTGTGTGTGTGTGTG
>NW_026586173.1:9412930-9454603 GCF_907164565.1 Psammomys obesus
TGTGTGTGTGTGCTCGGCAACTACAGGCCAACACATTCTGAGAATTCAGTTGGGAGATGGTCAGGGTGATTGAGCAGAGGCTTGTGTGAAAAACAAAAGCTTATCAGGTACAAAAGTTTTAAAATGTGAGGGGGGTTATGGAATGTTGTTCCTTGCTAATCTACGTATCTTTGAAAGTTTTCTTCTCCCCTCATAGTTCCTTCTTTTTATTACACATTTTCATTTTTATTTATTCAACTCAGAGGGCATATACTGACTTTCTGAAATCTCCAGTAACAGTTAATTATTGTTACGATAAGTGACTGAGGTTTATTGGGTCCTGGTGAGCATCTCTGCATGAGAAATTAATTATTCTGTCTGAATTTCAGCACAGTGTAAGGTTTCCTGAGGGTGCTTCAGAGGTGGTCCCATGGCCAAGAGATTGACGTGGCCCAACTAAAAAGATTGCTTTCCACCCAGGCCAGAGATTCTATTGTCTTGAAACAAAAAAGGTTCCTCTTATTGAGACTTCTAAATTTCATGAGGTCCAATTTGTCATTTGTTTTCTGGGTGGCCAGAGACACGTTTGCAAAGTTTTTATACCTGTTTCCTAACTGGTAGTAGAGTATTCCATACTTTTCCATATAGCATTTTAGGGTTTGTTTTGTTTTGTTGGCTTTTTGTTTGTTTGTTTTGCTTTTTAAAAATTCTTCTCTCATATTTTACATCCTGACCACAGTTGCAGTTTCTGTTCCCTTTGTTCCTCTCCCTATATCCCACCTGCCCTTCCTAAAAACAAACAAACAAACAAACAAACAAAATAAGCCTTTCAGGGATATTAACTGAATGCCCTGACCCGAGCGGCTTCAACAGGGTTCCTAAGGTGGAGAGATTGGAAGGAATGGGGGGGGGGGGGGACAAGAGACACAGGAATAAAGCTAAGTCTGTTCATCTGATCAAGGCTTCTGTTTATTAGAAATTTTTACCCAACTTATATAAGGAGAAGCAGGAAAGGGGGAAGGTTAATATTTCATGGGTTAAATATTGTACCTGCAAGATACCATAAGGATGGTTTCTAAAGATATCTTATGGATGCTCTAACAAACGGATGTCCTCATAATCTATCACCCATGATTTAGGGTCTTAGGTAACTCTTTCACTAAATAGCTTTAGGTCTCCACTAAATGACCTTTGCTCTTTACTTGGGTTTGGCTTCAGTAACTACCTTTGTCTCCACTAGATAGCTTTGGCTCACTAATTGACTTTGGCTTCAGCCGATACCTTTGTCTCCACTAGATAGCTTTGACTTTGGCTTCCGTAAATAGCTTTGGCTCCCGGCAACTGAACATGGATCAACAAGTTACAATAAAACTAGCTACAAACTCTCATATCAAGGCTGGATGAGACAACCCAGTAGAAGAAAAAGACTCCCAAATGCAGGCACCTTCCACTCTCAATGTTGGGAGTCACAGAAGAACACCAAGCTACACAACTATAACATATATGCGGAGGACCTAGCTCATACACAGGGTCTGTAATCGCTGCTTCAGTCTCTCTGAGTCCCTATGAGCCCTGCTTAGTTGATTCTGTAGGCCATGCTCTCAAGAGGTCCTCCACCCCTCTGAGTCATTCACTCCCTCCTCCCCTCTTCTGCTGAGTTGACATAGCTTTACCTCATTTGTGGCTCCTCCCATCAGTTGCTCAATGAGACCTCTTTGATAAAAACTTGGGTAGGCCCTGATCATGGAGTATATAAGAATATCATCAGGAATCATTTTATTGGCTTTTTTTTTTTTTTTGTGCCTATCCTATTTGGTTCTATCGTGGCTCTCTGGAATCCCCTGCCTCTGGTTCCTGACCATCCAGGCAGTGTCAGGCATGGGCTCCCTCTCATGGCCTGGGCCTCAAGTGGGACCAGTCATTGGTTAGCCACTTCTGTAAGGTATGCACCACCATTACATTGCTACACCTTGCAGGCAGGATAGAATTGAGGTTGAAGGGTTTCTGACCGGGTTGATGTCCTGCCTGGTTATAGAAGATGTCAAGTTTGGAATCTTGATCACTCATTATTAGGAGACTTTTCTAGGACCACTCATAGATTTCATGGAGTTTCCACTGTACTAGGTTTTTACATGGTTTACCAAATGTCCCCCAGTTCCAGCCATCTCTCCCAGTACTCTCTCCCTACTTCACTCTCAGCCCCTGCCTGATCCCTCCTGTTACCATCCCCACCTGCCCCTTGTCCACCCACAAAATCTATTCTATGTCTCCTTCCCAGAGAGAACCATGTGTCTCCCTTGAGCTGTACTTGTTGCTTAGACTCTCAAGGGTCTGTGGACTGTCCCATGATTATCCTTTACTTTGCAGTTAATGTCTATTTTTAAATGAGTACACACCGTGTTTGTCTTTCTGGACCTGGGCTACCTCGAATGATTTTTTTCTAGTTCCATCCACTTGCCTGCAAATTTCATGATACCATTGTCTTTAACAGCTGAGTAATACTTCATTGTGTAAATGTACCACTATAACTTTATTCATTATTCAGTTGAGGGACATCTAGGTTGTTTCCAGTTTCTGGCTGTTATAAATAAAGCTGCTATGAACACAGTTGAGCAAATGTCCTCGTGGTATGGTATAGCATCTTTTGAGTATATGCCCAGGAATGGTATAGCTGGGTTTTGAGGTAGATTGGTTGCCAATTTTCTGAGAAAGCACCATTTTGATTTCCAAAGTGGCTGTACAAGTTTGCACTCCCACCAGCAATGGAAGAGTGTTCTCCTTGCTCTACATCATGGCCAGCATGTGCTGTCACTTGTGCCTTTGATCTTAGCCATTCTGACAGGTTTAAGATGAACTCTCTCAAAGTAGTTTTGATTTGCATTTTTCTAATAGCTAAGCATGTTGAACATTTGTTTAAGAGTTTCTCAATCATTTGCATTCCTCTGTTGTAAATTCTTTGATTAGATCTATACTCCATTTTAATTGGATTATTTAATTTGTTGATGTCTCATTTCTTGATTTCTTTTTATATTTTTGATATTAGCATTCTGTCATATTTGGTATTGGTGAAAATTTTTTCCCATTGTTTAGTCTGTTTATTGATGGTATCCTTTGCCTTATAGAAGTTTTTTCATACTCATGAAGTCCCATTTACTGATTGTCATTATTAGTCCCTGTGCTATCAGTCTTCTGTTCAGAAAGTTTTCTTCTATGCCAGTGTGTTCAAATTGGCATTTCTATTCTCTTTTCTATTAGACTCAGTTCATCTGATTTTATGTTGAGGGCTTTGATCCTAAAAATTCTACCATGGAACTCCTACAGCTGTTAAATACCTTTAGTGAAGTAGCTGGACATTGGAGAACCCTGTTGTTTGAAGTCACAGTCCACCATGGCAAGACAGCTTCTCAGAAGCACTGTGCTCAATGGAGGACTTCTCCCCTTCCCCAGCAGGATCTCCTACTCTCTGCCTGACCTCAAATGGAGAGTGTTTTTAGGCACGCATGCCTTTAACCATATCTGGAATATGACCTTTGGCACACCTCCCTGCTAGCACTCTTTCTAATGTTTCCCATAAGATAATTAGGTACTGTCTTCTGATCATGTGATAGGACCATGCTGTCAAATGCAAATAAAGCATTCTTGGCACTTCAAGCTGCAGCCATTAGTATACATCTATCCTGGGAACCCTCCACCCTCTCCCCAAAAACTATATAGCCTTTGTTCATTCCAAATAAAGTTGAGCAGTCTTGCTGGTCCGGGAAAGTTTTATTCCATCATTCTCATGGGCCATCTACCCCCTCCCTTTGTTGCTTCTGCTCCCTTTGTCTCAGGAGACCAAAGATCCTGGTGTGGGGGAGCCCTACAGCTAGAGCTAGATACCAGATTAACTAAAGATTAGCACAAATGACAATCAGATAAGAAAGAAATCAGGGAGCTGCACCCCTCACAATAGCCACAAATAATATAAAATATCATGGGGTAACTCCAACCAAGCAAGTGAAAGACTTTTATGACAAGAACTTCAAGTCTTTAAAAAAGAAAGATACTAAAGACTATATGGAAGATGGAAATATCTCCCATGCTCATGGTTTGGAAGGATTAACATAGTAAAAATCGCCAAATGGCTATCTTACAAAAAGCAATCTATAGATTCAACACAATCCCCATTAAAATTCCAATACAATTCTTTACAGACCTTCAAAAAAGAATACTCCACTTTATATGGAAAACAAAAACAAAAACAACCAGGATAGCTAAAACAATCCTGTAAAATAAAAGAACATATGAAGGCATCACCATTCCTGATTTCAAGCCATGCTACAGAGCTATAGTAATTAAAACCACATGGTATTGGCATAAAAACAGACAACTATTATTATAAGCATGAGCTGCCATCATGCATGGCTTTTGATTGTGGGTTATAAAGCTCAAACTCAGGTTCTTTTGCACCACTAGCCCTTTACTAAATAAGATAACCCTTTCAGCTCTTTAGACTTTTTACAATGGAACTAATAACATTAATGAAGGTTTTGTCATCAAGATCTAGCCCCCTCCCAAAGGTCACCATGCCTTATAGATGCCATACAACTTGAGAAATAAGTTTCAAAAAATAAAATTTGGTATGCATATATATTCAAAACACAGGATTAAATTTCTAGTTCACCCAAATCGGTTTCTTTTTTATATACCAAATATGTCAATTTCATCCCAGTAGCCCCAAATGTTTCAGTTGCTTTATAATCAATTGTTAATACTAGAGTCTTTACCAGATATCTAAATCAGATACGGAAGGCACTCATCTATGAGGCAATATTTTCTCTAGCTGTGACTCCATGTGGTTAAACGAAGTACAAACTTCCAAACCATAATGGTAGGGAAGGCATATGTTAGATGTCACCATTTCAAATAAGAGATATAGCAAAGAAGAAAGGGCTAACTGGTTCAGAGTAACCCCAAAACAAGGCAAGCAATAAAACACTTATTTGCATCTGTATGTAAACGGGTGTTTGCTTTGTAGCACTATGGGTAGAACTCTGGACCTCATACATGTTAAGACCATGCTTTAGTATGGAGCTACATCCCTTCCCCAGAATTGACTCTCATTGCTAAAAGATAATCTTCCCTGAATCCTTGTCTCACTTTAGAATATTGTGTCCCCGAAGCCCCAGGACAGCATCCTCTTGTAAATTCACCAGACATAGTTCATCTAATAGTTCTCCTGTATTACAGTCATATGCTCACAGATTAGACACATAAATGCCTGGAACTGCATACTAGCAGCTGTACCAAGGGATGTATCTAAGGGATGTGATGTCTTAGAGATAGCCTTGCCACCCACACCCCATAGAACATGTACATCTTGTCTTAGTGAGGACTCCCTGTAGTGGCCTTACTTGTGTCTTAGTTATCTGCCCAAACTTCATGGCTTGATAGCATATTCCTTGAATTCTTCAGGGTGGTACCTAGGCCCCCAAAAGCTTAGGAATGCTTGTAGAACAAAGGATATGCACCAAGCACATTTTGCCAAAGGAAACATTTTGAGCCCTCCAGAGAAAGGGTGAAGATATACCCTGGACCTATGAATGACAGTAAGGTTGTGTTAGAATTAGTGAATGCCTCTTACAAAGCTGTGAGACACTCTACATGTGACAGCTTAATGACTTCTAAAACACTTCCTAGTTTGGCCTTCTACTGCCTTGATAAACATACCTGATCCATTGATCCATGATAATCTCTTTTTAAAAAGATGAACGCCCAGCTTTGGTTTACTATTCTGGACATGCCTACTCATTATTTTTTCCTATAGAGTAAAACAGAATTATCCAGGGTTGCAAATCTTGCTTCCCATATAATTTTTATTTTTTTGGATTTTCTTCTTGCCTTTTGCTGTGAGCATATAAGAAACATTGTGATACGTCTTCAATAATTTGCTTAGATATTTATTCCACCAAGTATATTATTGATCAGAGACTCTACATTGCACAAGGTACTAGCTAAATCATGATTCTGTCAGGTTTTCCACCAATTTACAACAAAGGTCACCTTTCCTTTGATATCCAGTAACATACTTCTCATTTCCGTTTCCATCTGAGATCTCATCAGAATGTCCTTTGTTTTCCACATTTCTATCAACATTCTGGTCACAAACATACAAGACAAGTAACCTCTAGAAAGACAGATTTTCTGACTAGCTCTAGCTTTGTGAGTACTCACTAGAATATCCTTAGCATTTCAAAAAGGCAATTCAGGCATTCATTGGCATGAATCATCAGTTTTTCTGCCTCACCTTTTCTAAAATCCATTCTTATTTTAGTTTTGTTGTTGTTGTTGTTGTTGTTGTTATTAGAGCATTATCTAATACTTAATGATAATTTATGTCTTAGTCCCCTTATTTTGTTATAGGGAAATGTCTTTGATTAGACATTATGAATCATAGAAATACACTGCCCATAATTCTAAAGTCTAGAAAGTGCATGGGTATTCCACCTCTCTTTGCTCTATCTCTTTTTCCGAGGTGCCGATTGATAACTTAAATGCAGGTTGATGTGAAAGACTGACAAATATTGCATCTTGTATGGTTAGGGTACCAGAAGCCTAGTATGGTAAAGAAAGTCAGAAAAAGGACAGACAGTATATATACATGTATAGAAACATGTACAGGACATGTACAAAAAATTTGGGGTCATAGAGGTTGTGCGTACTCATGGACCAAGCACAGAGCCACTCATACTTCAATGTGATTGTTATAGATAGCATAGGGAAGAGGTTAGCTAGTCTCAGTAGGATGTCTCTGTAGGTGAGCAATCTCAGGCTCCTCAGACATATTAGACCCATCTGAAAAGAGCATGTACTATTCAGTGGAGTATGACCCTGTTCTCCCAACTTTTTCTTAGAAACTATATTCGAGCCACTCACAAAGGAACAAAAGGACACAAAATAATATTGGGACCACAGGTAAGTTTCTGTTCCAGCTGCTAACTCTGAGACAGCCATTTCTTATGACCCAAAAATTAACTGCCTCCATATTACAGGCAGAAACTCAAGAGTAGATTTTTTTCTTTTTTTGCTTGATTTCAAATTTACTCTTGATTCTTAGGAAAAAGAAGAAATCAGAGGAAGTCTACCTGTCTTGAGATTTTCAAATCCCTTACTTTGGATCTTCACCACAACCTTGAATTCAGCTTTGTAAAAACTGTTCTTTCATTATTTTTACATAGGGTTCTAGTTGGAAGAATATCTCTAAGGGATGTGATTCCCAGTCTTCATGTTGGTATAAAGAAAAGCTTGTTCTTAACATGTTTTATTTTACTGCCTCTTTTCAGGGCTTCATAGCATTTTAGTGAAATAAATAGATTTCATTCTCAACTACAAATTTCATCATTTTTCCTTAACATAATTGATTTGTTTTCTTCTAAAATACATTTTAGTATTTAATTGTCACTTCACTGTATAGAAACATAGACTAAATTTAAGTGTCATGTTAGGGAAATATAGAGTTCAAAACAAAGCAGCTATGGTAGAGATGGTGGACACTTGAAGTGTCTTTCTTTTTTTTTGTTGGTAATGGTTTATGTGCAGGGTTAAACTTGAAGGGAGATTGACTCAACATCAAGAGAGAAAGATATCAAGAGTCAAGTGGGGTGGCTGCTTAATGCCTCTTATGTCTACAAGGGAAGAAAGGAAATAGAAATATTAAATGTTTATCATCCCTCTGTGGGACTAGACAATTGACTTAGTCATGGCTTTTACACTAATATTCTCAGCAAGCCATGTGATTTCATTTTTTAAACATCAGGTAAATTGAAAAAGAACCATTTGGAGGTAGAAAGCATTACATTGAATTAAAAACTTAGTGTTGCCTGCTTTTATGTCAACTTCATACAAGTTAGAATTATTTGGGAAGAGGGAACTTCATCTAAGAAAATGGCCTTGCTAGAGTGGCTTGTGGGCCAAGCCTATGGGGGCATTTTCTTGATTAATGCTGAATGTGGTAGAGCCCAGATTACTGTGGTGCTGGTGGTCCTGGGAGCTATAAGAAAGTAGGATAAGCAGGCCAAGGGGAGCAAGCCAGTAAGCAGCATTCCTCAATGGCTTCTGCTTTAGTTCTTGCCTCCATTTTTCTGCTTTGAGTTCCCACATTGTCTTCCTTGGATGAGGGATGCTGGTGTGCAAGTAAAAAGAGAAATAAACTCTTTCCTTCCCAAGTTGATTTTGGTTGTGAAATTTTATCACAGTAATGTAAAATTTAACTAAGAAAGAAATTGGTAGCAGAATTGTGTGGTATTGCTGTGACAAACCTGACCATATGTTTTGGGAAAGATTGTTGTGACATTTGAATTTGGGGCTGGAAAAGCTATTGAGTGTTCAGAGCTCAGCAGGTTGTTCTGTGGGAGCGTATAAGCATTCTTATCTTCAAGACTCCTTAGAGCAGTGCAGAAAATGGAGGCTTGGTTTGCGAAGTTTCACAAAGAAGCAAAAACTCAATCAGGGCTGTTTGGGTGGTATTTTTGGATTAAGAACTACCAAAATGAAACTTTCACTTTGCTGGAACAACTGGACTGGTTAGCTGAGGTTGAAAAATTAGCTGTGATTAAGAAGAGACCAACTCCAATCAATGACCGGCCCAAACTGTGAACCACACCATGGAAAGAGCCAGCCCCTGACACAATTAATGATACTCTGCTGTACTCAATAGATGGGAACATAGCATAGCTGTCTTCTTAGAAGCTCCACCTAGTAGTGGACGGAAACAGATGGTGAAACTCACAGCCAAACATTGGGCAAAGTGTAAGGAAATTTTGTGGAAAAATGGATGGAAGGATAGAAGAACCTGAGGTGCCAGGAACTCTACAAGAAGACCAACAAAGCAAACTAACCAGGGCCCAGAGGGGCTTGCGGAAACTGAAGCACCACCCAAGGACCATGCATAGACTGGACCTAGGACCCCTATACAGATGTAGCAGATGGGCAGCTCAGGCTTCATTTTAGTTACCTAAATGATCAGGGGATGTCTCTGACATGGAGTTTGTTACCTTCTTTTTGATCACTCTTTTCTGGTGGGGCTGCCTCACCAGGCAACAGGGCAAGATGATACACTCAGTCCTGATGCAACTTGATGAGCTGGGATGGGTGAGTAGGGGAAAGGGCTCTTCTTCTCTGAAGAATAGATGAGGGAGGATGGGATAGGGGGAAGGAAGAATAGGGAGGGAGAGTGGGACCAGGAGGAAAGGAGGGAGGGGGCTGTTCTCAGGATGGACAGTGAATAAATAAATTAATTTATAAAATTTTAGAAAGACTGACTATTTTAAAGAGTTTTGAACTTTGAAAGATACTTTGAATGCTTTAAAGATACTAAACTTTTATTGTTTGAATTTTAAAAGTAGGGCTTTTAAAAGTTATAAATCTTTTATATTGCGATTTTGATATTAATGTGACAGAAAAGAAAAGTTCTAGATGAATAGTGATACGATTGTATTTCAAGTTGACAATGGATCAATTGTGTTATGTCAACTTGACACAATCTAGAATCACTTGGGAAGAGAAAACCTCAACTGAAAATCACATCTTCCCGAGATTGGCCTGTGTGTGGGAAAACCTGTAGAGCATTTTCTCCATTGATGATTGATACTGGAGGGCTCATCTCACTGTGGGTGGTGCCACCCTTAGGCTGGTGATCTTGCATGCTACAAGAAAGCAGCATGAGTAAGGCAAGGATAACAAGACAACGAGCAGTGCTCCTTCATAGCTCCTGTTTCATAACGTGCCTCCATGTTCCTGCTTTGAGTTCCTGGACTGACTTCCTTTTATGATGGAAGTGATATGGACCTGGAAGATGAAATAAACCTTTTTCTAAATGTAAGTTGTTTTGACTATGATGTTTTGTCATAGCAATGCAAACCTTCACTAAACAAACTTGCAATTCATCTTCAGAAAAACAAAACAAACAAACAAGAAACCAGCAAGTAAAGTCTGTAATGGGTTTAGGCGTGCAGCCGTCCAGTTCTGCCTTCTCAGTTGCTCCATCTCAGCATGTAGCATGTACTACACTAGATCAGCATTTCAGATTATGAACGCCGGATCAGCAGGACAGAGACTGTTTGCAGTCATCCAAGTGATTTTCTTTTGATAAATCAAACAGATTTTTGACTCCTGTCAAAGGTTTCTTTCCTCCTGAGTGCAAAAGCTTGTCTTCCCAGGGTATCTACACTTGCTCTTCCCACTGGCAGGATAGCATTCTCTGTAATTGTATGTGTCTGAATCCTCTCTCGGTATAGCCTCATTTGAAGGGTCATCTTTCCAAAGTCTTCAGTTTGAAGTATCTTTTCTTCCTTACCTCCAATAGATTTCCTTATTCATTTTATTTCTACTCTCATAGAATATAGCACAATCTGTTTTATTTATTTGTTTCCTTATAATTATTTATTTCTTCTAGTGCAATGCCAACTCACTGAAGTCAAGACAGGCCTAGATTATTTATCTCTGTATTCTTAACAGGCCTTTGCATGGATGATGAATATAGGGAATTGCTATAAGCATTTTCTCCACCATCTGAGGTCTGCGGAGGTAAGCTAGCCTAGTCTGTGTCTCTAACAGTCATCGTGTTCAACTTCTCACTGTGTTTTACATGCTTCACTAGAAGAGACCTCACAGGATCACCACACCCACTTTACAGAGGGCATAACTAAGCGGTGGGGCTTGGCTAGCTTGTTCAGGGCAGGATGGGTAAAGACAAGTACACAATTAATGCACAAGTATGAAAAGAACATTTGTGCTCCCTGGGTGTAAAATGAAAACTTGACTCCCTGCTGCTTTTCCTGGGTCAGTGTTGCTGCAAGATTAGCCACACATGCTGAGCTGCATTTTTTTTTCTCAAAAAATATAGACATAAACAGATCCCCAACTATAAGAAGCAGAGTTAAGAGGGATCATCTGTTTTGTTTTTCAATATATTTTTTATTTATTACAATTTATTTACTTTGTATCCTTGCTGTAGTTCCCTCTCTCCACCCCTCCCAAGCTGTCCTTCCTTCCTTCTTCTCCCATGGCCCTTTCACAGTTCACTGATAGGGGAGGTCCTCCTCCTCTTCTCCCTGACCCTAGCCTATCAGGTCTCATCAGGACTATCTGCATTGTCTTCCTCTGTGGAACACTGTCCCTCTTCTTTCATAAGATTCCCTGCACTCTGCTCAAAGTTTGGCTATGAGTCTTGAGTCTCAGTATCTGCTTTAATACCCTGCTGTGTAGAGCCAAAAAACAAAAATAAAAAGAGATTAAAAAACCTGGAAGGGACAGGATCTCCACAAGGAGAAACAACAAAAAATCTGGGCACAGGGGTCTTTTCTGAGACTGATACTCCAACCAAGGACTATTCATGGACATAACTTAGAACCCCTGCACAGATGCAGCCCATGGCAGCTCAGTCTCCAAGTGGGCACCTTAGTAAGGGGAACAGGGGCTGTCTATGTCATGAACTCAGTGGCTGGGTCTTTGAACCCCTCCCCCTGAGGGGAGTAACATCCTTACTAGGCCACAGAAAAAGACAATGCAGCCAGTCCTAATGGTCAGATAGAAGGGGAGGAGGACCTCCCCATCAGTGGACTTGGGGAAAGGCATAGGAGGAGAAGAGGGAGAGGTTACAGCTGGGATATAAAGTGAATAAATTGTAATAAATAAAAATAAATTAAAAAAAGAGGGAGCATCTGACTCATATAGAACTAAACTTAAAATACTAAAAGGAAATTCTAAATCCCAGGACATGAAAAAAACATGAATTTGCTCTGCTGTTCCAACAACTGATAGCTATAAATTTTGGTTGTTTTAGAAAACAAATAGAAAAGAGAAGGGCTTGGGAATCTTAGAAGTCAAAGAAAAATGTATTGATGAGTATAAACTTCTCGACTCATGTATTTCAGACCTAGAGTTGGGAAAGTTGGCAAAGAACATTGCCATGAACCCTATTCTCTAGCCGAAGAGAGAAGGAAGGGAAAGTCTAGTAAAATGGAAATATCTTTAAAATATACTGAGATATCAAACAAAATCCAAAGCTAATTGTTTTTCAAATTCTAATTCTGTCAAGTTTTGTTTTTTGCTTGTTTGTTTGCATGATGGATAAGTATATACAATATGTTTGATACTGAAAGTGTAAAATTTAATGTGAAGTTTCACAGCTTCCATTTCAAATGTTAGTTCTATCTGGACATAAATTCATTAAATTGTATAGGCTTTGAATATTAATAATTTGGTAGGTGATGTTTTTGTTTGTTGCAAGTTTTTATAATAAATTTTATTAAGAAAGTAACCACAGCATTACAGTAAAATACTAGAAAACATTAAAACAAACAAAAAGTGTTGCCTGCTATGAGTTGTGGGTAGAAATAAGATCTAGAGTTTCATAGCCTAATATAAAAAATGTCAACTGTCAATTAAAAGAATCAGTTTTCATATTAAGAAGCAGAAATATCTCAAAGTAAGCAAGAAAAGGTAATCAAATGATGACAATATAGAAATGAAAGAACACTTTAATAACATGACAAATCAATTCTTACAAGATTATTTCAGTGAGAAATTGTGAATAAATAAAAATAAATAGCACACTTCAACAAAGAAGTAGAAAACCTCACCAAGGCAACAACAAATATAAAATAATGAAATGCAAATCTTATTACTGAAAAAATGCAATAATCAAAATTAAAAATCAAGTGAATAGAATGACAGGTGAAACAATTACAGAAAGCAAAGCAAAAAAAAAAAAAGTTGGAACTATTCAATGGGGGAAAATACAGATGTAAGCAAAATAGAGTCCGCAGAACTGTAATATCATTGTGACAAAAGGTCTACTGTTTGTGTTATTACAGCTTTAGAAGGAGAAAGGGAGAGTGTAATTGCACTAAAAAAATAAAGACTTACTAGCTGAAAGTTTGTTAAATATGCTAAAATAAATGCGTATTTCAGAGCTTTTAAAATTATTCTTAATTTGACAGCACTGTTCTTGTCTACAATGCACTGTCATGGTACCCATCTCCATACCTCTTTCACCCCCTTGAACTCCTGAAGACCCTCTTCTTCCCATTTAAGACTCCCTCCATGGCTGCACAGATGCGTGGCACTCAAAGATATCAACTAATTCCCATTTCCTCTGTGGAAGATGCCTGACCAGTGGGGAAAGAAAAAGAGAGGTTTTCATGTGTTTCTACCTGAGGATCATATGCGCCCTATTGTCCAGGGGCTTTATGGAGGATTACCTACCTGTGTCCTGGAAGAACACGTGAATCCATAGCTTTTGGTTAAGCTCTGGTATCCTCACCCCAGTTCTCAGGTGGTGGGCACAGGAGCTTCCTATACTCTCTTGTTTCCAATGTCTATCAAAACACAGCTCTCACTTCAAAGGAAATACAAGCAAGTTCAACATTGAGTCAAGCATAATTGAACATAGCCATAAAATATTAATTCATATTGTCCCACAAAAGATGTCCTGACATGGAAGCAGTTCTGTGAGTTTTTTATAGTTACAAACCAAAATAAAGCCATACACCAAGGCAGTTTTTTTTTTTTTTTCAATTATATTGGTGGAAACTTTAGGTAGGTAGGCTACAGTAAAGCAGAGAAATGTCTGCTATAGGTTTCCAATGATTGGCAGTTTTAGCGTCAGGGTGGATGTAAGCGAGTGGCCTGTTAAGTTAATACAGTCTACAGTCTGTCAGGTTATCCTGATAGCCTCCAGGGCTTTAGTGTAGGCACAAATGTAGCAATGAATCAATTATCAAGATGAAAAATATAGTTCAAGTTAAATTTGTTCTGCCTTGCAATATTCCAACCCACGACAATCATGAAGTGAACCATTCATCTTTATAGAATCTTAAATGTAGGTTTGGCTTCTTTTTCTGGAAACCAGTATGTAGACATCACATTTGGATCACAAACGTGGAAAGCAAAGGTGCCCATCCTTCTGGGTGAAGCTGCTAACACACCCTTGATTCTAATGTGTTGAACAGATGGTTTGGGCTAAAATTTCACAACTATGGATTAAACCTGAATCTTCCCTTGCCTCTCAGTAACAGTGTGTCTTGATGCTGGTAAAGGCTAGAGGGTGAGTTAGGTCCAACTCCTGATTCCAGAGGCCTCAGGTTCATTCCTTCTTTTATCCTGCCTTGATAAGTCTTCGAGCAAAGGCAGGTTTGAACACAACGTTGTTTTCATTGAATTCAGCAGCAAACATAGGACAAGGTATGCTAAGAGAGCTTAGGAAACGTAACTTGACCCTTTTGTGCAAGCCTGGCTTCTGTACCTAATAGAAGGTTGCCAATAGGCAATGCATTGACTGCATTTATGCATACCCCATTATTTGCAGAACAGTTCACAGAGAGGTATTTTTGTAGCTCAAACTCAATTGTGCTTCCTGGAGAATCTAAGGAACACTGTAGCTGGTGTTAGGAGACCCACTTTGCAGACAGAAACCTGATGCCCAGAGAGACATCATAAAGTCCAGGATTCCTAGACTTAGATTTCTTTCACAGCTTCTTAAAACCTTTGGTGCTATTGGAGTGACTACTCTGTGTCTCTGTGGGACAGTACTTAAGTTGCATGTTGGTGATGTCTCCCTGGAATCTAAAGGAACTTTAGGTAAATGGGTATAGTGGTGCTTCCTAGTTAGTCACAAAGACCCAAGAAGGAGAGAAAAAGCAGAGCATCAGGAAAAATGGAAAACAAGAGGATCAGGGAAAAAGCATCCAGAAAAGAGCACTTCACCATAGCTTCTCCTTAAAGATGGGCATGCCTTGGCCACCCTGGGAGCCCAGATAGCATCTGGCCACACCTAGGGTGCCATACATTTTCATAGCACCACATCAAGAGGATTTGACAAGAAGATTCTATTTTAGGCACCTTATAGACATGCCTGAAATGCATGAGATCTGTGGCCGGAAATATGACAAAGCATAGAGAAGAAGAATCTTTTCTTCCTATCTATGGGTTTTCCACAGTTGACTCCAGAGTTGTAAGATGTGTGTAAGGCTTGGGGATAGATAGGAGTAAACTGGGCAGCAGAGAGGCTCAGCTCCTGGGCTTCAAAGAGAGGACCTGTGCACATATGACCATCCAACAGCTGTGTGAACCTTTCTAACTGTCAGTCATGACAGCTTCAAAGGTCTGGCTGGGGTCTGAGGACAGAATGCACAGAGTAAAGGGGGCTTCCCAGGCCTCTTGCCTGACCTCACCAACTCAGGCTGCTGCCCTATACAGAACTGAAACTGACCATGATTTCCTTTAAAGTAGATTAGAAGAGGATGGAGGGAAATATATGTGTATATATAGCATTGCATAATTAAGGAGCAACTGAATTTCTCTCCAAACTAATGGATAAATAAACCCTTCACAACTTCCCCTAACTGCTGTTGATGGGATAATTGGACCTAATGTCTTAATTTTAATGCTTTCAGTGCATTTGGCTTTTGTTAATGAGCTGGCAGCATACATTACAGGGTGTGTGTGTGTTTGTTGCAGGGTGCTCACTGAGAGTCCCCAAAAGACTCCTTGTGCTTATTGTTATTGGTGCATCACCCTGTGAGTCAAACACAGAAAAGATGGTGTTTAGCTTATTCTTAGGTTTCTGGAACTGAGGTACTTTCCCTTTCTTTATTGTTCTTAAGGAAGTATGAAGGAAACCTGTAACCCCAATGGGATCACAGTTCTGGAGTATTGGAATGTAGGAGTGGGGTTCAAGGCCTTCTAGGAAATCTCTTTTACAAGACTAATCTTTTGTTATGATTCTTATTATCTTAGTTACTTTTTTATTGCTGTTAAGAGACATGATGACTGAAGTCAGCTTACAGAACGAACAGCTTATGGAGGGCCTTACAGATTCAGAGTTCATGACCAGGGTGAAGATCACCAAATCAGGCAGGCATGGCACTGCAGCAGTAGCTGAGAGCTTACATCCTGATCCACAAGCAAGGGGCAGAGAGCTAACTGGGAATGGCATGGACTTTTGAAACCTCAAAGCCTGCTCCCAGTTACATAAATAGTCCAACAAGTCTACACCTTCTAATCTGTCCCAAACAATTCCACCAACTGAAGCCAAATATTCAAACATATGAACCTCTGGGGGCAATTCTCACTCAAACAATACTGTTTTCCGACACTTGGGGTTACATCTTATTTCTTCTAGAGAAAGAACACACTTGGGCGGGATAAACAAAAGGAGAGATCCAGATTAAAACAAAACAAACAAACAAAGCCAACGGAGCCAAGGAAATGACAGTAGTAGGCTAGGTACCAGTGGCCACATCTAAGTTTCATGTGGGAAAAATCAGTATCTGGCTCCAGCTGCATAGCAACATTCACATGGAGAAAGGAAGCCAGGAATTGGTGTGCTATCTTCCCACACATACAGAGTTCTTCAAAGGAGCATGGTTCCTGGGCAGCAGAGGGGCCACAGAAAGAATAACCTGGTCAAGAATTGTTTTCCCGTGGCCCTCTGATCTGTCCAAAGTCTCAGACTTTGTGACTAAATATTCATGCAGGTTAAATCTTCAACATCCATGAGATCCCACCAGAGGCATCCATTCATCAACTGTAGAAGCCTTTCTAATTAAAAAGAGACCTGCAAATGACAAATTAAGCTGAGCTGTTCTGATCTCTCACTCTGATCATCGTTTTTAGGGAAGGCAGGGTTTCAGAGCCTGAGCACTGAGTGTCTTTCATTAGTTTCTCCATTCTGGCTTAAAATATCTACCAGGGTTTGGCATAAGAGGGTTCGTCTGTTTTGTCACTCAGTCCTGAGTGGTGGAAATGACAGTGGGTACATGGTAGCATTGTCTAGCATACTGTCAGACTTGAGACTCTCCACCTTCATCTGCCCTCAATGCTTTACTAGTAGAGATTTTTCCTGAAGCAACAAGTGGTAGCAGAAAATACCTCTGCTTGCTACAGCGACAGATATTGCATGTCCACCAGGGTTTAGACAGGGTAAGTCCACAATCCTCCAGGCACATGGTCTTCTCTAGAAAGTGGTAGGATCCTCAGTTTTGACCTACGCAGCCAATCACTCTAAGTCTCTTTGGCTTATGGAGAAATTTACCAAATTGCCTCAGCCTTTCTTAACACCCCACTCTGACAGCCTAATGGTGGAGGAATTCTCTCCAAAGCTCTATAAGGTGAGGACATTTAAAAATCAATGTAATATGTATGTTTTAAATACATTAATATGTTTCTTGTTAAGTAGTTAAGGCATAGAGGGAAATTCATGGTTTTCTGAATTTTCACACAGCTCTAATGAAGAAATTACATGTCACCTATTCTGACTAGTCTTATGTCTACTTGACACAAGGTAGAGTTATCCGAAAGGAGGTAACCTCAATTGAGAAAATGCCTCCAGAAGTTACAGCTGCTCCCCTGCCCCCTCCACCTGGAGGGAGGAGCAGCCTTGCTAGGCCACAGAGGAGGACTTTGCATCCAGCCCTGAAGATACCTGATAAACCAGGGTGAGATGAAAATGGGAGAAGGTTCTTCCCTATCAGTCGACTTGGAAAGGGGCAAGGAGGAGATGAGGGAGGGAGGGTGGGATTCGGAGGGAATGAGGGAGAGGGATACAGCTAGGATACAAAATTAATAAACTGTAACTAATATTAAATAAATAAATAAATAAATAAATAAATAAATAAATAAATAAATAAATAAATGAACAAGGAAGTTACAGCTGTAAAGCATTTTCGTAATTACTGATTGATGGGTGTGGTCTCAGACCATTGTTGGTGGTGTCATGCCTGGGCTGTTGATCCTGGGTTCTATAAAAATAAAGCATTTTTGTAGTATGTCTTTCCTGTGCTTTATGACTAAAATTTGCTTACAAATGAGTATATACCATGTGTGTCTTTCTGGGTCTTTATTACCTTACTCAGGATGATATATTCTAGTTCCATCCATTTGCTTGAAAATTTCATGATTTCCTTGTTTTTGATGGCTGAATAGTATTCCGTTGTATAAATGTATCACAATTTCTGTAACCATTCTTCAGTTGAGGAACATCTAGGTTTTTTTCCAGTTCCTGGCTATTATAAATAAAGCTGCTATGAACATGTTTGAACAAATGTCCTTGTATGGTGGAACAGCTTTCGGGGGTATGCCCAGAAGTGGTATAGCTGGGTTTTGAGGTATGACTACTCCCAGTTTTCTGAGAAAGAACCAGATTGTACAAGTTGTTGTACAAGCTGTGGTTGTACAAGAAGATAAACCCCTTGGTCATCTTAAACTTCATGTGGGCCTGCTAGTTAGGAGAGTGGGGGATATATCTGGCACAGGCTATGTTGCCTGCTTTTTTGATCATTTCCACCTGATGGGACTTTCCTAACAGGCCACAGCAGAGGAAAATGAACTCAGTCCTCATATGAATAGATGAGCTAGAGTGTGTGGATAGGGGAATAGGAGAGAGGGGATGTTAGAGGGATGGTGGGAATGGGAGGAGAGGAGGTAGGGTCCTATGACACTGATGTAAAATGAATTAATTAATTTTTTAAAGAAAGCATCTGAGAAATCCATATGGAGCAATTTAAGTAAGCTTGGGCTCTGCACCAATCCTGACTCCAGGTTTCTGCTCTTTTTGAGTTTCTGTCCTGACTTTCTTCAATAATGAACTGCAATATGGAAGTTTAAGCCAAATAAGCCTTTTCTCCCCAACTTGCATTTTGGTTACGGTGTTTCATTGCAGCAATAGCAATGCTAACTAAGACATCACCTTTAGCACAGGCAGTTTGGGACCTCTAATCTCACACTGTATGAAGATTATCTGAACTCCTGATTTTACAGGTATACATTGTCCTGAATAGATTTCTAACAGTAAATCATGGGAGTCCTCACCATGTTATTACATATACTGTGATGTAAATCATCATTGTGAAAGAGTCTACAGCACCATTTCTCAGAAGCGCATTCCATTTGTGGCTCCACATATTTATCTTATGTGCCCACATATTCATATAGGCAGGGCTATGTTATGCACTATTGTCAACTGACTTACTTCACCTAGTAGTCTTCCCCCTACCTGGGATCAATCTGTGTGAGCAGACGTTGCTAGATTATATTACTAAATTATTTTCTATTTTATGTCTTTATCATAATTAACTTATTAATATGTCCATGGATATTTGTATTATTTGCCATATTAGATTTGCATTATTTTCCTAGTGATGTTATATCATATTATCATAAATACAGCTGCTTAACACAATGGAATTTGACCTATGAAATTCCAGTCACCATCCCCACCTGCCCCATTTATATCTGGTCTTAGAGGGAGCTTGGCTATCCTGAAGACAGAGGACTGACTAGGGAGAGGGACTCTTTAGCAGTGCAGAGGCCAGATGGCCTGCGTGTACTTTAAGTCTCCCATGCTCCTCTAATTAACACAATGAATTAATTAGTTCACCAACATAGACTTTGGCAGAGTCCTTTATTTCATCTGTCATTGCTCTATCTGGAGTGAGCAGACATCTATAACTTCCTAAGTAGCACAACACTTGACACCTAAATAAGGACCTGATAAGACCAATATTGTGCTCCCATCCATCCCGTAGTACAGACACTGCTCTTTTAATATAATGATTGACACATATGGTAAGGATTTGCTAACAGTTTTTGTTTGGTTGCTGCTTTTCAACATGTCTTGAGCTGTTAGATTTGAAGAACAATTCCCACTTGCTAAGAGTGAAGAGCAGTGGACTTTTGTTGGAATTAATGTTTTTTTTTTAATGCCCACTCTAGCTCCCAAATAACGAGATGGAGTCCTATCACATTTATTAATAAGCTTTAGAGTACTACAGCTGGGCAGACATAAATCTAGTCTAACCCATCTGTACTATCCTGGCTACGTCCCAGCCATGTGCCCCTGATACTTGCCTTTTAGTCTCTCCCCAGCCATTCCTGCTCCATCTTTTTCCTCATGGTGACTCCCCATGATGCAGCAACCTTTCTCTCTCTCTTTTTCTTTCTTTCTCCCTTCCTTCCCACTCACTCATCTTCTCCCCTCTCTTCCTCTCCCTCCCTTCATCCTTCCTTCTTTCTGTCCTCTCTCTCTCTCTCTCTTTCTCTCTCCATCCATCCATCCATCCATCCATCCATCCATCCATCCATCTATCTATCTGGGACCGCCAAACCTGGAATGAAAAAGTCCTGCCTCCTATCTCCTCTGCCTAGTCATAGGTCTTCAGCTTCTTTTTTCACTGGTCAGAGATAATTGGGGAGTAATTTTTACACAACACTGAGACAGGAGATTCCTCAACAGCAATGACAATACCAGAATATGTTAGCGTTTAGCTCACTGCCGGTTCAGTAATTAACAATCGAATATACAAAACACACCTTGAAACAACGTGAATAAAAGGTCACCTCTACAGACTTTCAAAGACCTGGACCACTCTCTGTAAAAGCTTTAAACCTTTCCTGATATGCTGGTAGCACAACACTCAAGGTCTCTAGCAGACAATTCTCCAACAGCCTGTGTCATACCTTCCAGCATGACAGTATCATTCAGTAGAGAGAAAGCTTCCAGCTCTGTCCAAGTTTGATTTCTGTCAAAATTCCCCCTAACCATTGTGTTTTGTAACTATGTTACTGGTACTGTACTGGTACAGAAGCCAGTTGCTTTTCATAGTGGACAGTGGTTACTCAAAAGACTCAGAACTAGTCAAACCATTCTTTAGTTCTATTTGAATTTTCAGAAATTACTCCTCCAGTACCACTAAGAACTAATTGGTGTTTACAACAATTCTTTATTTTTTTTTAATTTTATTTTTTTCTTATCAGTTACATTTTATTAACTCTGTATCCTAGCCGTGTCCTGATCCCTCATTCCCTCCCAGTCCCTCCCTCCCTCCCTACTCTCCACCGTGCCCCTTTCTAAGTCCACTGATAGGGGGGACCTCCTCCCCATTCATCTGATCCTGTTTTATCAGGTATCTTCAGGACTGTCTGCAAAGCTCTTCTCTGTGGCCTAACAGGACTGCTCCTCCCTTGGGGGGTGGGGAGGTCAAAGAGCCAGTCATTGAGTTCCTGTTAGAAATACAACAATTCTTGATGGTCATTTTTAATCTCCATCAACCATTATTTGCCTGCCCCTGTGAGTGAGGACACAGAAGGGGCGATACTTTGCCACATACAGTGGTTGCCATTCAATCCACTTGACAAGAACTTCTCAGGGTTCATGTCCCATCCTAAAGGTCACATTAAACAAGAAAATGCTAAAACCCTCAAGCTTCCTTTCCATGCCCATATCACCCCTTGGGTGATTGATAAAAACTGCAATCATATATACTCAGTGGTCTGGGCCTGTTATCTGGTCCATGGCATGCTGTCCATCTCTGATCAAGGCTGATACAGTCTTTCCAAGCTTTTCACTGGACAGTATCATCAACTTTCCATGTAGCTAGAGTTTTAGTATTTGCAGACCCCCACACATGCTAACTCATAGCATGCCATGCCCTCACAATCTTACTTCTCAGAAATGGAAGCTTCTGCCCCAACAAGACCGCAGTGCCAGTGGGTCAGTATAGGGCACAGAGATGAATCACTATGGAGATGATTTCAGGAAATGGTGTCTGCTTTATTGCGCATGAACAACTACTTATACAGCGGAAGCCTACTGACTAAGATTGGCTATGACATGACCTCAAATTGAACAGAAAATGCTCATACCTCCAGGATCTCTATATAGAAGAACAATGTAAAAATGAACATCAAGACTGCCAACCTGTTAGCAGAGCAGCTACCAGCTTCTCACACTACTTCAGAATTCAGTTCTCTGACTTCCAGGAACACTCAGCATGATGTTTCATGCTTCTTAGTTGGAATCACAGAGTGCCAGGTAGGCTGGCGACTAGGTCCTGCCTGAATTTTCTCTTACAGCAGGGAAATATAAAGTAAGATAAAGGTAAGATAAAGTAAACATTGTTGTTATTTTACTAGATCAAGTGCCTTTAGGCATCCAGATGAGACCAATGGAAAAGAGAGATGACTAATAGAAAATGGTCTTGGATTACAGAGAACTAAAACGAGTAGCACCCATCATCCTTGCTGCTGCCTGTGACATATGTCTTTTGACAGGACATCAATGGTAACTTTTCTTTAGGTGGATGTGTAGGATGCCATCTTTCTAATTCAAAAGACACCAGGGGTCCTAGTCCTGGGCTTCTACCCTTAGGGAAAATTAGCCAGTCATGAAAAATAAAAGTAACAATCTTTTTTATATGACAATGAAGAATAACCTTCAGTCAAATCATAAACCATCAAGGGTTTCCCTTGTAGGTAGCAGAGAGCTGAAGTTGTGAGTAGCAGAGAGATAGAACTTACAGAATATCAGGTCATCCAGGGTGACAAAGATGGGGTTTATGGTAGGGAGACATTAGTGACAGAGTTCAAAGACTGAGTCTACATCAGCCCTGGCAATAGACCCTGATGTCAAGCTGATGCTGAAGTTGGTATGATGCCAAATACTGTATTGGTAGTATGATGTAAGACTTAAAAATTTCAAACACATAGAATAGATCAGAAAAAGGAGAGGAGGACCTCCCCTATCAGTGGACTTGTGGAGGGGCATGTGCGAAGAACGGGGAGAGAGGGTGGGACCGGGAGCAGAGGAGGGAGGGGCTTATGGGGGGGATACAAAATGAATAAAGTGTAATTAATAAAAGTTAAATAAAAAAATTTCAAACACAGGCTGTGTTATGGGGCAACTGTGTTTCCTTTCTTCCCTGATATCTTCTCTTAATGCTTTGTTAGAGTACATTTTATAGAGACACAGGAAAGATGTCAATGTATAAATTCTTATGTGTGTTTCAATTATTCTCCCTAGTCTGATTACCTCCTAGGTTCATTTATCTTGCTTTTTGGGGTTCTGTATTATTTTGTAAATTTTTTCATACACTATATTTTGATCATGTTCTTTTCTTTCCCCTCTAACTCCTCTAGATCCTCAATTTCCTACCTTCCCAACCTCATGTTTTCTCAAAGGAAAACAACAACAAAACCTAATAAGAAAAAAAAAACCCAAATCAAAACAAAACCAAAAGCATATGAAACACACAAAACAAAACAAAACAAAACAAAACAAAACAAACAACAACAACAAAACATGGAATCCATTTGTGTAAACTCCTGGCCAAATAGCTTTTCCTGGAGTGTGGTTGATATCCCCACCCGAACCTTGAGTGATCACTCTAGGATGTGGAGTATGAAGTGACAGTTCAGAAGTAAAGCCATGGTGCTCTCTGGAGTCCATCAGCTCTATGTCCTCACTAGGATTTCCTGTCCTAGTCATGGCTGGGAAAGCTCAGGTAAGGCTCAGCATGGCAAGAACTCAATGATACACTGTCTGTGCTCATATGATTACAGGATGGGCTGATCTACCCAGCTTGGTTTCAAAAGTGTTACATGTTTTGTAAATTATAGCAGGTTTGATACTTGTCCATGGTGTCAATCAGGTCAGGAGAATAGAACCGCAGGGTCTGCTCTTCCCAGCCTAACTGTGGCACTCATGTATCTTTGATGAATAACCCCCTCTTACTATCCTATACTTTATTTATTGTTCCTATTTTCTCACATCTCTTTCATTCCAGCCACCTTCTCATAGAGATTATGTCCAGCGTGTCTGCTATATAGGTTTGCCTAGGACAATTGTTTGGACAGGCGCACATCACTTTGCTATAGATTCTGTTTCTCTCCCACTCCCTTTACTCCACATTATGTATGTTATTACATGTGTACATTACTTTGGTATTTATGTGATGTACCTGAATGCACTCCAATTGTGTTTTTTCTATCCATCAATGTGCTTCTGGACATACCACCACCACTAGAATCAGCATCTTCTATGTGCCCTTTCACAGGTACTTAGACTTAAGACAGGCCTTTGATGGTAGGGCTTTACGTGACTGGAAAGGACCCTTAGGGAAAGTGTGAGATTGTTCTTGTGGGCCTTAGTACTACTGTGGTATTCGTGATTGCACACTTTACACTAGGAGTGCATTCTAACACTGACTGTCATGGGCATGCGTGCTTTAATTCTTATTAACATTTCCAAGGAGGCAAAAGTCTGATGCGGGGAGCATTCTGTTTGATGTATTTCTGAATCTTTCAACTTCCTTCCAGGGGATTGTTTCATGATTCTCTTTCCTCCTTTTTCTTCTCGCACCTTCACTTGTTGGCAAGTGTATGCGAACATATGGTGTCATTTCTTTTACAGACAAAATTCTATGATAAATTAAACTTCAAGCTATTGAATTCTAATGTTTTCTTTTATGTCTTAAGAAATGATCCTTATGCAAGGAAATGGAAGCACAAAATGACCCATTTCTCTGCCTGAAATGCAAGTAAGGAAGAGAAAACATCAAAGAAACAAGCAAATTAATTAATTGCTATGGAAATTATACTTTTAAATGTAAAGGAATTTAAATTTACAATTGATTTTATGTGTGTTTGCATGTACATATATGGAGCCACTTATCAAGCTCAAATACTATTCTCCAAGTGCTTTCCACCTGTCTTGGAGACAGATCTCTCTTGGACTGACACTCACTGATTCAGTGAGGCTGGCTTACCAATCAGACCCAGAGACAGCCAGGCCTTTCTCTGAACTCAATTTGCAAGCACAGACCAGAATGGCTAGATTTCTTGTACTGGCTTTTGAACTCATGTTTATGTAGCAAACACTTTGTTGACAGAGGAGCTATTTCCCTAGTACGAATTACCTCCCATTGGGAATGAATAATGTTGCACAGCATGGTCTGAGCAAAAATGCCTGAATGTCAGCTGGACTGAGAAATATCTGAATTTACACCTTGGCACTTGTGGTCTTGAGTAAATTGCTGAGACTCCACAGATCTAAAATGACCCAGTTTCATCCAAGTTTCCTGCCCTGTGAGGAATACATGTGTGCTTTCAGGACTCAGGCGTTTTCCACTTTCTTAGTCCTTGTATTGGTTATATTGGGGAATATTCATATAAACAACTTCTGCTGATTGGCATGGAATGAAGTTAAGCCAGTCATTTTTTTAGCAGTGAATTGGGAGCCCTACCCATGATACAAGCTCTTGACTGAAGTGGAGACTATTTCCAACTACCTTTAATTATACAATTATGTTGTATTAATGGAAACCATAGTTTGTTGATGCTCTCAGGAACTGTCTTGATAGGAACTCTCCCTGATGCCCTCCAGGGTCCCTTATGACTCTCCATGTCTGGTCAAATATGTAGTTAAACCAGCATTGACGGTGGTCTTGTAATACTTTCCCAGGTCAGACTAGACGAGAGTCATGCTGCTGCCAGAGTAAAACAGAACATCACCTGGTAACAAATGATGCAACCTCCAGCTTCCATGATGACATCACTAAATGTGGTCCAAAGAAGGATACAGAAAATTGTTCCAAAGTAAATTAATCTGTGAAATTTAATGAGGTATGTTGATTTTGTGTTATATTGCTTGGTGCTCTTGAAGAATAATTAGCAAAAAACAATGGTCAGACTGGCTCCTTGGGAAATGAACAAAAGGAAACTGAGAGCTGACAAAATCATCATTATCCAGAGATGCCAGATTTTCTGGCATCCTGGAGAGGCTGGGAGAAATCTCATGAAGTTGGAGATAGATTTACCCCAGGACAAGTAGCACCTGTCCCCTTAGTCTCTCCTGACCATCCTTTTCTCTTTCCTCATTAGAATACTCTTTCTTCCTGAATTCTTGCTTGCCAAAGCCTCTGAAGGCCCGCTGCTGGGATGACATGGACAGAGGACCAAGTACAGCAGAATGCAGCGAAGTCTCTCACAGAATGGGGCCGGTGTTATACTTAAGTGCTGAGCATGCAAAAGCAAGACTAGTGTTGAATGCTGAGTGTGAAAGACAGAGGTCAGAGGGCACTGAGAAGCACAGCCAGACCATGAGCTGGACAGAAAACTGGGCTCAATTGTGTGCTATCTGGAGTGTAAAGTGTTATAAGGAAAAGAAAAAAATGAAAATAAATCTGTGAGTGTGGGAATGTACAGCTCTCTTGGAATGTGAATATGTTACTGGTGAATTCTAGAGGTTATCCATTCTGAAATCTTTCAAATTCCTGTTCTAGTCCTTCTAGGTATGCTTTTGGCCCAATGGCCAATAAAAAGGCAACTCCAGGTAGTAATTTTTTGTAAGTGTCATGCATTTCATGGTACCACTGTTTGCAAAAACCTCAGGAATCTCTTAGCTAATTCTTAATATTTTTTCAAAGACATTTATATTTCCAACGTAACTGTAGTTCCACTCCAAAGAGATGATTTTGTTTACCAGGTGGCTCTAAGGTGCTCTACATATGTACATGTGTCTGCACTACAGGGACCCATGAGGTTACAGTTTTATAACAGAATGGTGCAGTGTGGCTTCCATGTCATCACTTATGCAAGTGACCTTGAAGGTTTGCTTCCGTCTTTCCTTCTGCCTGAACTTTTGCCACTGCTTCTCTCTGATTAATAGGCAATGCTGCCCTCATTTTCTCACCTATGCTTTTACCAGTGAGTCAGCCAAACAGTGTAGGTGACCTGCACCTCTACTCCTGAGACACTCATTCTGCAGGGTGCAAGTCATAATTTAGGAGCCAGGAGACCGGAGTGTCTTCCTATCCTGTTTACTTGTGGTGCCTTTTGTAAACTTTCAGTGTCTCAGCTTCAATACAACTGGCACAAAATATTTGGAGTGAGCCATGATAATAATGTCCTCTCCAATTTTGACATTTTGTGGCTAAAATGCAGTAGCTATAATACAGAGATTCTGAAATGTTTTAATAATTAATTTCATGGCTGTAAAGCAGAATAAGGAATCCTTATATCTAGCAAAAGAGAACTGAGTTTTTTATTGTTGTTCTCTTTTTAACATACAGATGGCCACCACCTATAGGCCTATGGCTATATAGAAAATTTAGAAAAATTCAGATATGAGAAACAAGGTAATCAAGAGGAAGAGTTTCAGAGAAGGAAAGTGTATTGTGCTGTGTGCCATTCCACACACAGTGTGTGTGTGTATGTGTGTGTGTGTGTGTGTGTGTGTTTTCATATACCCTGAGGTATGTGCATGATCTTGGTGAGCACTTTTATCCTTGGCAATTTCCCACAGCCTTTGCAGGAGCTCTGGCTGATGAGAGAAGCTCTATTCTGAACACAGCTGAACAGTGGCAGGCACAAGATCAGCTACTATTAGGGCTTTGTGGAGGGTAAATTAGAAATTGTTTTTCCACAGCAAGATTTAGCTGTATCCTTGCTAATGGTATATCTGCCTTGCTTAGGACCCAGAGAGACTGTAAAGTTAAACACAATGACACTAGATAGTGGGCAGATGCTTACATGGAGCTCGAGAGAAAGCTCAGGTCAATTCAGGTCCTAAGAGTAGTAGTCTACAGCATAGGAGTAGGTTGTCAAGGGGCAGGGATCAAGCTAGCTCAGTTGCAAAGGTTTTCTCTCACGTGTTTTCCTAAAAATTGTATACATTAGCACCTATGATTCACTATGAGCCACTTTATACACAAGGTCACAGAGCATCGAAAAAATATAAACAGCAAAGTGTTTCATTTGTTGAAAGGCATTTTTTCCTTTGTACTCTAGTCAGGATAAACTTTGTATTTCTGGGCTCTATTATTTTCCTACGAAACACTTTGCCTGTATTTATGACAAGACTATACTGTTCCACTACAACTTTATACTCCATTTTGAATCAGGGCCTTCAACTTTGTTTTTTGTTCTTCCTTATGAATTTAAAATGTATTGTACCATTCATAACATATTATGTAATTTGATCTAGACTTTCAAAATGCATCCAGATATCAAAATACTTTTTTTGTGTGTATATATTACACATTTTCATTTGGCTTGTAAATTGAAAAAGCACTAAAAACAACTGTAAGTTTACTAACAGCCATTAAATTATTTCTAAAACAATATTTCTAGGACTTTTTCTAGCATCATCATCTCTCTAGATTGTCTTGACGTGTATTGTTAAGAATACCAAGCAGTATGACCCATGGAATGTTGCATTTCCTCTTTCAATTTGTTCCCTTTAATTTTTTCATCACTTCCTTAAGAGTTTCATGCATATAAGTAATATTATATAGACAGAACAGGGTGTATTTATGAATACTATATATATGCATATAGCAACAATTAATGAAGAAAAGATCATGAATTTGGAAGAGAACAAGGATGGGGACAGTTTGGAGAGAGGAAAGGAAGAGGGAAATGGTGTAATTATATTACAAAAATAAAAGAAATACTACAAAACAGTTTTATTTTGTAATATTGGACATCTTTCATCTGATTTAACAGTATTTTGTAGTTTAAAAAAATATTATCCTAGATGGAAGTTCACGATTGCGGTGCTCACTGCACAGGGTATCTGAACAGGAGCTCAGCAGTAAGAACAGAGCATAGTACAACAGGCTGTACTGTAGATCCTAAAATCCTCACAACTGTATTTCTCAGGTAAGAGGAGAATTCACAGAGGAACAAGAGATCCAACTTCAAGCCACCCTGCTAATCCTGGGAAAAGTTCCTGGCTACCACTTGGTTCTGCCTAAATCCTAGGCCACCTGCCCAGTTCCACCATCTGTGAATACTTTCTGGTACTGGGGGCCAGGCATCAAACCCAGGGCCCACTCTCACCTTCCTAAAGATACCTTCCAGGTGGCTCAAAGTTCCAAACCCAGTCACTCACTCTCATTGTCACCTAGAGAGGATAACTTCTGGTACTGGGAGCATTTGGCTAAAAACTCTTGGCCTACTCTTACCGTCCAGGGTGCATGACCCCAACCTTGGGCCTCCTGAAGCTCAGGACCCACAGAAGCAACCACAGACACTGCTCCAAGGCTCAACACATCTCCCTAAGGAGACCAGCAGAACCTCTGAGTGTACAGGTTTTTTAAAAGCTGTTCCCAGCAAGCACAGTGTCTGAGCACAATGTCTGAGCACAGTGCTGGGCTTACTAACCTTGGAGCAAGAAAGCCAGTGGCAGGGCAGCTTACTCCAGGACTGCTCTTGATGAAAGGAGAATATCTGAGCTCTTGAGGAATCCACTTGGTCCCCAAGATCAAAGATCTAGGAGACCCACAGGCAATTCCCCGAGAATCGCCCACCAGTCCAAGATCATTCCCACCAATCTTAGAAGAAACATTCATCTTCCTGTCCAGGGGTCTTCCAGCACCCCAGAGAATTCCAACAGGCAACAAGATCTAACAGCCAATGCAGGAGACAACCAGATGGGTAAAGGTCAGCTAAAAACACAATCACAAAAAGTCAGAAAAATATGGCATCCCTAGAACCCAGTTATCCCAAGGAAAGCTGCCCTGAATAGTCTAACACAACTGAAGCACAAGAAATGACCTTAAATCTATGACTATGAAGATGATAATTGAGGAAACAAATAAACGCTGTAAAGAAATACAGGAAAATACAGTCAAACAGATTAGACAGGAAATAACTAAATCACTAAAAGAAATACAGTAAATTCAAACAAACAGGTGAAGAAATTGAATTAATCAATTCAATTAATTCAAGGAATTCATTAATCAATTAATGAAAGGCAGGAAAATACAAACAGGTGAAAGAAATCAACAAAATAGTTCATGATATAAAGACAGAAATGGAAACATTAAAGAAAGAACAAACTGAAGAAATTCTGGAGAGGGAGAACTCGGGGAAGAAAACAGGAACTACAGAGGTAAACATCAACAGAAAACAAGAGATGGAGGAAAGAATCTCAGGTGTAGAAGATACAATGGAAAAAAAAATCAATGCATCTGTCAAAGAAAAGGTTAAATCCAGAAAATTCCTGACACAAAACATCCAAGAAATCGAGGACACCATGAAAACAAGAAACCTACGAAAAATAGATATAAAAGAAAGAGAAGATTCCTGGCTCCAAGAACCAGAAAATATTTTCAAGTAAATCATAGAATAAAATTTCCCCAACCTTAAAAAAAGGATGCCTATAAGCACACAAAAGGCCTATGGAACAGCAAATAGATTGTACCTGAAAAGAAAATCTTCCTGCCACATAATAATCAAAACAGAATGTACAGAAAAAATAAAAATTATTAAAAGCTGCAAGGGAAAAATGCCAAGCAACATATAATGGCAAACCTATCAGAATCACAAGTGACTTCTCAGAGGTGACCATAAAAGCCAGAAAGGCCTGGGAAGACATCTTACAAACCTTAAGAGACCACAGATACCAGTCTAGACTACTATATCCAGTAACACTTTCAATCACCATAGATGAAAAAGATGAGATATTCCATGATAGAACCACATTTCAATAATATCTATGTATAAAGCCAGATCTATAGAAGATACTAGAAGGGAAACTCCCACCCAAGGAAGTTAACTACACCTCCCAAAAGCACAGTATATAAATAAGTTCACTACAGAAAAACCAAAAGTAGACAAGTACACAAACACACTACTGCATCCAACACCAAAATAAAAGGAACAAACAGTCACTGGTCATTAATATATCTCAACATTGATAGACTCAATTCTCTGATAAAAAGACACAGAATAATAACAGAATGTATGCATAAACAAGACCTATCATCTGCTGCATAAAAAAAGTACACCTCAGCCACAAGATAGACATTACCTAAGAGTAAAGGGCTGGAAACAGGATTTCCAAGCAAAAGGACCGAAGAAGCAAGTTGGAGTAGCCATTCTAATGTCTCATAAAATAGACTTTCACCCAAAATTAATCAAAATAGGTGAGGAAGGACATTTCATAATCATCAAAAGAAAATTCACCAAGAAGACATCTCAAGTCTGAACATCTATGTCTCAAATACAAGGGCACCCACATTTGTAAAAGAAGCATTAATAAAGCTTAAACCACATGTTGATTCTCACACATTAATAGTGGGAGATTTCAACACCTCACTCTCACCAAAGGACAGGTCAATGAAACAGAAACCAAACATAGAAATAATGACATTAACAGTTGTCATAGATCAAATGGACCTAAGAGACATCTACAGAACTTTTCACGCAAATACAAAAGAATATACCATCTTCTCAGCACCTCATGGAACCTTCTCCAAAATAGACCATATAGTTGGTCACAAAGCAAGCCTCAACAGATATAAGAAGATTAAAATAATTCCTAGTATCCTATCAGACCTCAATGGACTAAAGCTGGACCTCAACAACAGAAATAGCAAAAAGCCTACACACTCATTGAAACTGAACAGCTCTCTACTCAATGACAACTAAGTCAAAGAAGAAATAAAGAAAGAAATTAAAGACTTCCTAGAATTCAATGAAAATGAAGGCACAACATACCCAAACTTATAGGACACAATGAAAACAGTGCTTAGAGGAAAGTTCATAGCACTAAGTGTGTTCATAAAAAAATTAGAGACATCTCATACAAGCAACTTAATGGCACACTGGAAAGTCCTAGAAAACAAAGAAGCAGATTCTCTCAAGAGGAGTAGATGGCTGAAAATAAACTCAGGGCTGAAATCAATAAACTAGAAACAAACAACAACAAACAATTTCTCAAAGATATCAAGAGTTGTTCTTTGAGAAAATCAACAAGATAGACAAATCCTTAGCCCAACTAACTAAAGGGCAGAGCAACAGTAACCAAACCAACAAAATCGGAATAAAAAGGGGGATATAATGACAGATACTGAGGAAATCAGAAATCCAAAGAAAAACAGGAATAAAAAGGTGGAATAATGACAGACACTGAGGAAATCCAAAGAATAGGTCTTACTTTTGAATAAGACCTATATGCCACAAAATTTGAAAATCTAAATGAAACAGACAATTTTCTTGATAGATTCCACTTACCAAAGTTCAATCAAGATCAGGTAAAAAAAATTAAATAGTCATATATCCCTTAACAAAATTGATGCAGTTGTCAAAAGGCTTCCCAAACAAACAAACAAACAAACAAACAAAATCCCAGGTCCAAATGGTTTCAGTGCATAATTCTACCAGACCTTCAAAGAAGAGTTAACACCAGTACTTTTCAAACTATTCCACAAAATAAAAACAGGAAAAAACATTATCAAATTCATCCTATGAGGCCACAATCACCTTGATACTAAACTACAGAGAGACCCAACAAATCCAAGAATACCTCAAAGTTATCATCCACCATGTCCAAGTAGGATTCATCCCAAGTATGCAAGAGTGTTTCAATATATGGAAATTCATCAATACAGTCCACTTAAGGAAATAGAAGCAGTCATTAAAAGTCTCCCAACCCAAAAAAGGTCAGGTCCAGATGGTTTCAGCATAGAATTCTACCAAACTTTCAAAGAAGAGCTAATTCCAACATTCCTCAAACTATGCCACAAAATGTAAACAAAGGAACATTGCCAAACTTATCCTTTGAGACTACAGTCAGTCTGATACCTAAACCACACAAAGACCCAACAAAGAAAGAGAATTTCAGGCCAATTTTCTTTGTGAACATTGATGCAAAAATACTCAATAAAATACTCTCAAATTGTATCCAAGATCCCATCAAAAGCACCATCCATTATGATCATCAAGACCAATTTGTGTTGCCCCCAAAGTTTTGAATGTGTGGCCTTCCACGGGTGTGTGGTTGGTTTAGAGAAGACCGACTCTCCAGTTCGTAGCAGCCAGTAGCTCTTTGTCTAGGGGCAGGGCTTAATTCCCAAATGTCCCTCTACAAACTGAAATTTACCTGTTTGGTTGAGTTTAGACTTGCACAGCTCTTTTTCATGCTCTCATAACTGCTACAAGCTCATAAGTGAAGCTGCACTGGTTTGTTCAAAAGGCACAGCAGAAGGCAATAGTATAAAGCTATAAAGAAAAGCTTGGACCAGGAAGGGTTAATTTGGGGTGGGAAAGGAGAGGACAGGGTAGATAAGGGAATGTGGGGAGAGATAAATATCTGCCTTAATTATGACTTGGATATTCTCTTTTTCTTGTTGGTGGTGGTTTCGTTTTGTTTTGGTTGCTGTTATTTTTTGTTTTGTTACAGATGAGAACCAATCCTTTTAGTTGTAGTAATAAATGCACAGTATTTCACAATCGAACACAGGACACGTTTCTCATAGATTCTTTATGTTAAATTGAGAGCTGGATTTTTTTAATAGGTCCATTTCTTTTTTCCTTTAATTAGGATTTAAAAAAAATTTTATTTCATGTACGTTGGTGTTTTGCCTTCATTTATGTCTGTGTGAGGGTGTTGATTCGCCTGGAATTGGAGTTACAGATAGTTGTGAGCTGATATGTGAGTGCTGGGAGTTGAAGAGGGTCCTCTGGAAGAGGATCCAGTTGCTTTTAACTGCTGAGCCATCTCTCTCTAGTCTTTGCTGAATGTTTTCATTAAGATTAAGTGGTATATTTGGGCAAATACTTCCCAGGCTCAGAAGAGATAATGTCATGGTTTCTCTAGTTACTCCCATTGGTGTTTGAATGTATTCTATGCGAGTCATCTCCAGCTTACAGACCTCCACCAACTGCCCTTGCTGATAAACTAGCCCCATTTTTAGGACTCATCAGGCCACCTACACTGCATTTCTTGACTACGGATCCAGGGTTTTCCCAGTCATTCTCAAATCCAATCTCTAAGAACAGCATGCAAACTTTAGGCAAACGTCATGATCATAGGTTTCTTAGGTAGGATATCATTTAAGCCAGCCAAAGCCAGGCACACATATGAGGAATCATCCAGTCAAGTTTTCTCCTTGTCCTGTCAGGGGCATTACTGTCCTGGCACATCATGCGCTTAATCAGAAAGCTGCAGAGTGGATTGTTGCTATCTGGATTTTATTATCTGAGCATAATTCATTAAATTCCATGATCCATTCGAGCAGATACTTGAACTTCACCTCTCCATATCTATCTCCTCTCAGACATCAGGCTGTGTTTAAGACCCTACCCTTCAAGACCATGGTTGGTCTTCTCTAGTGAATAGCCCCGACCTGGACCATTTCATCTCTCAGCATAACTGAGATATGATCCGGAGGCTGGTAAATTGAACAGATGTGTAATACTTAGGACACTCCCAGATTTAAAGTCTTCTGGCAGGTACCAGGGGAAAGGACAGTTAAATAATTTATAGGTTTAAATAATGTTAAGCTGAGTTTTTTTACAGTCCTAGGATGAATTCCACTAGGTCATGATACATTATTAATTTAGTACTTTCATTTAAAATTTTTGAATTTGTGTTCATGTAAGGTAGGTTTTTAGTTTTATTTCTTCTGATATCTTAGTGTTGTTTTAGTGTGAAAATAATTCTACATTTAACAAGTCTCTTGAAAAACAATCTATCCTTTCTACCTTGTTAAAAGCTTATGAAATTTTGGTATAATTTTTCATAATTTGATATAATTTCCCCTTGAAGTACGTTTTAGAATTCTCTAGTCAAACTACCTGGGCCTATAATTTTCTTTATGGGAAGATCTTTGCAAAGTCAAATTTTTATGTAGATGTAGGCATAAATCAAGTCAGATAATTACTATAACATTGTCTCTGGTAGTATTTATTGTTTAATAAATTTGTCTACTTTATATAAATTGCCCAATTTATTGGCATAATGTTAATAACAATCTATCATTCTCCTTCTATGCCTGTAATTTGTCATTCTGCCATCTCTTCATCTCACATTGACAATTTATTGCTTTTTCTGAATAATCTGAAAAAAATTCAATGACAGATTTTTAAAAAAATATATTTAAAGAGCCAGCTTTTTATTTCTGTGTGTTTTTTTTTTAATTCATTCTGCTCCATTGTTTTCCTCTCTGATGCATACCATTCCCTGTTGTGGTTGGAGTGTGAAGTGTCCCGTATGCTTTCATATATTTGAACATTTGGTCTCCAGCTAGTGGTGCTGTTTGGGAAAATTGTGGAACAACAATGAGCTGTGGCTTCACTGTATGGTGAAGGTCACTGTGGATGGGTCTCGAGCCTGAGCCCATTCCCTCCTCATTCTCTGACTCCTGACTGCAGATGCAATACACCACTACCCCTGCCCTGACTCCTTCCCTGCAGAGCAGACTGTATCCCTCAAACTGTAGGCAAAAGTAAACTTCCCTGAGGGTTTTATTTTTGAGGGGAGATGCAGGAATTTGGTCACAGAAATGAGGGAAGTAACTCCTATACCTGTCTGTCTTCAAATTACTCTGAAAATTAATATGCTTTCCTTTTAATCTAGTTCAAACAGTATTCACTTCTTTTGCTGTCTACTTTCACATTATTTTTTTTTATTTTTATTAATTACAGTTTATTCACTTTGTATCCCACCTGTAGCTCCCTCTCTCCTAACCTCTCAATCAAAGCCTCACTCCCTCTTCTCCACCCATGCCCCTCCCCCAGTCCACTGATAGAGGAGGTTTCCTCTTCTTTCTGATCCTAGCTTATCTGGTCTCATCAGGACTGGCTGCATTATCTTCATCTGTGGCCTGGTAATGCTGCTCCTGCCTGATCAAGGACCCAGCCACTGAGTTCATGTCAGTGATAGTCCATATTCCCTTTACTAGGAAACCCACTTGGACACTGAACTGCCATGGGCTACATCTGTGCAGGGGTTCTAGGTTATCTCCATGAATGGTCCTTGGTTGGAATATCAGTCTCAGAAAAGACCCCTGAGCCCAGATATTTTGGTTCTCTTGCTCTTCTTGCAGAGCTTCTGTCCCCTCCAGGTCTTACTATTTCCCACTTCATTCATAAGATTCCCAGCACTCTGCCCAAAGTTTGGCTATAAGTCTCAGCATCTGCTTTGATACACTGCTGGGCACAGTCTTTCAGAGGCCCTCTGTGGTAGGCTTCTGTCCTGTTCCCTGTTTTCTCCCTCTTCTGATGTCCTTCCTCTTACCCTTCTGAATGAGAATTGAGCATCTTACCCAGGGTTCTCCTTCCTGATTAGTTTCTTTAGGTATACAAATTTTAGTATGTTTATCCTATATTATATATCTAATATCCACTTATGAGTGAGTATATACCCTTTTTGTCTTTCTGCTTCTGGGATGTGTGTGTGTGTATGTGTGTGTGTGGGGGGGTATATTCAAGGACATGTATTCCTTGCAGTGTGGGGTGGCAGATCTCCCACCTTTACATGAGTTCCAAAAATCAAACTTGAATTTCCAGGCTTGTCTGGGAAGTAACTTTACCCAGTGAGCCAATAAAGGTATATTTTTCATATTATTTTAGTCTTTGCAATTGATTGATTTTTTTTTACTGATTTCTTATTTTTTTATATTTTTTTTATTTATTACAATTTATTCACTTTGTATCCCAGCTGTAGCCGCCTCCATCATCCCTGCTAATCCTGCCCTCTCTCCCTCACCTCCTCCCATGCCCCTTCCCCAGTCCACTGATAGGGGAGATCCTCTTCCCCTTCCATCTGACCCTAGTCTATCAGGTCTCATCAGGACTGACTTCATTGTCTTCCTCTGTGGCCTGGTAAGAGAGCTTCTCCCCACCCCAGGGGGAGGTAATCAAAGAGCCAGCCACTGAATTCATGGCAGGGACAGCCCCTGTTCTCCTTACTAGGGATCCCATTTGGTGACTGAGCTGCCATGGGCTATATCCTTGCAGGGGTTCTAGTTTATGGCCATGCATGGTCCTTGGTTGGAGTATCAGTCTCAGAAAAGACCCCTGGCCTCAGATTTTTTTGGTTCTGTTGTTCTCCTTGTGGAGCTCCAGACCTTTCCAGGTATTTCTATCTGTCCCTTCTTTCATAAGATTCCCTGCCCTCTGCCCAAAGTTTGCCTAAGAGTCTCAGCATCTGCTTTAATACCCTGCTGGGTAGAGTCTTTCAGAAGCCCTCTATGGTAGATTCTTGTCTTGTTCCTTGTTTTCACTTTCTTTTGATTTTTATCCTATTTCTCTTTCTGAATGAGGATTGATCATCTTACCCAGGGTCCTCTTTCTTGCTTAGCTTCTTTATGTGTACAGATTTTAGTATGATTTTGATTGATATTTTTACACACAAAATATTTCTATTTGTAGCTCTTAAATATAAATAGGTCACATGCAAAAACAAAACAAACCAACCAACAAACAAACAAAAAACCAGTGACACTAATGACACAAAAGTAAGGAAAGGTTCTGGCCAGTACTCAAAAAGCCATATGTATAATTTCTAAATCAGAGTGGCAATTTATGGTGTTGCAGTAGAGGGCATCCTGACTTTTCAGCAGCCCCTCTGTCTCGCCATGAGTCTGCATTCCAGTTCCTGCTCTCTTGTTCCCAGAGGTCATCCTTTCTGATCTGCTCTGTCTCCTCTGATGAGACAGGTTTTAGCCTATGCAAGAAAAGACAGCCCCTATTGCCCTTGCTTGGAAGGAGAAACGTACCCCTTCTGTGAGAGGCTGAAGAAAGAGTTAAGGGCAAAAGACACACAGGGCGCCTGTGTTACAATTCAGGCTTCTTTTAATGCTCATTGCATCCCTCCTTCTTCTTCCCCTATGCTCTTCCCTTAGTTCACTGATAGGGGAGGTCCTTCTCCCCTACTATCTGACCCTAGTCTATCAGGCTTCATCAGGACTGTCTGGATCTTCTTCCTCTGTGACCTGTCAAAACTGTACTCCCAGGAGGAGGAGGTCAAAGACCTGGCCATTGAGTCCATGTCAGAAGCAGCCCCTTCTCCCATTACTAGGTACCACACATTGAGATTGAGTAATGGCATGCAACATCTTCCATGAAGAAAAGTATTCTGGATACAACACTAAAGATTGCTTATTGTGTTATTTAAAGTATAATATTCAATAACTGTTAATTATATCAAGTTGGTTGAGAATATATTTCAAATTTTCCATATTCTCACTGTATTTGTCTCTACTTATTCTATGAATTACTGAAGGCATATCAAATTATTCCTCTTAGAAGATTTACCTCACTTGATATTATAATTAAAATTTTGGAAAAATTTGATGAATGCTTTTCTCATCCAAATATATACTTCCTAGTCTCTTAGGCTCTAAACTTTTAATTGAATTTCCTCTTCTCTCATTGTACACGTGTTAAGAAATAACTGGGTATATAACCGGGATTCATCCTTCCCCCCATGAGTTATGTAACAAGAAGACAGAGGATTTGTAGCCCAGCCTTGTTCTAGGGACTTATTCTTGTTACTGAACTTGTCTATATATGTATATATAAAATAGTATACATAAAATATAACATACCATATGTATTATAATATATAATGTAACATATATAACATGACATAAGACATATGTTATAACATATATTACACATATGACCAACAGTATCTGATTACACAGACTTAAAAATCTAATTCAACCACACAAAACTCACTTTAATATCACTTCTCAACAGGATGATTTTGCTTTGGTTAGTAAATACCATTTTCCTCATAAAAAAAGTATTCCTGTATTAATCCAGTCATCAATGTAATCCTCGAGTCACCTGAGATATCTTGGCAGTGTGTGCTCAGCGAGAACTTTGATTGGCTGCACACATCACTGATTCTCAGGGCATTCTCCAGCATGCCCCTGGAAACAAACAGATGAGCGTGTTTAATTGTAAAGTGTCTGAGAACTCTAAACTATGTCAAGGAACTCTGGGTACATTTAGAGGACACGTCTCTGTAGGGCACTTATATAATGCAGCCATCCTAGTTTATTACAAAGTCTCTTGTGCCAAGGGTGCCATCTGACTGGCCCCCAGTGTTCCCAGTTAAATGTCACAACCAGAGTATCCAGTGTTCCGTGAAGTCAACATGATTTGCAATGGCTAACAGGCTTTTATTTTCCCACTATGGGTCTAAAGTGATAAAAACCCAATCATATTATGACAGAAGAGTTCCAGTTCTATTTTGTAAGTAATATAGCTTTAATGCAGAGAATTCAACCTTCCAGCAGAGAAAAAAATGAAGGACAGTCCCTTCATTTTTGAGAAACAAGGGCATATTCTTGCCTATTAATTTGCTCCTGCAGTCTTGTCAAGATGATGCCTAAAATTTTAAAACCAGAAGTTAACAAACACATGGAGAGATTGGACCACTTTCATTGAAAGTAAGCGTTGTGTTCTGTATTTTCTACTATATTTTACAATCACCCCGTAGTTCCCAATATATCCAACAGTCCTCTAATATTCTCCACCAATTATTCCCTGTCCTGTGCTCAAGAATTAGAAACAGACTGGTTAGGACTTCTCTGTGGAACTCAACAGCCCAAAAAGGGCTCTGCATTAAGTAATTGTCATCTTAGAATACCGTTTATAAGAAATCACTTTCCTCTGGAAGACCCTGTTTCCTGAATGATTAAGCCAGCTAATCACTGATGCCTGCCTGCCTGTCTGCCTCCCTTCCTCTTGCCCTGCTTTCCTCCTTCCCTCTATCCTCTTTCCTGCCTCCCTGCCTTTCTGCCTTTTCCTGTGTTCCTGCCTAACTGCCTTCCTTCCATTTTTCTTTTTATTTTTTTATTATTATTATTATTTTATTTTTTTGCTTTTCAAAGTAAGGACTCTAGCCAAGACCTGGATGGTATAATGTATTTATCACTTTTTATCTCTACTTGTTTATTCTACTGTGAAATTGTTTCCTAGGTAGTGATTAAATCAGCCAACACTTCCTCCATTATTGCACAATTTGCAGTATCTGTGAAGAAGATGCTAATTTTGAGGAGCTATTATCAGATAGTTGTTACAGTTTTGTCAGACATTGATTCCTCTGCTGTCTTCTGTCACTCATGTTTGCTTGTGCTTCATTATTCATTCTTAATGGGCACTCTTCTTATGAGAATGATCAATGAACCTTATAGCTTTACTAAGATTGAGAATGTTGAACAAGAAGACAGTGCAAGCACTTATATTCTGGTTACTTAGTTGGATTACAACTATCTAACTGCCCATGCAGTGTCTCCATCTCAGTTCCTAAACTTATGAAAAGGATGGGACGTCTTTAAGGTCAGCATAGGACTAGGAATTACACAGGTTCTCAGGTCAAATGTGATTGCACGAACTTCTGGGACACTGACAAATGCCTAGTGAGGTGGGTTTAAATAAGCAAGTTACTTTAAGGGATTAACGCTTTTGGTAAGATTTGCCAGTTAACCATTAAAACACTTTAAACCATTGAAGTGGAACATAGTAAGATATTTTAACAGGGCTCCCTTGATCAGTTGAGAAGACAATCAGACTGTTGCTGACACTGAACCGAACTGGCTGAATGTGAACAGTTTCCAAATGAGTATGGTAATGGTATATCTTAGAAGTCCGCCCACATGGGGCTCAAGACGTAGTAGAAAACAATCACCTGCACAGGTGCCACCCCAAAACCCACGTGATTGGCATCAGTGGACTGCGTCTATATACAATAGGACCTTAGATACCAGTCTGGAAGTCAAAGCTGTGAGATCAGGAGGAGCTGGCAGCAGTGAGTCTCTGGCTCAGGAGTGCCTTTGTCGTCAGGATATTGTCTAAACAGCATCTGGAGCAGATGCTTAGCCTCAAGGAATGAGGGCCAGGGTAGAGAAGTGGTCGGGCCAGAGTGATAGCAAATTATCATGTGTTTGGTGTAGTGTTGGTCAGAAGACCTTGACTAGCAAAAAGCCAGACATGTGCTAGGTCAAGGTATTTTTCTGAGGACTAGATAAGGAATTCAGTCCTTGTCTTAGAGACAAGTGGCTGCATGTAGAAAATGACTACCAAGTGAGACCTGACAGGTTATATCAGTATTCATGACAGCAAAATCATAAGTTTAGGTTTCTATAAGGCCTTTAAATTAGTACCATGTCATCTCCATGGACTACATACCTTGAGTTTGCTAATTCACTGAAAACACGTATTAAGGTACAATTCAGCTGAAGGGCTGATAGTGAACAGCAGAGAATCAATCCCTGGTGCTGTAGCTTTCCTCAGACGCTGAAGAAACAACACACCTGCCTTACAGCAAGAAAGACAATCAAGGCATTGCCCAGCAACTGGTATTGTTATTCTTGAATAACAGCTTGGCCCATGGCAGCCAGAATAAAAATTCAGTAAATACACAGGTGTATTGAAAATTCATATAATATGCCATTGTTGCATACAAATTTTATGTTTTTTATATGTCAGTTAAAATATATTTATTTTAAAAAATTCAATAGGAGTGAAATCTGTTTCTAAAACTTAAGACAAACAAAATATTGTATAAACTTTCATATTTCTAGTGCCTTGCCTTGTGTGTACATTCTTCAGAGAGTCTTTGGCAATATGGACTTATCTGACACCTCTGAGATGCAACCAAAGGCTAGAGAAGTAACATATACTGCTTTGGGAATCTCTTAAAAAATTCAACCAGCAGTTCAAAATATCTCATGTGTGGTGTTGGAGTTTTAATTAGATAGTTTATGTCTCTGGTGGAGGGGAAACATTGTTAGCCCAGATGGGAAAATTACATATATTTGTGTAAAATTTTATTTCATATACATATATGTATGAGAAATTTCATATCATATCATGAATATAATTATATATATATAATTATGGATAGATAGTAATACAATTCCTTATAACTATTTTAGATATCTTTACTGTTATTATATTGTTATTCTTCTTCCTTACTCCTAAAAAAAAAATCTGTCTTTCTTTTTTCCAATTCAAATCACTTGTATTGTGCTATCTCCTCCCTACTGCCCAAACCCTTGGTCCCCTATTGATCTTTCTTTTCTTTTCTTTTCTTTTCTTTTCTTTTCTTTTCTTTTCTTTTCTTTTCTTTTC
>NW_026586173.1:9454613-9507410 GCF_907164565.1 Psammomys obesus
TCTTTTCTTTTCTTTTCTTTTCTTTTCTTTTCTTTTCTTTTCTTTTCTTTTCTTCTCTTCTCTTCTCTTCTCTTCTCCTTCCTTCCTTCCTTCCTTCCTTCCTTCCTTCCTTCCTTCCTTCTCTCTCTCTCTTCCTTCCCTTCTTTCTCTGAAGATTTGGAGCTAGGAACCTCAGAGGGATAATATCCAGAATATATAAATAACTAAAGAAGTTAAAAAAGCAACAAATCAAGTAATACAACTAAAAAATGGGATACGAAGCTAAACAGAGATTCTCTGTACAGGAATATAGAATGACAAAGAAACACTTAAAGAAATGCTCAATGTCCTTAGCTATCAGGGCGATGTAAATCAAAACGACCCTGAGATTTCACCTTACACCAATCAGAGTGGCTAAGATAAAAAACAAGTGACAATACATGCTGGAGAGGATGTGGAGAAAGGAGAACCCTCCTCCATTAGTGGTGAGAATGTAAACTTGTACAACCACCTTGGAAATCAATCTGGCGCTTTCTCAGACAATTAGGAATAGTGCTTCCTCAAGATTCAGCTATACCACTCTTAGGCATATATCCAAAAGCTGCTCAAGTACATAACAAGCAGCTTTATTCATAATAGCCAGAATCTGGGAACGACCCACATGCCCCTCAATTGAGGAATGGATACAGAAATGGTGGTATTTTTACACAATGGAATACTACTCAGTAATTAAAAACAAGAAAATCTGACAGGGAGGTCTTCTTTTCCTTCCTTCTGATCTTAGTCTATCAGATCTCATCAGGAGTGGCTGCATTGTCATCTTCTGTGGCCTGGTAAGGCTACTCCCCCTTCAGGGGCAGGTGATCAAAGAGCAGGCCAGTCAGGTTATGTTAGAGGCAGTCCCTCTTCCCATTACTATGGAACCCACTTGGACACTGAACTGCCATGGGCTACATCTGTGCAGGGATTCAATGTTATCTCCATGCATGGTACTTGGTTGGAGCACGAGTCTCTGGAAAGACCCCTGTGTTCAAATTTTCTGGTTCTGTTGCTCTCCCTGTGTAGTTCCTGTCCTCTCCAGATCTTACTATTTCCTACTTCTTTCATAAGATTCCATGCACTCTGCCCAACAGTTGGCCATAAGTTTCAGCATCTGCTTTGATAGTCTGCAGGGCAGAACCTTTCAGAGGCCCTCTGTGGCAGGCTCCAAACTTGTTCCCTGTTTTCTCCTTCTTCTGATGTCCATCCTCTTTGCCTTTTGGGATGGGGATTGTGCATTTTAGTCAGAGACCTCCTTCTTGATTAGTTTCTTTATATGTACAGATTTTAGTAGGTTTATCCTATGTTATACGTCTATATGAGTGAGTATATACCATGTGTGTCTAGGTTGTGGAGAAAGGGGAATCCTCCTCCACTGCTGGTGGGAATGTAAACTTGTACAACCACTCTGGAAAGCAATCTGGCACTTTCTCAGACAACTAAAAATAGTGCTTCCTCAAGATCCAGCCATACCACTCCTAGGCATATATCCAAAAGAAGCTCAAGTACACAATAAAGACATTTGCTCAACCATGTTTTTAGCAGCTTTATTTGTATTATCCAGAAGCTGGAAACAACCCAGATGCCCCTCAACTGAAGAATGGATACAGAAATTGTAGTACATCTACACAATAGAATATTACTCAGCAATGAAAAATAAGGAAATCATGAAATTTTCAGGTAAATGGTGGGAACTGGAAAGGATCATCCTGAGTGAGCTGTCCCAGAAGCAGAAGAACACACATGGTATATACTCATTGTTCTTTTAAGTGATCCTTATTTAGGTACTCATTGGTGAATATTTTTTTTAGTTTTATGAGTGTTTATTCATTCATATAACATATCTTCTATGTAGCAAGTTAATATATATTCAGTACATACAGAAATGAGCAAGAATAGTTTTTCTAGTGAAGATAATGATCCAACAACAACAACAACAAAAACATAAAATATCCTACTTGGGTTGAGAAAAATCTGATATTGTTGAGTGGTGTTTCCATAGTACTGATGGATTGGGAATGTACTGTTTTGAATGTTCATGTAGTTTGCATTTTTGCATTGAGATCTGGACATGTGGCTTTATTCTTTTAGGTCTGTGTCTGATATGTATAAAGTGGGAGGGGAAAGCTACAAAATGTGCCTTTTGAGGTGGCCCATCTAGACCTTTGTGAAGAATGTGCAGGTTCTTGCTCCTGTTATTAATGTTTTAATCCACTGAGTGTAATTAATATTGTCCATATGTGCATAGTTGTCAGGCCATCAAATGTGGCAGGAAAAGCCTTCCAGTGGTCATATCCCAACAAAAAATTGACTCTTCTTTCCAGTATTCATCAACTACTAATAGCTCAGACCATTGCTAAGTCTCTATAGATAAAAGCCTCTCTTCTATCTACGCTGGAAGTTTGTCATTGTTCTAATCTCATGGTGCTATTGGGAACTAGTGTGTGCAATAGCCATGGCATGTCCAAAGACAGCATTTCACAACATCCCTCCCCATCTTCTGACTCTTTCATTCTTCTCTATTCTTTATGCCCTATTCATCTACAGTGTTACTGAGTATCGGGGCAGGAAGTATGTAACTGCAGTGTCCTCAGCAAACATCATCTACTTTACTCACTGTTGGTCAGTTTCTAAGAAAGAAGTAATACTAGTCATTTCCATCAAGTTATTACACTATTATTATCAGAAAGTAGCTAGACTAATGCTTGGTTACTCATCTCTTTGATGCTTCTTATAATAAACAATGGCTCAGTACCTCCAGTAGCAGGTCACATCAATTCCTACATTTTCACCTAAGCCAAGACTTTGGAATCTTTGCAAATCTCTGACAAATGAAAGCATAAATAGAGCATTTCACAGCAACATATTCCCCAGACAGTCATTTTCAAAAACACACTTTTATGTTGTTTTCTTCTCCTAATTCATATGTTAGACATCAAACCTTCTTCTAGACATAAACCCAAGGTCATCTTGTTTTCATACACAGAGGAATGTGTCTGCCTTGAATTCTAATTTTCTAGCTACATGTCCCTTGTGCCTGGTTGGCTCAATTGATCAGCACAATTTAGGACACAAATCCAGGATTCTCCCTAATTTTTGTTTGTTTATTTTAATCTATAGTGCATCCAGAAATGCATTTTAGGAATCTGATAAGATTTCATAATCCTGAATCTAAGTCCTAGTTCAATATTGACTTGAAATCTAATCCTAGCTGTTTTGAAATTCAGCAGCGAATGAATGCTTCTGAATAGGAATCTGCTTTCAGGTGAGGCCTTTGCAGATATGACATTCTCCATGATTCTCATGCTAAGCAGCGATTGCCCAGAAACTTGGAGCACAGTGCACATGTGATAGGCACACTAGAAAGATGGAGTGGTGTCCTTCCTTCTCTGCAGCAACCAGTTGTCCATATGAAACATGGCTTAGAGCACATGGGCTAGTTTGAATGAGTTGTTGTCAGAAAATTCTTTTTAGTGTTGCCAGAAAATCATAGGCAAGGGCTTATCTATTGTAGCATACAAGGGAGTATACAGTAGGTAGGAGCTGGCCAGGAAAAAAAAAATAGTAGGAGCTTGATGACAGGAAACCGATTGACTTGGAGGAGAGTATGCTATGGTCCGTCTCTACTCTGGCATCTGTTGAAGGCCAATGTTTCTCATTCCTTGAACTTTAGTCAACAGCGTTTTATATTATGAAACGGTCACAGTTCACTTGCAGCAGAAATATTAGAGGGCCTTCAGCAGAAACAACACACATCAGCTTTTCACTGCTGAACTCTTACCCACTTAAAGACTGAGCTAGGGAAGATGGTAATGCCAACTCACTAAGTATATAATTTGTAGCATTCTTAGCTGAGTTTTCTGTAAACCTTCTATGATTGGGTAAATTGTAGTCTGACTTGAGTTATTTAAATTTCTGGTAGAATTATCTTAAGTAGTTTTATTTTCTAGATGAAACATTTCCTGGGGTGGAGATCATATGCTGATCTTCAGGGAGCCTAGCTCCTGCTTTTAGCATATTGATACCAAGTGAAGAAAGGGCACATCAGGCTAGGTTACATTAAACTGAATGATTGATTGGCCAATGCTATCATTGTAAAAATGTGACTAGAGTGCATCCTTCTGGGGAAACCAGTCAACCCACTGTAACACATCTCAGTGGAGGTATTATGGCTGCATGCTTGACTTTGGGACAAAGAACACTGATTTTTGCGTGCAACTGTTCTTTGACAATGCAGCTTAGCTACAGTCTCTCTCCTGTGTGCATGATAGTTGAAAGCCATATCTCTTATAAGTGAGTATATATCATTTGTTTCTTGGATACCTCACTCAGGATGATCTCTTGTAGTTCCCACCATTTGCCTGCAAATTTCATGATTTCCTCATTTTTAATTGCTGAGTAATCTTCCATTGTGTAAATGTACCACAATTTCTGTATCCATTCCTCAGTTGAGGGACATCTGGGTTGTTTCCAGATTCTGGCTATTATGAATAAAGCTGTTATAAACATGGTTGAGAAAATGTTCTTGTTGTATACTTGAATGTATTTTGGATATATGCCTAGGAGTGGTATATCTGGATGCTGAGATAGCACTATTTCTAATTTTCTGAGAAAATGCCAGATTGATTTCCAATTTGGTTGTACAAGTTTACATTTCCACCAGCAACGGAGGGTATTAGACTAAAATCTGTACACCTAAAGAAGCTAAGCAAGAAGGAGGACCCTGGGTAAGATGCTCAATCCTTCAGAAAGGCAAACAGGATAGACATCAGAAGAGGGAAAAAAAACAGGGAACAGAACAAGAGCTGACCAGAGAGGCCCTCTGAAAGACTCTACCCAGCAGGGTATCAAAGCAGATGCTGAGACTCATAACCAAACTTTGGGCAGAGTGCAGGGAATTTTATGAAAAAAAAAAAAAAAGTAGGGATAGAAAGACCTGGAGGGGACTGGAGCTACAAAAGTAGTACAACAGAACCAAAAATTCTGAACACAGGGGTCTTTTCTGAGACTGATACTCCAACCAAGGACCATGCATGGAAAGAATCTAGAACACCTGCACAGATGGGATTCAGCCCATTACAGCTCAGTGTCCAAGAGAGTTCTCTAGTAATGGAAAAGGGGCTGTGTCTGACAGGAGCTCAGTGGCTAGCTCTTTGATCACCTCCCCGTGGGGGGTGGGGGGGTGGCAGCCTTACCAGGACACAGAGGAAGACTATGAAAGACAGTCCTGATGAGATCTAATAGGCTAGGGTCAGATGGAAGGGGAGGAGGACTGGGGAAAGGATATGGGAGGAGATGAGGGAGGGAGGAAGGTGAGATTGGGAGGGGACAAGGGTGAGGGCTACAGCTGGAATACAAAGTGAATAAATTGTAATAAATAAATAAAAAGAAAGCCATTTCCTTTATCACCTGCTGAGAAAAATATGGGAGCTCAATCCCTCATTCTGAGAGTCTAGTGACTTACTCTTTCAGACTGCAATTGCTGTTATAAAGTAATATTGACTTATGCAGTATGTTTTCTATGCATAAATATACAATTTTACCAAGGCAACAAAATAGGGAATCATGAATAGGATGTGAGGCCAAGGGGATACATTGATGGTAGAAACTTGGCTAGCATATACACTGTACTTGAACTAGAGAGCAGAGAAAAGACAATGTGAGACATTAAAATTATATATATGTAATATTTTAAATATAATTATATATAATGTATAAAATTATATATAATATAGATTATATAAATATATAATTTTCATTCTCTTTCATAGCCTTTTATATGTATGAAATATATATGTATATACATGTGAAATAAATATATATTTCAACTATATGGGTGTGACATTACAAATGTGCATTCAGTATAACAGAGAAAAGGGCATAGTACTTTTTCCTATAAGAACAGATTAAACTTTAATATATGACTGTTTAGATTATACTTGTGCTCAGATAATAGAGAGATTTTCTTTTGATCTCTTTTTTTTTTTTCAGGTATGGCTTATCTCCTGTAGTGTCAGTGGCTGGCTTTGTCATACTACTATTCTGCCAAAGAATGAAACTTTAATACAAGAGCAATTAGTTGGAGCCAGCAAAAGATTTTTCTAGTACAGTTTTCATAGGGTTATGCAGAAATGTGCGCAGTCAGAGCCAAGCAGATCACTTACCAGCCCTGCATTTTATAATTTCAACTGGTATGATTATAAAGCCTTTAAGACTATGAAACTCCTGAGCTATTAAATTTTACATTCTGATAATATTTAAAATATTCGGTATAAAGTATATTAAAGACTTTGGATTCAGATGCTATTTTCTGCATTTTAGACTATTAAGAACCATTCTTTTATATAAAGCAAATGTGTGTGTTTGTGTGTGTGTGTGTTGGGTTAAAGTGAAGTTATACTTCAATTGGGCAACAAAGTTCCAATTACATATCAAGAATAGGTTATTTCTTGTGGAATTCTTGGCCAGTAAGGTCCCATACACCTCACCAAACTTTACAGGTTATTGTTATTTCTCTTGGCTGCTCTTAAAACTTGATAGTAAGATCCTGTTGATGAAGACATCACTTGAATCAGAACATGAAGAAATCCAGTACCAAGGTACGTACTTTCTGGATGCTGCATACCTACTGTTTCTTTAATAGTGCTAGAAGATACTATGCAGACTAACATAGGAAAAAGTAATTATCAATCATACCTATATGTGAGCTTCAAAAGATACAAAAATGACAAGACTTGCCCACTAATGAAATAGTAGCATGAATATCATGTGAGCAACCAACCACTTTCTGACTAGATTTACATCTTGCTCTATAAGATAACATCCAGACCAACACCAGTATTGGACCAAGAACCTATGGCTAGACAGATCATGGGCACTAAGAATAAATGAGCATTCTTACTAAAATTTATATATTTCCAATGACAGCAAGTTTCTTTTTTTTAATTTTATTTTTTTCTTATCAGTTACATTTTATTAACTCTATCCCAGCCGTGTCCCGAACCCTCATTCCCTCCCAGTCCCTCCCTCATCTCCACCCTGCCCCTTTCCAAGTCCACTGATAGGGGGGACCTCCTCCCCATTCATCTGATCCTGTTTTATCAGGTATCTTCAGGACTGGCTGCAAAGCTCTCCTCTGTGGCCTAACAGGACTGCTCCTCCCTTTTGGGGGGTGGGGAGGCCAAAGAGCCAGTCATTGAGTTCCTGTTAGAAATAGTCCTTGTTCCCCTCACTATGGGAAACCAATTGGTTACTGAGCTACCACAGGATACATCTGAGCAGAGGTTCTAGGTTACATTCATACATGGTCCTTGGTTGCATCTCAGTCTCAGAAAAGATCCTGTGCCCAGATATCTTTGGTCCTTGTGGAGCTCCTATCCTTTCCTCATCAGACTAACTCCCCTTCTTTCTTATGATTCCTTGTACTCTGCCAAAGGTTTGGTCATGAGTCTTTGCTTTGAAAACACTGCTAGTTAGAGTCTTTCAAATGCACTCAGTAGACTCCTGTCAATGTTCAATGCGCATCCCCTCTGTCTTTCAACACAAGGATTGATAATCTTACCCCATGTCCGCTCTCTTGATTATCTTTTTTAGGTGTATAGATTTCATTATGTTTATCATATCTTATAGGTCTATATAAGTGAGTATATACCGTGTTTGTCTTTCTCCTTCTGGGATATTTCACTCAGGATGATCTTTTCTAGATATCACCATTTGCCTGCAAATTTCATGATTTCCTCCTTTTTGATTGCTGAGTAGTATTCCATTGTGTAAAAATACCACAATTTCTGTACCCATTCCTCCATTGATGGACATCTGGGTTGTTTCCAGGTTCTGGCTATTACAAATAAAGCTGCTATAAACATGGTTGAGCAAATATCCCTTTTGTGTACTTGAGCAAACTTTGGGTATATACCTAGCAGTGGTATAGCTGGGTCTTGAGGAAGCACTATTCCTAATTGTCTTAGAAAGCGCCAGATAGATTTCCAGAGTGGTTGTATCAGTTTACATTCCCACCAGCAGTGGAGGAGGGTTCCCCTTTCTCCGCAACCTCTCCAGCATGTGTTGTCCCTTGAGTTTTTCATCTTGGCCATTCTGATGGGTGTAAGGTGATATCTCAGGGTCGTTTTGATTTGCATTTCCCTGATGGCTAATGAGGATGAGCATTTCTTTAAGTGTTTTTCTGCCATTCGATATTCCTCTGTCGAGATTTCTCTGTTTAGCTCTGTTCCCCACTTTTTAATTGGATTACTTGGTTTGCTGCTTTTCAGCTTCTTTAGTTCTTTGTACATACTCGATATTAGTCCTCTGTCAGATAAAGGGTTAGTGAAGATTCTTTCCCAATCTGTAGGCAGGCGTTTTGTTTTGATGACAGTGTCCTTTGCTTTACAGAAGCTTTTCAGTTTCATGAGGTCCCATTTATTGATTGTTGCTCCTAGAGCCTGTGCTGTTGGTGTTCTGTTCAGGAACTTGTCTCCTGTGCCAATGAGTTCTAGGCTGTTCCCCACTTTTTCTTCTAACAGATTTAGAGTATCTGGTTTTGTGTTGAGGTCTTTGATCCACTTGGACTTTAGTTTTGTGCAGGGTGATAAATATAGATTTATTTTCATGTTTCTGCATGTGGACATCCAGTTGGACCAGCACCATTTGTTGAAGATGCTCTCTTTTTTCCATTGAATGGTTTTGGCTTCCTTGTCAAAAATCGATTATTCAGAGCTGTATGGGTTTATTTCTGGGTCTTCTATATGGTTCCATTGATCCTCCTTTCTGTTTTTGTGCCAATACCATGCAGTTTTTATTACTATTGCTCTGTAGTACAACTTGAGATCGGGGATGGAGATACCTCCAGATGATCTGTTGTTGTACAGGATTGTTTGGAGATTCTGGGTTTTTTGTTTCTCCATATGAAGCTGAGACTGTTTTTTTTCAAGGTCTGTAAAGAATTGAGTTGGTATTTTGATGGGAATTGCATTGAATCTGTAGATTGCTTTTGGCAGGATGGCCATTTTTAAAATGTTAATCCTACCAATCCATGAGCAGGGGAGATCTTTCCATCTTCTGAGATCTTCTTCAATTTCATTCTTCAGAGACTTGAAGTTTTTCTCAAACAGATCTTTCACTTGCTTGGTTAGTGTCACCCCAAGGTACTTTATGTGTTTAGTGGCTATTGTGCAGGGTGTTGTTTCCCTAATTTCTTTCTTGGCCATTTTCTCTTTGGTATACAGGAGGGCTTCAGATTTTTTTGAGTTGATTTTGTATCCTGCCACTTTGCTGAAGGTGTTTATCAACTGGAGGAGTTCTCTGGTTGAATTCTTGGGGTTGCTCATATATACTATCATATCATCTGCGAATAGTGACACTTTGACCTCTTCCTTTCCGATTTGTATCCCCTTGATCTCCTTTAGTTGTCTTATTGCTCTGGCTAGGACTTCAAGTACTATGTTGAAGGGGTAGGGAGAGAGTGGGCAGCCTTGTCTTGTCCCTGATTTTAGTGGGATTAATTTAAGTTTCTCTCCATTGAGTTTGATGTTGGCTATAGGCTTGCTGTATGTTGCCTTTACTATGTTTAGATATGTGACTTGTATCCCTGATCTCTCCAAGACTTTAAACATGAATGGGTGTTGGACTTTGTCAAATGTTTTTTCAGCATCTAAGGAGATGATCATGTGGTTTTTCTCCTTCAGTTTGTTTATGTGGTGGATTACATTGATGGATTTCCATATGTTGAACCACCCTTTATGCCTGGGATGAAGCCTACTTGGTCCTGATGGATGATATCTTTGATGTGTTCTTGGATTCGGTTTGTAAGTATTTTATTGAGTATTTTTGCGTCAATGTTCATAAAAGAGATAGGTCTGAAGTTCTCTTTTTTTGTTGGGTCTTTGTGTGGTTTAGGTATCAGGGTGACTGTTGCTTCATAGAATGAGTTTGGTAATGTACCTTCTGTTTCTATTTTGGGGAATAGTTTGAGGAGAATTGGTGTGAGCACTTCTTTGAAGGTCTGGTAGAATTCCACCCTGAAACCATCTGGCCCAGGGCTTTTTTTGGAGGGGAGACTGTGAATGACTGCTTCAATTTCCTTGGGAGATATAAGGCTGTTCAGTCTTTCTACCTGATCTTGACTTAATGTTGGAAGATGGAATCTATCAAGAAAATTGTCCATTTCATTTAGATTTTCAAATTTTGTGGCATATAGGCTTTTGTAGTATGACCTAATGATTGTTTGAATTTCCTCTGTGTCTGTAGTTATGTCACCCTTTTCATCTCTGATTTTGTTGATTTGGATAGATTCTCTCTGCTTTTTAGTTAGTTTGGCTAAGGGTATATCTATCTTGTTGATTTTCTCAAAGAACCAGCTTTTTGTTTCATTGATTCTTTGAATAGTTTTATTTGTTTCTAATTGATTGATTTCAGCCCTGAGTTTGATTATTTCCAGCCTTCTGCTCCTCTTGGGTGTATCTGCTTCTTTTTTTTCTAGGGTTTTCAGTTGGGCCATTAAGTTGTTTGTATGTGATATTACGAATTTCTTCTTGCAGGCACTTAGTGCTATAAATTTTCCCCTGAGCACTGCTTTCAATGTGTCCCATAAATTTGCGTATGTTGTGCCTTCATTTTCATTGAATTCTAGGAAGTCTTTAATTTCTTTCTTTATTTCTTCCTTAACCCAGCTGTCGTTGAGTAACAGGTTGTTCAGTTTCCATATGCGTGTAGGCTGTTTGTTATTTCTGTTGTTGTTGAGGTCCAGCTTAAGTCCATGGTGGTCAGATAGAATACAAGGGATTATTTCAATCTTTTTGTATCACTTGAGGCTTGCTTTATGACCAACTATCTGGTCTATTTTGGAGAAGGTTCCATGTGGTGCTGAAAAGAAGGTATACTCTTTTGAGTTTGGATGAAAAGATCTGTAGACGTCTATTAGGTCCATTTGATTTAGGGTCTCTGTAAGTTTTTTTATTTCCCTATTTGTTTTCTGTCTAGGTGATCTGTCCCTTGGTGAGAGTGGAGTGTTGAAGTCTCCCACTATTAGGGTTTTAGGATCACTGTGTGATTTAAGCTTTAATATTGTTTCATTTACGAATGTAGGTGCTCTTGTATTTGGGGCATAGATATTCAAAATTGTGATGTCCTCTTGGTGGATTTTTCCTTTGATGAGAATATAGTGGCCGTCCTTATCTTTTTTGATTAACTTGGGTTGAAAGTCTATTTTTTTAGATATTAGGATGGCTACTCCCGCTTGTTTTCTGGAACCATTTGCTTGAAAGACATTTTTCCAGCCCTTTACTCTGAGGTAGTGTTTATCTTTGTTGCATAGGTGTGTTTCTTGGATGCAACAGAATGATGGATCCTGTTTCCGCAACCATTCTGTTAGTCTGTGTCTTTTAATTGGGGAGTTGAGTCCATTGATGTTGATAGAAACTAGTGACCAACAATTGTTACTTATTTTATATGTGGGGTTGATGGTGACACTGAGTTTCATTGCTTGTCTCCTTTTGGTTTTTTTGTTGTGTAATTATCTATTTCCTCTGTTTCCTTCGATGTAGTTATTTTCTTTGGTTTGGAGTTTCCCTTCTAGTAACTTCTGTAGAGCTGGGTTGCTATGTAGATATTGTTTAAATTTGGTTTTGTCTTGGAATATCTTGAATTCTCCGTCTATGTTGATTGAAAGTTTTGCTGGGTATAGTAGTCTGGGTTGGAATCTGTGGTCCCTTCAGGACTGTATGATTTCTTTCCAGGCCCTTCTGGCTTTCATAGTTTCTGTTGAGAAATCTGGTGTGATTCTGATAGGTCTACCTTCATATGTTACTTGGCCTTTTTCCCTTGCTGCTTTTAGAATTTTTTCTTTGTTTTGTAGGTTCAGTGTTTTGACTATGATGTGACATGAAGAATTTCTTTTCTGGTCTAGTCTACTTGGTGTTCTGTAGACCTCTTGTATGTTTATGGCCATCTCCTTCTTTAAGTTGGGAAAGTTTTCTTCTATAATTTTTTTGAAAATATTTTCCGGATCTTTGAGCCTGATGTCTTCTTTTTCTTCTACTCCTATTATTCTTAGATTTTGTATTTTCATGGTGTCCTTGATTTCTTGGATGTTTTGTGTTTGGAACTTTTCTGATTTTATTTTTTTCTTTGAGAGACGTGTCAATTTATGCCAGTGTATCTTCGGCTCCTGAGATTGTTTCTTCCATCTCTTGTATTCTGTTGGTGATGCTTACCTTTGTAGTTCCTGATCTTTTCTCTATGTTCTCCAGCTCCTGGTTTTTCTCTGTTTGTGTTTTCTTTATTGATTCTAATTCTGTTTTCATGTCTTCCACCATTTCCTTCATCTGTTTGAATGTGGACTCCTGCTTTTCAATGATAGCTTCTATTTTTTTGTCCGTTTCCTCTCTATGTATTACTAATTGTGCCTCTACTTCTTTGGCTATAATTGCCTGTATTTCTATGAGAGCTTTGTTTATTTCTTCTTTATTTGCCTTCATTTGTGTGGACATTTCTTTGAGAGCTTTGTGCATTTCTTCTCTGTTTGCCTCAATTTTCGTGGTCATTTCTCTGAGAGCACGATTTGTTTCCTCTTGGTTAGTCTCGATTTCTTTGGTTATTTCTCTGAGGGCTTTGTTCATTTCATCTCTATGGGCCTCTAATAGCTGGAGAAACATAGTTTTGAGGTCATTTTCTTGTATATCTAGTGAATTGAAGTGTCCATTGTTTTGGGGGGTTGCTGATGAGGTCATTATGTCCTGATTTTTGTTGGGAGTGTTCTTATGTCTGCCTCTAGCCATCTGGTTATTTATAATCCTCACTGGTTGTTCCTCGAGATTGTTGTTTGGGCTATGATCGTCTCTTTCTGTTTTCTGGACTGTTTTTTCAGGAAGATGAGAGAGGTTCACTGCTTTGGGAGTGTGCACTGTGTTTTCAGTTTTGCCTAAGTAAAGAATGTGACGCTGGCACTATTTGCGTGCGCTTTTAGCGGGCGCAGTGTGCATGGGCGGATTCTCTGACTATTGCAGTGGCCTGCAAGCCACTATTACGCAGTTCTGACTGAGATCCAGAGATTGTTTGCCTGGATTACCCTGGTGGACCTGCAAGGAGGGGCTTCAATGTTGGGGTCGCTATCCCAAGAATCCCTCTGATACCCACACTAGGGGTGTGGGTGGCAGGGATCTCTCTGGTTGCTTCTGTGGAGAGGCCCTGGGTCTGGGGCATCTCTCCCTAGAAGGCTCACTCACTCTCTTGCAGGACCAGTTGGAATGCACAGGGATTCCCCTTGCTCACTACTCTCTGTTTTGGTCCTGCTGCGGAAGTGCACGGGTAGGCTAACAGTCAGCTCTGTGACACTGTGGCTGCAGAACTTGGTGTCCACCTTTCCTGTGTGCTGCCTCTTTGTCCTTTCCCTCTGCCAGGAGGGGTTATGTTGACTGGTCCCTGGGTGGCACGGGAAAGAGTTAGGGTGAGTGTACTCAATCCCAGATCCTGGGCCCATATCACTCTGCCAGAAGCAGCCTAGTGGTAGAATCTGTTTGCTGATCCCAAGAGAGTACCGGGTAGGGTTGAGTGTCCTCAGATCCAGAGCTTGGGTTTCTCTGCTAGGGGCCACTGGGTGAGCTGGAGAGAGGGTGCTGTGTTCTTGGCAGGCTGCCTCTCTGTCCTTCCCCTCTGACCTTCTCCTCTGCTAGGGCAAGCTTATGGAGGTGCTCTCAGGGGAGTGCCAGCAGGGTTTGGGGCTACTCAGTCGGATCCTGAGCCCTGAGCTGGCGTTTCTCTGTCAGGGGTCGGGGGGGGGGCGCCAGTGATAAAACTTGCTGCTAGACCTTATTGCACTGGACCCAGGATAATCTCAGGACATGTAGAATGACCACAGTCCCAGATCCCGAGCTGTAGTTTGTTTGCTAGGAGCGGCCGGCTGCACTGGAGTTCCGGCACTGTGAAGCCGCCGCTGTGGCAGGGTGATGGCGGCATTTGGGGGAGTGCCGGAAAGGATTTGGTTTTCTCAGCCCCGATCTCGGGTTGGGGTACAGACAATGTGGTCTGTGGCAGATTCTGCTGGACACCTCCTGCCTCCTCTGAAGAGGGAGTAGGGATTTTGAGCTGGGCGCGCAGCTTCAATCAGTGCGCGGTGCGGGAGCTCAATTGTGATGGCGGCAGGTACCTGTGGTCGGAGAGACCTTCCAGGAAAAGACTGGGTGACCCGTGAGCAGTCTGGCAACTTTCCTTCCCCGTGGGTTTTTTTTTGTGACTGGGACTCTCAGCCTTAGGTCCCCTTGTGCCCACCAATCAGCCTGGGAAATTGATTGTGACAAGCAGGCTTGCAGCACCAGCCCGGAGACCCAAAGCCCGCATTAGCCGGGTTCTCTTCTGGGTTCTGGCTGGGCAGCCGAGAGTGGACCCGACCGATTCCCATGCCATGAGAGCCTCCCCTCAACTGGGAAACACGATTGATCACTGTTGTTTTAGGGCCCAGAGTTCAGTCTCCTGGTCGCTGCACGGAGTGTGTTGTCCTGCTTCTCAGACACGGTGTTCTCCCGGTGCCACCATCTTGGCCCCCTCCCTCCAACAGCAAGTTTCAAAATCAATTTTAAAGCATTTATTTATTTATTTATTTATTTATTTATTTATTTATTTATTTATTGTCTGTTTGTTTGTTTGTTTGTCTGAGTATATATCCTATAGGGGTGTCCATGGGAGCCAGGAGTACTGTGTCCCCTAAACCTGGAGTTAAAAACTGCTCTGAGCCAAATGACACCATTAGTTCTGGAAAACAAACACAGGTCCTCTAGAGGAACAGTATGTATTCTTTGTTTATGTTCGGAGCATTTATTTAAGAATATATTCTTAACTGCTGAGCCATTGCTCCAACCCAAAGACAGCTCTTTACAAAATGTTTCATTATCTATATACATCTGGGTTAGGTATGGCATCTTGTATGTTTTCTAAGAGAACCTGACAGTTTCATTTTCTCCTGAAGATGTTCCTTTACTGTTTAAGTATGCACCCTCAGGCTCATGTGCTAAATTCTCAGACTATCACTGGTGGTGCTATTATGGGATACTGTAGACATTCTGAGAGATTTGGCTTAACTGGACGAAGGTTACTAGGGGTACTCCCTGGCCCCTTCTCTATCCATGGTTCCTGTCCACCATGAGATGAGTAACTCTGCCACGTGCTCTAGCTACCATGAGAGCAACCCTGGGTATGGGTCTAGGATCAACAGAGACACAAAGATTAGAATTGAAATTTCCAAAATGTCAGCAAAATAAGTCCTTACCCCTTTACATTGTTTCCATTATGTATTGTCATCTACTGCTCACACAATCAGTTCCACAGTTTGATTCCATTCTCCTATGATATATTTCTTTGGAGTTTTTTTTTAAATGGCTATGTTGGCCTCCTCTGGTGTTCAGTCTCCATCTGGGTTGAAGCTGAATGTGGCTCAGCAGCAGGCCTCTAACTCCTTTGCTCTTTTCTGTGATTGACCAATACTTGAAGAGTCTTCCTCCTAATTCACTCTTGCTGAAGTCTTGAGATCATTATGAGGACAGTATGAATTCCTTTTAATTAAGGGGATATAGTTGGTTATGCTCCTTGAGTTTTGGAATGCATTTTCCATCACAGTTTGAAATGGTTGTGGATTAACAAAGAGAGCCATTTAAGGATGACATGATTAATGCACAGGGAAGGGTCTCAGCCATGGAGTCCTTTTGTCTTGTGTCTGTAGGATAAAGGTACTGCTGGATGCAAAGGAAAGAAATTCATTCCCTTTTGAAATGTGTGCTTGAACTTTCACAGAAAGTCAGTAACTCTTGCTTCTCACCAAATGTTCCTCTGCCATGGTTTGAATACCACATGGATAATAGACCACTCTGTAGCCAGCCTTATGCTTGAAACTTCTTCACCAGGCTCACTCAAGCTTGCTAGTCTAATGCTCTGACTGGTGAGCCAGCAGGCTCTCAAAAGCTAGCTTCATACAGAAGACACTGGAGGGCATAGGGACATCTCCAGGTTGGCAGCACTATGGGTACCTGAGTCACTTCCCCCTCGACCAAGTCTCCCTATGTGGCCACTGCCTCACAGTGTGAGACACTCTTTCTGGCCAGCCACTGGAACCTAGTGAATGCCAGTTTGGGACTGTTGAAGATGGTAGGGTTGCAGCAATTGCTTTCCTAAAATGTGGTGCTGGGACAATGGAATAACTTCTATATGTCAAGGTCCTGATGTGTGGTTCCAGGATGTCCTGGAAAAGGCTCACTTGTCAGTAGAGAGACATCATTAAACTGAGGGTCACACATGTGACATAAAAAGATAGTGAGGAGTACTGTGGGGTTGGCCTTCACTGCCACCCTGGAGTGGTCTAGAATGTTTATAGAGGACTGTCTTCCCTTGTATAGCTTCCTCTCCAGGTTTTTGCTTCTCACATCTGTCTCTCACAGGCTACTTACTATTGGTTGAACTTTCTTCTTCCTTCCCACTATTGGCGAGTTGTGGTAGTAGCTTGTGGTTTTAATTTGTGTCTGAGATACCTAAAGATGAAAATAAATATTTCTATTAACAAGAGAGTATACACCTATAAAACGCTGTTTATTGTTTCTCTTCATATGCATTGCTTCTTATCATCTTTACTTGCTCTTATTTACATTATGAATGTCTCAGTTATATTATTAATAAACCATTGTTTGGTAAGCTGAAGTTTATAGTAGAACTGAAGCCAACACCATTTATTTTTTAAAGAATGTTTGCTTGGTTTTTTGAGGAAGGCTGGCCTCAAACTTGCTATGTAGCTGAGGATCACATGAATTTCTGACCTTCCTGTTTCTGTCTCTACATGTAGAATGCTGTGATTACAGATGTGTGCTGTCACACCAGGTTTATATGGTGTTCCAGAGCTTCATGAATGCCAGACAAGTACTCTATCAACTGACATACATCCCTAGTCCTGAGGTTTATCAATGGTTGTTAATTTGTTTCATACATCTTATATAATTATAAGGAGAATTTTATTTAAAGTTAAAGGAGATGTTTGTTTCTAAAATGCTTTATTGAACGGCATGTCACATTCAGGTCTACAATTCTTCTCACATTGCCTGTTTGATGTTGATATTACTCATGATGAGAAGTAGGGTTCAAATTTGTCTGAGAAGGAGCTATCTTCAGACAGCAGGAACAGAGTCACCATATAGATGCCTGATCAGTATACTGAGTGATGTTGTCATTTTAAATCAGGTGGTCATATGGTCAAACTCCACAGTTTTTACTCTGTTTTGTTCCATTCATCAGATAATGTAATATCAGTTTATTAATATGCTGACTACAAACAGCACTGTTTGTCATAGTATATGATGTCTTTAAGAGAAAGTTATCAACTTTTTCTACTTTCTGTGACTATTCTTATTTTTATATAAAATTTACAAGTAGTTTTACACACACACACACACACACACAAACACACACTACTGGGAGTTTGAGGGAGATCACGTTGAATCTGCAGATTAATGTAGAACGGCACTGCTAGCTTAGAGCAACCCTGTCTCACGATCCTTTAGGATGGAATACTTAACACAGCAGAGCAGTTAGATTTGTTCAAAGGCTCATTTATCAAGCAGCTATACATACCCCAAGACTGGGAGGTCATTGAGAAAAACAGACATAAGATCAATGTGGCTCTGGACCAGCTCATGCTGATTGTCATGGGGCTGCAGAAGGCGATGCCTGCTCTTTTCTCCTGCCTTTTCCTTGATCTCATTTGCCAAGCAGTCAGTGGTGCTCAGGAAGTGTATTGTTTTCAATGAGTCCTCCAAAATCCATTTTAGAGCCTCTACATATATGATCTACATATCAAAATAAGACAAAAAACAAAATCCAAGGCCACCCAGTTTGAAGTATCAAACAAAGTATTATTATTGTTTTATAATAAAGTAGCTAAAAGAACAATAGCCCCATCGGATTTTCCTTAAAAGTGACTGCTAAGTCATGGTGCTAGTTCTGTATTGTTGACAATTCTGCTAATTCAGTCCCTTTCTTCCACTGCTTTGTTCAACAGACTGGAAAACTGCCATGGAGACAGGCACATAGAAAGAGTCAAGTGGACTATCCTGTTTGCCGTTCTGAATGAGATTTAGGTATCCTACCTAGGGTCCTCCTTAGTGTTTAGCTTCTTTAGGTCTGTAGATTTTAGTATGTTTATCCTATATCATATGGATAATATCCACTTATACTCGTAAGATAGTACAAATATATAATATCTACTTATATACTATGTGTGTCTTTCTGCTCCTGGGTTACCTCACTCAGGTTGATCTTTTCTAGTTCCATCCATTTGCCTGCAAATTTCATGATTTCCTCATTTTTAATAGCTGAGTAGTATTCCATAGGGAAGCAGGAGCTGTCTCTGTCTTGAACTCAGTTGACTGCTCTTTGATCACTTGCCCCTGTCAATGTAGCCTTACCAGGCCACAGAGGAAGAGGATCCAGGCAGTCCTGATGAAACTTGACAAGCTATGGGAAGATGGCCAAGGAGAAGAACTCCCCCTTTCAGTGGTCTAGGAAAAGGAGATGGGGGGAGGAGGAGGGAAGCTAGGACTGGGAGGAGTTGAAGGAGGGGGCTTCAATCAGGATATATAATGAATAAATTGTGGGAAAAAATAAAAATGAAAAAAAAATAGTTGGGACAAAACAAAAAACAAAAAAGAGTGAAGTAGATCACACAAAGGGGACCTAGGGAAAGGAGACAGAGGCTTGAGCAGTCACATCCCTTAACACCTACAGTAGACTCTAGTCAGATTTGTTCAAAACATGAATCATACCACAATTTATGAGAAGTGCTTTGCATAGGGGACCTCAACAAGCACATAGGGAGTGAAGACATCACATCACTATCTCAGTCTTTCATTCAGTCTTTCCATCCTGAAGGAAATTTTTTCTTTTCTTTTCTTTTTTTTTTTTTTACTTTTTACTGATTCTTTATGAATTTCATATCATGTACTCCCTGTGCCCTCATATCTGCCCTTCACTTTTTCAGCTTCCCCCAAAAGTAAAACACACACACACACACACACACACACACACACACACACACGCACACGCACACGCACACGCACACAAACAAATAACATTTAAGCACTGCAAATTTATAGGGGTATGTGGTGATTGGCCTTCCACTCAACGCTGGATCCTCATTAGCATTTTGGAATAGATCGACAGCCATAGGAACATCTAGCTTCACATTTCTATGGCTATCAAACCTTCTTTGTAGTTAAGGTAAAGATAAAGGGTCAAGGACTAGAGCTGATCCTCTCAACTAGAACAAACATAAAAGAATGAAGCCAGTAAAATCAAGGCTCTCAGCCACTCTTCAGGAGGTGGCAAAGGTGACCTGAGAGATGTAGACAAACTAGCAAGCTCTGCCTAGAGCCCATTCAGTGACCCGGGGAAGGCTCTGGTCTAATGTGCCTTCAGCACCCAAATACATTTCAAAGGTTTTAAGTGAAAAAAAAAATTCTGATAGCACAAAGATATTCCATTTCACTCACTTTTCATTTCTTTTTAAAAACATGCATCTTTTCTAAGGAACTTTCTTTAATGCTTGCCGTAGTGAAGGTTTCCTGGTAACAATTTTTCTTTGCTTTAATTTGTTTAAAATTAACATTTTGCCCTACTTTTTTGAGGATATTGTACTAGATGGAGAAATTTTAGGTCATTTTTTTTCTTTCAATTATATCTGTGCTTTTATCTGTTGTATCTGGAGAGGTGAGTCTACATCAGTTGTACCTTTGTTACACTCTTACCTTTTGACCACTTTATATGCTCGTCATTGTGTTTGGAAAACCAATTTTGTTTTCTATGCTTAGACTTTGTGGTGTCGTTCCATAGTCTCCATTGTGTTTTATACACTCTGCCTACATTTTTAATTCTATTTATTCTATCTTCCCCTTTCTTATTCCAGGGCTTCATTTGTGTCTATTAGACTATTGAAGTTGTTTAGAGAGCTATGTCTCTTTTATTATTTCAGTCATTTTAGTCAGTAATTTATTTTGAATAGCCTTTGCTGTTATATTTCCAAGTTTGTACTTTTGTCTTGTAGACTTTTTAACTTTCAGTTGATCTGATTAAATTATATCATAGAACTTTAATGTCTTTGCTATCTTCATAATCTTTGTCTGATTTCTGGGTCTTTTTTTGTCAACTGTTTTTTTTTTTATTGGCTTTTTCAAATGTGTAGTAAGTTTGGTTGTTGCCAGAGTTTTTGTATTTTTGAATATTATATTTTATTCAATTGTTTCAAAGTATGATGGACTTTCCTTCCAAAGACAGATTACTGGTAAGTCAGTTTGATTTTCTTAATCCAATGAACACAGACAATATATGCACAATTATGTCTCCCTTTTTTCGTGGTTTCACTTTCTGCAGCTCTTGTGACCTGTGATAAACTGTCAGACAAGTTACCAATATCTCTCTTGACTTTCTCTGTGAAAGTGTCTATATGCGCACAATGTTGGAACATAACAGTATTGAAATTGTTCTATTTTACTGTTGGTTATTATTGTTAATATCTCATTGGTTCTAATTTACAAATTCAATAGCAATGCAAGTATACCTATGCATATATTAGAAAACATAAAATTTGTATCTTCACTACAAGATGGAAGAACTGGAACATTAAAAGCTGTGTGAGTTGACGAAGTTGACTAATGGAAAGGTAACCTTCCATTCAAGTTTCTATGGGCTTATAAACCAAGTGTTTGTGTTACATCTCTATGAAGTTTAAAACTGCTTGGGGCATCTTTTCCTTTTTATCCACAGCAATTCTAACAGCATTTAGCCCATGGCAGATAATAAATAAGTGTCTGGGAGTTGAATGGTGTTTGTCTGGTAACAGTGGGAATACATAGGAGGTAAGCAAGGAACAGGATCTAGAGAGAGCTGAGGGGTACTCGAGACAAATATGTTTGTGAGTGTTAATCTTAGTTAATATATGCCAGGTACCATAGGCTCATCCAGAGCTGGTTTCTATCAAACCTGTCATCTTTCATTTTAGTTTCCTTATTGATGATGACTGCATTCCCATCTACGTCTTTAACTCATCAGTAAGTCCATACCTCCCTTTTATTATTGTCTTTGAGTGCAAACTAAGATTTTGATATGATGGAAGCTTTGCTGATGCTATTGGTGAAGGCTTTCTAAGCAGCAATAGAAAAGCTGTAAGAGAGGGTGGTAATTAATATCGAGTCCCACAAGTGGACAATCTGCAAACATGAGAAACTTTGGAGCTTTATTAAAGCCCTCACCTCAAGGCTCAGGCACTTACCAGGGAAAAGGGGGCAGAAAAAATTAAAAGCCAGAGGTAGTAGATGATTCCAAAGAAAGAGCAGTTTTTTTTTTTCAGACACAACAGGGCTGCTGTACAGTTGAACTTGCAGCAACTGTGACAGCATGCAAAAGACCTGTACAAGTTCAAGCCAGACAATATCCCAGTGCGGAGGAGTGGAAATATGCAGAGTTCCTCCCCTACTTAAGAAGCTTTTTTCAATTAAGCAATTGATACCTGCTGGGGGGAAAAAGACACTTTTCTCTAATGGAGTCACTCTTGGTATATCAACCATGGCCCATGCTCAAGAGTATTTGATTTAAAAAAAAAGGACTCCTTGTTTTTTTGTGTGTGCTTTACTTCTTTGTTTTGTTTGTACATTTTTGAATTTTTGTTTGTTTTTTTAAGAGAGAAAAGAACATGAAGTTGGGTAGGTAGTGGCATGAAGGAGGTTCTAGAAAGTGTTAAGGGAGGCATAATAATATAATCAAAAATATTATATGAAAAAATGTAAGGTTAATAAATGCAAAGGGGGAATTTATCAATAGAGGAGAGAGAGAATGTGTGTGTGCTTGTATGTGCTATTAAAAAAATATACCCAAACATATGCAGTTTTTCTCCAGAACATTAATACTAAGACTCTACTGCAGTATTTGTTAGATCAGTCCCTGCTTATGAAATGGTTTCCATGGTAATGCATTAGCATGCTTGCAAAAACATCTTGTCCCAGATATGGGAAATATGTGAAATAGTAGCTTGAATCCCATGTGATCTCACCCCACTGAAAGACTTGTCTCCAAGTGTCTCTGTTAGGAGCTGGAATTAATGCAATAGGGTCTATTCCACATGTGGTCTGTGGCTAAGCCAAGAAATCTGTACATTTATGACCATGTCTGCTGACAATTATCTGTTTGTTTACATAGGACATGAGAAAATGTAAACTCTGTGAGTCTGAGCTCTGTGCCTGGGGACGCATGAAAGCTGTTAGCATTTTGAAATTACTTATTATGAATGTATAACTGAATTATATACTTATTTCATTTAAGTCATTTCTATAAGTAAGGATTATGAGCCTCTGGCGGCTGACTAAACCATGTTCTGCCAGATGATAAATACAGCAGTTATGTGTCAAATTCTGGTTGCTTGACCAAGTCTGGTTGTATTGACTCATGTCTCACCCCATGAATGGTTCCTTGAAGGTCTGTAGACAAATGAAGTCTGGAATGAATAAGGTTTTGGAGAAATGTGGAGGTAATTGTGGGATTTCAACATAGGTCTACCAGGTACTCATGCTCATAAGTGGGTTGTGAAGTCTTTCTAACATAATTGTGTATATAAATATCTCTAAAACCTTTCCACGTCCTGGGTTCACAGCCCCATGAAGAACAATCCACTGCGGACTGAAGCTGAGCCATTAAATATCAATTCGGATGACAATTGAAAAATACATTATTTTTATCTTTTTTTATATCAATTACAGTTTATTCACTTTGTATTCCAGCTGTGGTTCCTTCCCTCCTCTCCTCTCAATCTCATCCTCCTTCTCTCATCTCTTCCTATGCCCCTCTCTAAGTCCACGGATAGGGGAGGTCCTCCTCCCCTTTCATTTGATCCTAGTTTATCCAGTCTCATCAGAATTGGCTGCATTGTCCTTTTCTGTGTCCTGGAAAGGCTGCTCTTCCATCAGCTAGCCACTGAGTTCATGACAGAGTGCGTCCCCTTACTAGGGAACCCACTTGGATACTGAGATGCCATGGGTTACATCTAAGCATGGATTCTAGGTTATATCCAAGAATGGTCTTTGGTTGGAGTATCAGTCTCAGAAGAGACCCCTGTGCCCAGAAATTTTGGTTCTGTTCCTATCCTTGTGGGGCTCCTGTCTTTTCCAGGTCTTAATATCTCTCCCCTTTTTCCTAAGATTCCCTACACTCTGTCCAAAGTTTGTTTATGAGTCTCAGTATCTGCTTTGATACAATGCTAAGTAGAATCTTTTAGAAGCCTTCCATGGTAGGCTCTTGTCCTGTTTCCTGTTTTCTTCTTCTTCCTATGTCTGTCCCATTTGCCTTTCTGAGTGAGGACTGATCATCTTACCCAGTGTCCTCCTTGTAGCTCACCTTATTTGGGTGTACAGATTTTTGTAGGTTTATTCTATATTATATGTCTAGTATCCACTTATAAGTGAGTATATACCAAGTGTGTCTTTCTGTTTCTGGGATACTTCACTCAGGATGATCTTTTCTAGTTTCCACCATCTGCCTGCAAATTTCATGATTTCCTTGGTTTTAATTACTGAGTAGTTTTCCGGTGTGTAAATGTACCACAATTTCTGTATCCATTCCTCAGTTGAGGGACATCTGGGTTGTTTCCAGGTTCTGGCTATTACAAATATAGCTGCTACAAACATAGCTGAACAAATGTCCTTGTTCTGTAAAGCAAAAGACACTGTTGTCAGAAACAAATGACAGCCTACAGACTGGGAAAGGATCTTCACCAATGCTACATCTGACAGAGGGCTAATATCCAGAATATATAAAGAACTAAAGAAGTTAAAAAGCAACAAACCAAGTAATCCAATTAAAAAATGGCGTACAGAGCTAAACAGAGAATTCTCTGTAGAGAAATATAGAATGACAGAGAAACACTTAAAGAAATGTTCAACATCCTTAGTCATCAGGGAGATGCAAATCAAGACAACCCTGGGATTTCACCTTACACCCATCAGAATGGAAAAAAAAAAACAACTCAAGTGACAATACATACTGGAAAGGATGTGGAGAAAGGAGAACCCTCCTCCATTGCTGGTGGAAATGTAAACTTGTACAACCACTTTGGAAATCAATCTGGCTTTTTTTTTTGTTTTTTGTTTATTATTATTATTATTATTATTAATTACACTTTATTCATTTTGTATCCCCCCATAAGCCCCTCCCTCCTCCCCTCCCGATCCCACCCTACTTCCCCTTTCTTCATGCATGCTCTTCCCCACATCCACTGATAGGGGAGGTCCTCCTCTCCTTCCTTCTGAACTTAGTCTATCAGATCACATCAGGAATGGCTGCATTGTCTTCTTCTGTGCCCTGGTAAGACTGTTCCCCCCTCAGGGGGAGGTGATCAAAGAGCAGGCCAATCAGTTTATGTCAGAGGCAGTCCCTCTTCCCATCACTATGTAAGCCACTTGGACACTAAACTGCCATGGGCTACATCTGTGCAGGGGTTCTAGGTTATCTCCATGAATAGTCCTTGGTTGGAGTATGAGTCTTTGGGAAGTTCCCTGTGTTCAAATTTTCTTGTTCTGTTGCTCTCCTTGTGGAGTTTCTGTCCTCTCCAGCTCTTGCTATTTCCCACTTCTTACATAAAATTCCATTCACTCTGCCCGCCAGTTGGCCATCAGACTCAGCATCTGTTTTGATAGTCTGCAGGGCAGAGGCTTTCAGATGCCCTCTGTGGCAGGTTCCTAGGTTGTTACCTGTTTTCTTCTTCTTCTGATGTCCATCCTCTTTGCCTTTCAGGATGGGGATTAAACATTTTAGTTAGGGTCCTCTCTTTTGCTTAGTTTGTTTAGATATACAGATTTTAGTGGGTTTATCCTATGTTGTATGTTTATATGAGTGAGTATATACCGTTTGTGTCTTTTTGCTTCTGGGACAACTCACTCAGGATGATCCTTTCCAGGTCCCACCATTTACCTGCAAATTTCATGATTTCCTTATTTTTCATTGCTGAGTAAATACTCCATTGTATAGATGTACCACAGTTTCTGCATCCATTCTTTAGTTGAGGAGCATCTGGGCTGTTTCCAGCTTCTGGCTATTACAAATAAAGCAGCTACAAACATGGTTGAGCAAATGTCCTTTTTGTGTACTTGAGCCTCTTTTGGATATATGCCTAGGAGTGGTATGGCTGGATCTTGAGGAAGCGCTATTCCTAGTTGTCTGAGAAAGCGCCAGATTGATTTCCAGAGTGGTTGTACAAGTTTACATTCCCACCAGCAGTGGAGGAGGGTTCCCCTTTCTCCACAACCTCTCCAGCATGTGTTGTCACTTGAGTTTTTTATCTTGGCCATTCTGATGGGTGTAAGGTGAAATCTCAGGGTTGTTTTGATTTGCATTTCCCTAATGGCTAATGAGGTTGAGCATTTCTTTAAATGCTTCTCTGCCATTCGATATTCCTCTACAGAGTTCTCTGTTTAGCTCTGCTGGCTTTTTATCAATTAGGAATAGCGCTTCCTCAAGATCCAGCTATACTACTCCTAAATATGCTCAAGTACACAACAGGGAGAAATGCATTCTTATTTGATTTTTAAGTCCAGATTTCTAGCCACTGGCCCCACTCTAACCAATTTAATTTTTCTTGCTCTAGCTTTGTCATTATAAGTCAGAAATTTCTGTCCACACAGGATGGTATATATATATATATATGCCACACAGGATGGCATATATATAGGTCAGAATATATAGGATGGCATATATAGGATGGTATATGCAGGATGATATAGCTGCTGCCAAGGTACTAGGGCAGAGAGAGATTTCTAGCTAACTTTCTTTTGGAAAACTCACTTCCTTAGAAGTGAGGAATAAATACATGAAAATAAAATAAAATGATTTCTTTCAGTCTAGCTGAGGATAAGTGCTGATGATAAATATTGGTTCTTCCCTCTGTGACCTTTCAGGAGAATGACATTGTTAAAACCAGAGACCTGCCACTTGGACCACATTGTTTTGCCACATTCTCCTGGCCAGACTCTACGACTTTATTTATTTGTTTTTAATGTAAATGGAGAATTCATGTTGCTCATGGAACAAGAAACATGTTGGCAGTTACTGGAAATGCAGAACAAAGGAAAATGTCTTACGTCACCAAACAAAGCTTGCATGAGTTTTCCTCCAGATCCTCACTATGACTTCATCCCTTTGTGCTAGTCTGTTCTAGCTAGTACTCTTTCTCTGCAGCTCCTGGTCCTTACACTTGATGTGGCAAGAAGTAGAGTTTTGGAAGATTCAAGACCCAGAGCTATTGCTCCTAATTTTGAAGAGGAAGATTCATAGTTAAGGAGGCCCTCAGCTTGTTCATTGAGAAGTATTTCCTTGAAGAGGGCTATAGCACAGGACAGGGTGGGCCTCTCTTTTAATTCTGGAGTGCTTCTCATTTTCTGTCCATGGCAAAGAGAAGGCTGGAGCAAAGGAGTCTTATATGTTATAGAGTATGTTATAGAGTACAAATCAAGGAACACTGTAAGATCTATGTTATTCAGAAGTTTTAAAGAAGTTTCTCTTTTCAAAGAGAAACCGTGGCCTGGGCATCTCTGAGACAGGTTGGAGACCTATGACAGGGTAGGCTTCTGGAGGGATTGGGAGGTACTCTAGCAGAGACCCCTACTAGTAGGGGACATGGAGACTGAAGAGGCCACCCTCTAATCAGACAGGACTCCAAGTGGAGGGAGAGGAGCACCAACCTACCTCAAAAATTTTGGACCCTAAATTTACCCTGCCTACAAGATGTAGAGAAATAAAGATAGAGCAGAGATTGGGGGATGTCAAAGCAATGCCTGGCCACACCATGGGAGACAGCCAACCCCTAACACTGTTAAGGGCACTATTCTATGCCTGCAGACAGGAGTCTAGCATAACTGTCTGCTGAGAGTCTCCACCCAGCAGTGGATCAAAATAGTTGCTGAGACTCACAGCCAAACTTTGGGCAGAGTACAAAATGCCTTGTGGAAGAGTGGGAGGAAGAATAGAAAGGCCTTTAGGGAACAGGATCTCCACAAGAAGACCAAAAGGAGCCAATCAACCTGGGCCCAGGAGAGCTTGCTGAGACTAACCAAGGACCATGTATAAGCTGGACCTAGGCCTCCAACACATATGTATACAATATACACCTTGGTCTTCATGTGGGTTCCCTAGCAAGGGGAGCAGGAACTGTCTCTGACAAGGACTCTCTTGCATGCTTTTTGATCACTTCCCCTGATGGGGCTACCTGGCCAGGCCACTATGGTAGAGAATACCCTCAGTCCTGATACAACCTGATGTGCTGGGATGGGTAGGTGGTGGAGCAGGCTCCCCTTTTCTGAGGGGGAGGGGAAGGGAAATAGGGGACAAGGGAAAGTGGGTGAAACTGGGAAGAGAGGACAGAGAGAGCTATGCTTGGGATGTAATGTGAATAAATACAATTTTTTTAAACTTTTTATTAATTACATTTTATTCATTTTGTATCCCCCCATAAGCCCCTCCCTCCTCCCCTCCGGATCCCACCCTCCCTCTCCTTTCTGCATGCATGCCACTCCCCAAGTCCACTGATAGGGGAGGTTCTCCTCCCCTTTCTGATCTTAGTCTATCAGTTCTCATCAAAATGGGAAGAGGGACTGCCTCTGACATAATCTGATTGGCCTGCTCGTTAATCACCTCCCCCTGAGGGGGGAGCAGCCTTACCAGGCCACAGTAGAGGACAATGCAGCCACTTTTGATAAATACAAATTTTTAAAAAAAAGAAGTTAGTTAGTTTGGCTAAGGGTTTGTCGATCTTGTTGATTTTCTCAAAGAACCAGCTCTTGGTTTTATTGATTCTTTGAATTGTTTTATTTGTTTCTAATTGATTGATTTCAGCCCTGAGTTTGATTATTTCCAGCCGTCTACTCCTTTTTGGTGTGTCTGCTTCTTCTTTTTCTAGGGTTTTTAAGTGGACCATTAAGTTGCTTGAATGAGCTGTCTCGAATTTCTTCTTGAAGGCACTTAGTGCTATGAACTTTCCTCTTAGCACTGCTTTCATTGTGTCCCACAAGTTTGGGTATGTTGTGTCTTCATTTTCATTGAGTTCTAGAAAGGCTTTAATTTCTTTCTTTATTTCTTCCCTGACCCAGCTGTCATTTAGTAACAAGTTGTTCAGTTTCCATGTGTGTGTAGGCTTTTTGCTATTTCTGTTGTTATTGAAGTCCAGCTTTATTCCATGGTGATCAGACAGGATACAAGGGATTATTTCAGTCTTCTTGTATCTGTTGAGGCTTGCTTTGTGACCAGCTATGTTTGTAGCAGCTTTATTTGTAATAGCCAGAAGCTGGAAACAACCCAGATGCCCCTCAACTGAAAAATGGATGCAGAAACTGTGGTACATCTATACAATGGAGTATTACTCAGCAATGAAAAATAAGGAAATCATGAAATTTGCAGGTAAATGGTGGGACCTGGAAAGGATCATCCTGAGTGAGTTGTCCCAGAAGCAAAAAGACACGCATGGTATATACTCGCTCATATAAACATACAACATAGAATAAACCCACTAAAATCTGTACATCTAAACAAACTAAGCAAAAGAGAGGACCCTAACTAAAATGTTCAATCCCCATCCTGAAAGGCAAAGAGGATGGACATCAGAAGAAAAAGAAAACAGGAAACAACCTTGGAACCTGCTACAGAGGGCCTCTGAAAGCCAGAAGAAAACAGGAAACAACCTTGAAACCTGCCACAGAGGGCCTCTGAAAGCTTCTGCAGTATAGACTGTCAAAGCAGATGCTGAGCCTGATGGCCAACTGATGGGCAGAGTGAATGGAATTTTATGTAAGAAGTGGGAAATAGTAAGAGCTGGAGGGGACGGGAACTCCACAAGGAGAGCATAGAACAAGATATTTTGAACACAGGGAACTTCCCAGAAAATCATACTCCAACCAAGGACTATTCGTGGAGATGACCTGGAACCCCTGCACAGGTGTAGCCCATGGCAGTTCAGTGTCCAAGTGGGTTACATAGTAATGGGAAGAGGGACTGCCTCTGACATAATCTGATTGGCCTGCTCGTTGATCACTTCCCCCTGAGGGGGGAGCAGCCTTACCAGGCCACAGTAGAGGACAATGCAGCCACTTTTGATGAGAACTGATAGACTAAGATCAGAAAGGAGAGGAGAATCTCCCCTATCAGTGGACTTGGGGAGTGGCATGCATGCAGAAAGGGGAGGGAGGGTGGGATCGGGAGGGGAGGAGGGAGGGGCTTATGGGGGGATACAAAATGAATAAAGTGTAATTAATAAAAAAAATAAAAATAAAAAAAGAAGTTAATCTTTTCAATTGACAATTGCATATTTTATGCTGCACAGTATAGTATTCATTCACATACATAAACACACAAATGTACATGCACATCCTTGTGTATAGACGCTGAGGAATGACTAAACCAAATTAATATCTAGCAATTCACAATTTAACATTGTTTTGAGAGACTATTTAAACTCTACTCTTTTGAATGGGGAATGTGGCTCATTTGGTAGAGTGCTTGGCCAGCATACACAAAGCTTTGGTTTCTCATTCATAAATAGGGCATGGTAGCAGACACCTGTAATTCTGACATTTATCAGGTAAGGGCAAGAGAGTCAGAAGTTCAATGTCATCTTTAGCCATATAATGAGTTTAAAACTCTGTGATACACTATTTGTTTGTTTGTTTGTTTGTTTAATCTATTCCTTCTGGGGATTCAGAACTGTGTGATATATTATTGTTAGCTGCAGTCATTATGCTATGTGACAGAACACTGAAAGTTAATCTTTGATTAAATTCTTTAAAATATTTGCACCTTGTCCTTACAAACTAAGTAGTTTTATACAAACATCCCTATGTGTCCTTGACATAATTAAGGAAATAATATATTTGTGTGTATGTGTGTGCAAGTAAGTGTGTGTGCTGAACACTTTAAAAGAAATAAGATATGGCTTGATGTAGAATGAAGTCAAGTTCTTTAACCTACTTCAAGGCAATAGTCTTCATCAGAACCCCTACATTCCAAATTTCTCTATTTGCCTGACTCTAGTTCTCAAGCACCAGTAAGGGGAGGCTGATATAGGACCTGAGGATGTGCTCTAGCCCACCCCACTAAAACATGAACATTGGGGTGAGTCAGGGCAAAGCCTGGGTGATTCTGTTCCTGGATAGTAAGGTTTCTCCTATGTCCTCCAGAATGATGCCATGAAGAATAAGGGGCTGGGGAAAACACTGGTTCCTTGGGTTTCACAAGGAAAGGTTCTTTTTTTATTAGAGCAGACAGAAGAGGAATTTTCTTTTCTAGAAAAAAAAATATGATCTCATTTCCAGTATTAAGAACTGCCAATGATATTTACGATGAAAATGTGCCTTTGTAATGAGATGTACATGATCACAAGACTTTTTTTTTATTTCTAAAGAATAGAGGTGGACTCTGAGCAAATTTAGGTTCTCAGAAAATAGCACGTAGTGCCGTGAAAACCACAGTGCTTCAGCTTCAAGGTCCAAACTGTGCCCTAAGGGCTGGTAGTTAGGTAATTCCAGTATCATTTCAGAAACTCATGGCTGGCATTGCTAGAAATTCGAAAGTACATGGAAATATCCTCTTTCCTTCAGCAGCACCTTTTCAGCCACAGGCTTCATGATAGGAGAGGAACAGCGAGCAGAAGCTGCATTTCCAACTCTGAAGTATGAAGATCTTCTAGGTCAGAGGGCAGACCGGTCATAAGAGTGATTCATGACAACCCAGGAACCTTCAGAGATGGTAGCTGTTTTCAGCACAATTGCTTAGGGGGAGTCCGTGTGCCATAGTCATGTCCTTTTCTGTTCAGCGTCTTGCTTTGATTTTTTTCCTTTAGCCTGGCATACAATGCTAAGAGTTCAGCAATTAGGAAGGCCTCATTATGCTATTCTAAGAGCCAGGATAGTGAGAGTGACAACTCTAGGGAAAGAGCCTGATGGGACCAGGTGAAACGGTGTGCTTTGAATATGGGGGGGAGATGCCTATAACACTGACTCAGCATGGCCAGGTAAATGACAGACTGTTGGAGAGTGAAGGCATGTGTTCTGACTGTCACCTATAGAGAGGGAGGTCAGGAGAAGACATTTTCTCAGGAGATGAGCAGTGTGACCTGGAAGGTGACAGAGATCAGAGCCTCTTTGTCAGGAGATCTTCAGGCTGCACAGAAGGGGATAACACTGTGGGGAACCATATATACTATAGTGCTATAACTGGACCACACAGCTGGGGAAAGCAGGAAGACAGAGCTCAGGAAGATCGTGTGAGGAGTGTGGAGCTACAGCAGAAGACTCCAACTTGGGCTATCTCTTTTACAGACAGGCTAGGTCATCACATCCCCAAAACTCATAACTCAGTTACAAAGAGAAGGACTTAGAGGAAAGTGGAATTTCAAGCCAGCTCTCTCCGCTTATAATTAGAAAACCCATGTTTGGGTTTAAGCTCTACCTTTTACCAGCGGGATGGATTTTATTGTTCCCCGGTCTCTCTGAGACACTTTTATAAAAATGTAGTGTATATCAGTGTGGATGATAAGAGCAATGCAGGGTCAGTGTCAGCAGTGCCCCTGGCACAGAACTGGTGATGAAACATGCAGTTCCTGAATCATCCATGTCTATAAAGAACCTCATGCCATGACATTCATCTGTATAGACCATATAAATATATATATATTTATCAATGTGGATAACAAAGAGGGAAGAGCTCTTTCACTGAAGTTTGGACTGTGCAGAATTCACATGCACCCCACCCTGATGGATGTCTCCTTGTGGTCTGCACCCCAACATGCACGGGTAGGGTCTCAGGTAGTCTGTAATAAAGCCAAGCCTGCTCCTTCTGCCGTGGCAGGAGGGCGCATTCTCCTACTCTCCCTCCACTGAAATGACTGGAATTGAATTGGCAGAACTCTGCAGATTAAGAAAATTGGTGTCATCCCACAGCTTCATTACCTTGTAAGAGATAATGGCACCTCCAGATCCCAGAGGGCAATTACCACACTGTAACACATCGTTCATGAGGAAACCCCACACGTCTCCCCTCCCTGAGCTGATTTCCTGCCATCAGCCTCGGTGCAAAGATTCTCTCAGCCCAGACAGCAGTGACCTGTCCTGATCACTGGCAGGCACAGTAGCTCTCTCATCAACAGAAGAGGAAAACATTGGTCTTAACTATAAGTCAGATACTTGAACACAGAGTGAGATAGTGTCTTTAGAAAAAGCTATTTATTGTCCTAACGAAGTAGAATATGACGAGCGCTGCTGTGAAGCCATGTCTCCTGAATGTCTTCATTCAGAAAACTCCTAGTCATTTACATGAGTTTCATCTACCCTCTGGTTTCTGTGGAGTGGCTTCTGGCTCCCAGAAAATTTTTCTTAAGGTTGAATTCTGTATGGGCCTTGGAAATAGCACTTTAATGTGATACTTGATACATTTTTTTTTTCAGCTAGGGAAGGATTGGTGCTTGCTGTCTTCTGCCCCTCTCATTTTTAAAGATTTATTTTACTTTTATGTTTATGAATGCTTTGAAAACATGTATACATGTGTACCATGGGTGTGCCTGATGCCTGGGGAAGTCAAAACAGGACATTAGATTCCTTCTCTGGAGCTGGAGTTATGTGCGGTTGTAAGCTACCTTAAGAGTCTTGGGCAACAAATCCTCTGCAACAGCAACAAGTATTCTTAACTGCTAAGCCATCCCTCCAGACCTTTTCACGGCTCACTTAAACAACAACAACAACAACAACAACAAAACAACTAAAGAAAGTCCCCTCAAGCCTTCCAGTAAGAGAAGAAAATCATCAGTGCTTTCCTGGGTGGAAAAGAGAAAACTGTCGATAGTGACACGATAAGGTTTGGAAAGCAAGTCTGATGAGGCTATCCCCGCTGAGGTTTCCATGTTTTCTGTCCTCTCCATTTTCCCCACTGCAGCTTTGGAGACTCAGTTCCTTGTTGCTCACTTCCTGCTGCTGATGGGTGATAGAAGAACAAGGACCTTCATTCAGCAGCTAAGGCTGCACCCACTTCTGGCCTCACAGACCTTCACAAAAAAGGACAACTGAGGCTCCTTAAGGCCAGACTCGAGGTGCTCTTCTTTCTCAGTCTCTGAAACCATGTTTCTTTGGATCATTAAAGTCATTACATGTCATTATTTATACACCAGTATAAATAAAATTGGGTGTTAGATATATACACTTTATCAGTACACACTTGCTTTCTGAACATCAAAGCTATATTAATCCTGCAAAGTATAATCTTGATTTCTCTCCTTGGATGTTTAAAAGCGCATCAGACTCACCATGTCAAAATTTAAATTAGGGAGACTTAAGTGGACACTCTCCCAACCTGAACATTTACCATGTCTATAGCTTTTGTTCATTCAGTAATAAGAACATAAAGAGTTGAAGTCACCTCTGGTTCCTCTTCCATTACCCTGTATATCAATTTCAGTAACAAGTCCTTTACTAACCAATAATTATTTTAAAATATTCTTTTCTCAGACTGTTGAAGCAGCTGGCTCAACAGGTAAGTTTGCTCAACACCAATACTGTCCACCAGAGTTCAGTCCTGAAAACGACATGGTGAAAGACCTGATTTCCATTAGTTGTCCTGTGAGCTCCAGATGTGCATGTATCACAATAACTTCCACATGCAATAAATGGGTACATAAATAAATAAGTAAAATGCTTAAAAAATACCAATTTGTCTATGCCGCAATCTTAATTTTTGTCCAAGTACCAGACCATCATATGATTTGATACCAACCTCCTCACACTAAATGGGATCTGATAAACCTTTAACTTTGTGATACCACACTGTTAAGAATGGACACACGTGTTGTTGATGCTTCCATGTCATTTCTAGAAGACGCATTCTCACACAGTAGATATCCTGGGTCTGGAGACTATAATCTTCCCATTCCTTCTTCTGCTATGGTCCCTGAGCCTTAGATTCAGGAGCCATGTTGTAGATGTACCCACTCGGGCAGGGCACCTCACAATCACTTGTTCTCTACATTTTAATCAATTGTGAGGTTTTGTTGTGGTTTCTATCTGTTGCAAACAGAAGTTTATATGTCTGCCTAAATAAAACCTAATTACAACACTAATAGACTTGCTAACATCATTTGGGAAAAGCTCATGTGGCAACAGCTATAGACAAAGAACTATGAGCACAAATGCTGGGAACAGGATGACAGTTCCCAGCAAGGACAGCTGTATACATATGGGTTATGGCTGACCGCTAAGAGACTCATTGTTGGGGTGGTTGTGTGCCTGTTTGTTCTTGTGTATGTCTGAACAGAGTGTATTTATGTATGTAGGCACACACAGAAACCACACACAAAGGCACACACACACATCTAACAATAACAATGAAAAATAAAAGAGGCCATAAATTCGAGAGGGAGCAAAGGAGAGACATAGGCAGGATAGAAGGAAGGAAAAAAGAGGAATTTATTATAATTACTTTTTGATTTAAAAATAAATAAATACATATGAATGGTTACTTATTGTGTAGAGGAGGCTAAATATTTTATTATTGTGCACCATGTAGAAGTGGAGATGGAACCCTTTTAAATTTTTGTACAGTAGTCTCTATACAACATGGAGGGCATTTTTCAGTACTGAGGTTAAAAAAAAGCATCTAGGTAATAGAACATTTGTCCTTTGTCTTTCTTCTGGGAAATTGATGGTGTTTGGGCACCTGGATCGCCAATGAATAGTACATAAAATATATAAAGTATAATTCCTGTTTGCTAGCAAGAAAAATAAATCTTTAAAGACTGACATCACTGAAAAGCTCCAATTATTTAAAGTAGTAAAATCACTAAGGACACAGAGAAGAGCTCAAGAATATAAGTAAAATTGGGCCAAGACATTTAATTTTTTTTTGCTGATGGTGTTATTTCATGATTCATGTATACACATGTAGACATTTAGTGGCTTCCTCCAGATGAAATAATTCCTTCTTTTAATAGCCCAAATCCAGGAAAATGTTATTTTATGATACAGGGATATTGTGGCTATCATTGGAATTGAGGATCTGATATGGGGATAGTTAAGATATTTCATTTGAAGTAGACCTTGATTATAAGCTATTTTAGGCACAGAAAGGTGACCATTTGCACAGGTCTATCTATACACCAACAACAATTTATTAGCGCTTATTCCTGCCATCCCCTCTCTACCACCAAAACAGACATTGTTTCTCTACTAAACTATCTCTTGGCCACCATCATCAACCCACTTGATACTGGGACTAAATTTAGTGGTCTAAATTTTCTTCTCTGAGTGTGACACAGAAGAAAGACTGGACTCAGGGGAGCCTGCATGGGGATGGACTTGTTTAGAGGTGACGCTGGGGAAGTGGTGACATGGTGATGCTATAATAATGGTATTTATTTTGTACTTGATGTATTCCAGGCACTGGTATGTTACTATTCTACTATTTGTATGGTGCAATGAGGTAGTTACTACAATTTTAGTGAGACAGATGGTGACTAAATAAGCAGTGACAAAGTGCAGAAGTATGAGTGCCTTGAAAGAAGATGTTTTCAGGCCTTGGACTGACTCTGAGTTACATATTTGAGTCCCATCTCAATGCTACACTGAAAATTCACTTGGCCTGGGTCATTGCATGACAGGATTTATCCAAAGAATAATGAGTAACTGCAAAGGTATTTGAATAGGATGTCATCACAACAGAGCTGGGCTCTAAGGCAACTGAACTGGAATCATTAAATGGGTGGATTCAGAGGATCCCAGGGCAGACTAGCTTGGAGAGGAAAGAGATAAACAGGAAAGCAGGAAAGTGTGGGAGGGGGGAAGATCTTTGAGTCTGTAAAGGTGCTGAACTGCTGAGCTTGGAGTCATTGTAGAAAATTGTCAGAAGAAGTTTAGAGTTAAGTATGGAGGAATCAATTTATGTAGCTATAAAAGCTCAGTGTGGGTGGCTGAGTTGGTTGCATTCATGGTCTCTAAATTGAGCAATGCTATGTTAAAAACAGCAAGGGAAAGAAATTTCAGCCACAGGATTTATCGGTAATGCCTTCTTCAGGGTGTAAATATAGTTTTATTAGCTTCATGAACATAACTGTAAGAAATTAAATAATAGGGGTAAAGAGCCCCATAAAACTGAGGATGGTTTTGCAACACAGCAGATTGGTGTGTAAAGGTATTTGGGCACTTTCCAGTGATTTCTGGAGCAAGCTTTCCACCTCTGATGATGGCCACTTCACATAAGGCTAAGATCAGCTAGATTGGGCATTTGAACAAAGATTGTCATTAACAAATATCTTCTTAATTTCTATCTTCCTCATTTTAGAGAACTTATCTCTTTTTCTTTACCCGGTGACTCCATGTCTTTTAGGTCCATCAAGTACTTCTTATCATGGAGATCAATCACCATGGACCCCAACACCAAGAGAAATCTGTTGGGGGAATTGTTTGGAATTTGAGATTAGGTTAGGCTTCAAAGTTGAATGTAGCTGATGAAAATGTCTATTAATGCAGACCCAAGTGGTGGTGCCCATCACACACTGTGTCTGATCAGCAGGACAGCAGTGACTACACAGGGACCAACACACTGAACCGCGGGTCGAAACACACCAGTGACTGTGTTGCCTGGGGGAGAGGAAACCCAAAGGTGAAGAAAACAATTGGGTCCAACCTCAGGTCACCTAGCTAATCCCAGGGAAAGTTCCTGGGTTCTGTGAGGATCAGTGGTCTCCAGTGCCTAGCTACATGCCTGTGCACTGTGTTCACCATCCCAGATGAACTGTGGGCCCCCAAACACCAGAAACTGGATCTCCCAGTCAAGAAAAGACCCCACACTGAGGGAAACAAGTGAGTCTAAACACAGATCACCCAACTAATCCCTGGAAGCATTCCCGAGTTCCCACCAGCACTATCTCCAGCATCTAGCAACATGCTCTGTTCACCAGCCAGTGAATACCTGCTGGGTACCCCTGCACTCAGCTCCAACCTCAGGCCTCCTGATGCATGGAAACAGCTCCACATGCCACCCCAAAGCTCAACCTGTCTCCTTAAGGAGACAAACCTCTGGGCTCACTGGTTCTCCAAGATGGCTGTGTCCAGAAACGCAGTGTCTGAGCAGTATCTAGGCAGCTGTAACTCATTAACCTCAAAGCAAGAAAGCCAGTGGCAGGTAGCTATCTCATGGACTTTCTCTGGTGAGAGGCAAGCTCCTAGGTTCCCGAGGAGTTCAGTTAGTCTACAGAACCATACACCTGAGGTGAGCCATGGCAATTCTCTGAGAACCACACTCCAGTTGGAGACCATACTCACAAATCTGAGGAAGACTCCTGTAGGAACATCCAGCTTCCTGCCCATTACTCTTCCTGAAATACCCACACACATACCAGGAATCCAGCAGCCACCAGAAACTACAAGCCAATGCCAGGGGCAACCAAATGGCTAAAGGCCAGCAAAAAAACAAAATCAACAAAAGCCAAAGAAATATGGCATCTCCAGAACCCAGTTATCCCAAGGCAAGCATCCCTGGATACCCAAACACAACTGAAACACAAGAAAATGACCTTAAATCTATACTTATGAAGATGATAACAGGAAATGAATAAAATCCATAAATAAATACAGGAAGATGCAGTCAAACAGACTGAGACCATTAGAGAGGCATGTAGAGAAATGAATAAATCACTCAAAGAAATACAGAAAAAACACAAGCAATCAGATGAAGAAAATCAATAAAATGGTTCAAGATCTGATTATGAAAAAAGAAACAAAAAAGAAAACACAACCTGAAACAATCCTGGAAAGAGACCTTAGAGAATAAAACAAGAACTACATAGGTATGCATCTTCAACAATATACAAGAGATAGAGGAAAGAATCTCAGGTATTGAAGATACAATGGAAGAAACTGATGAATTTGTCAAAGAAAATGTTAAGTTTAAAAAATACCTACCATAAAACATCCAAGAAATCAAGGACACAATAAAATGACAAAACCTAAGAATAGGGGAATAGAGGAAAAAGATTTCCAGCTCCAAGGCCTAGAAAATATTTTCAACAAAATCATAGAAAAAAAATTCCCCAATTGAGAGAAAGAGATGCTTATAAGTATACAAGAGATGTACATAACATCTAGATTAGACCAGAAAAAAAAATCCTCCCACCACATAATAATCAAAACATTAAATGTACAGATTGCCCCGGCCAGCGGAGCTAAGGTTATTCGCGGGTTAAAAGAGAATTCAAACCTGTGAAAAGATGGGCAAGAAAGAGAAACCAGTCCAAGCAAACAGGTGCTTGTCAAGGACTAACTTTACTGAGCAGAATCAGCTTTAAATAGGGTTCAGGATGAGGAAGTAGGGTGGGTGAAATGTTACAGATTCTTCTCAGACAGGGGCCTGAAACATCTTGTGATAAGCCATGGTTCTGTGAGCACATCTCTGCTGTTGCCAAGCAGTATGTTTACTGCAGGTAAGGAAACAAGAAAGTTGAGGCAGGTTGGTGAGTTTCTACAGGTGGTCTCTAACATCTCCAAGCAGTATGTTTACTGCAGGTAAGGGAACGGGCATCTCCAAGCAGTATGTTTACTGCAGGTAAGGGAACAGGCATCTCCAAGCAGTATGTTTACTGCAGGTAAGGGAACAGGCAAATTGAGGCAAGTTGGTAAGCTTCCACAGGTGGTCTCTGAAGTTGGCGAGTTCCCTCAGGTGGTCCCTGACAACAGATCAAGGAAAAAAATGTTAAAAGCTGAAAGGGAAAAAGGTCAAGTAACATATAATGGCAAACCTATCAGAATCACACCTGACTTTTCAACAGAGGCAACAAGCTCCAGAAGGGCCTGGACAGATGTCATGCGGTCTCTAAGAGAACACAGATATCATCCCAGACTATTATACCCTGCAAAACTCTCAGTCATCATAGATGGAAAAAACAAGATAGTCCACCACAAAATAAATAAATAAATAAATAGATAAATAAATAAATAAATTTGAACAGTACCTATGCCCAAATCCAGCCCTACATAAGATACTAGAAGGAAAAGTCCAACCCAAGAAGGCTAACTACATCCAAAAAAAAAACAAAAAAAAAAAAACAAAAACAAAAACAAAAAATAACTTCACTACAGTAAAACTAAAAGTAGACAAGAACACAAACACACTACCACAGTCAACATCAAAATAAAAGGAATGAAGAGTCACTGGTCATTAATCACCGTCAACACCAATGAACTCAATTCTCCAATAAAAGACATGACTAACAGAATGGATGTATAAACTGGACCCATCATTCTGCTTCATACAGGAAATACACCTCATCCATATAGACATTACCTGAGAGTAAAGGGCTGGAAGGAAGTTTTCTAAGCAAATGGATCCAAGAAGCAAGCAGGAGTAGCCATTCTAATATATAACAAAATAGACTTTCCACCAAAATTAATTAAAAGAGATGATGAAAGACACTTCATACTCATCAAAGGAAAATTCAACCAAGATTACATGTCAGTTATGAATATGTATGTCCCAAATATAAGTGAACCCACATTTGTAAAAGAAAGATTAATGAAGTTTAAGCCACACATCTATCCCCACACTTTAATAGTGGGAGACTTCAACATCCTATTTTCACCAAAGGACAGGTCAATGAAACAGAACCTAAACTGAGAAATAATGACACAACAGATGTCATGAATTAAATGGACCTAACAGACAGCTATAAAACTTTTCACCCAAACACAAAAGAATTTACTTTCTCCTCAGCACTTCACAAAACCTTCTCCAAAATAGACCATATACTTGGTCACAAAGCAAGCCTCAACACATACAAGGAGATTGAAATAATCCCTTATACCCTATCAGACTATGGACTAAAGCTGGACCTCAACAACAACAGAAATAACAAAAAGCCTACACACACATGGAAACTGAACAACTGCCTATTCAATGACCACTGGGTCAGAGAAGAAATAAAGAAGTAAATTAAGGACTTTCTAAAATTCAATGAAAATGAAGGCACTATATACCCAAAGAAAGCAGTGTTCAGAAGAAAGTTCATAATACTAAATGCCTTCATAAAGAGATTAGAGACATCTCATACAGGCAACTTAAAGGCACACCTAAAAATCCACTGGGGGGAAGATAAAATAACAACACCCAAGATAAAACAACACCCAAGAAGAATAGACTGTTGCAAATAATCAAACTCAGGGGTTAAATCAATAAATTAGAAAGAAGGAGAAAAAAATCAAAGAATTAATGAAACCAACAGGTGGTTATTTGAGAAAAGGCAACAAGATTGACAAACCCTAAACCAAACTAACTAAAAGACAGAGACACTATCCAAATCAACAAAATCGGAAATGAAAAGGGAGATATAATGAAAGACACTGAGGAAAGCCAACAAATAATTAGGTCTTATTTCAAAAGGGCCAAATTTGAAAATCAAAATGAAATGGACAATTTTCTTAATAGATTTTACTTACCAAAGTTGAATCAAGATCACGTAAACAAAATAAGTAGTCTTATATCCTGAAAGGAATAGAAGCAGACATCAAAAATCTCCCAACCAAAAAAGCCCAGGGCCAGATGGTTTCAGTGAATAATTCTACCAGACCTTCAAAGGATGGAAGCCTACCATAGATGTTCTCTGAAAGATTATCCAGCAGGGTATCTAAGCAGATGTTAAGACTCACAGCCAAACTTTGGGCAGAGCACAGGGAGTCATAGAAAACAGGGAGAGAGGAACAGAAGAACCCAGAGAGGAGAGGAGTTCCTTAAGAAGACCAACAGTGCCAACAAATCTGGGACCAGGGGGGCCTGCAGAGACTGATGCACCAAACAAAGATCATGAATGGAGGGGACCTAGACCCCTGGTCAGATATATCCAATAAGCAGCTCAATTCTCCGTGTGGGTGCCCTAGTAAAGGGCACAGGGGCCGTCTCTTACATGGACTCTGCTGCCCATTTTTGAGCACTTCTATCTGGTAGTGGGGTGCGGCGGTGGGATGCAGCTCTCCTGACCACAGAGGAAGAGGGTTTAGGCAGTCCCAGTGAGACTTGATAGGCTTTGGTCAGATGGTAGAGGAGGTGGGTCCCCCTTTCTGAGGACTAGGGAAGGAGAATAGGGGGAAGGAGGGAGAGAGGGTGAGACCAGGAGGAGATGCTGGAGAAGACTACAATCAAGATATAAAGTGAATAAATTATAAAAAATAATTTAAATTAGAAAAAAAAATGTGTATTAATGCTCTGCTACATATCTAGGGATCCAGTTAACAATTCTTTTCCATATATAAACCTCAAATTTCTAGTGATACTTTTTTTCCAACTTAATATTTTTATTAATTATTTAGGAATTTCACATAATGTGCTTTGGTCACATTCACTTTCCAACCCTCCACTGACCACAGGTTTCCACAATGGCCTCGGGCATCAACATGGTATGGGATGGCATGGACCATGGACACTGCCATTTCCCCCAGTCATGGACTCCAGCATGGTCTCCAGGGTCAGCACTGGCCATGAGATCTTTTGAGGAGTCCTAATCCCGAAAATAAACTATTCACCATCTCAAAGAACTTTTTGTTGCAAGGAGACAAGGCAATTACACGGTGGAATACTACTCAGCAATTTCAAAAAAGAAATCATGAAAATTGAAGGCAAATGGTGGGAACTAGAAAAGATCATCCTGGATGAGGTATCCCAGAAGCAGAAAGACACACATGGTATATACTCAATTATAAGTGGATATTAGATATATAATATATAGGATAAACATACTAAAATCTGGACACCTAAGGAAGCTAATCAAGAACGAGGACCCTGGGTAAGATGCTCAATCTTCATAGGAAAAGGGAGAAAACAGGGAACAAGACAGGAGCCTATCACAGAGGGCCTCAGGAAGACTCTACTCTGCAGGGTATCAAAACATATGCTGAGACTCACAGCTAAACTTTGGGCAGAGTGCTGGGAATCTTATGAAAGGAGGGGGAGATAGAAAGACCTGGAGGGGACTGGAGCTCCAGAAGGAGAGAAAAAAATTGGGCACAGGTGTCTTCTGAGACTCATACTCTAACCAAGAGCCTTTCATGGAGATAACCTAGAACTCCTGCACAGATGTAGCCCATGGCAGCTCAGTGTCCAAGTGGGTTCCCTAGTGATGGAAACATGGACAGTCTCTGACATGAACTCAGTGGCCTGCTCTTTGATCACCTTCCCCTGAGTGGGGAGCAGCCTTATGATGCCACAGAGGAAGACAATGTAGCCAGTCCTGATGAGACCTGATAGACTAGGGTCAGATGGAAGGGGAGGAGGACCTCCCGTATCAGTGGACTTGGAGAGGGGCACGGGAGAAGATGAGGGGGGGGTAAGGTTGAGAGGGGATGAGGGAGGGGGCTACAGCTGGATACAAAGTGAATAAATTGTAATTAATTAAAAATTAATTAAAAAGAAATCACCTGTAAAAAAACAGGTGCCAACCAAAAAAGATTTGTGAATAAAAATAAAATTTAAAAAGATTCAAATGGTTGAGAAATATTTTAAATAATGTTCTACAGCCTTACTCACCAGGGAAATGCAAGTTAAATCTACATAGTCAGAATGACTAAGAAAACAAAATTAAAATCTATCTGCATTTCCACCAGAACTAAATGTGCTGTTTCCTCAAAAAACTAAAAACAGGTCTACCATGTGAACCAGATTTACCATTCTCAGACATATGCCCAAAGCACTCTATGTCTTAATACAAAGAAACTTGCTCATTCATGTTCATTTGCTGTTCTATTCGCAATAGTCAGGAAACGTAATGAGCGTAGATGTCTGTCAGCTGATGAATGGATGAGGAAAATGTGGCACATTTACACAGGGGAAGAGCATTTAGCTGTAGAGAAAAAATGAAATAGTGAAATTCATAGCTATAGAAGGACTGAACAACCATTCTGAGTGAGGTAATTCAGAGCCTCCAAAGACAAAAGTAGCACGTTTTCTTTGAGATACGGATATTAACTTAGAATCTTTGGATACATGGGTTTATTTATTTTTTATTTTATTTTTCTCATTAGTTACATTTTGTTAATTCTATATCCCAGCTGTATCCCTCATTCCCTCCCCAATCCCACCCTCCCTCCCTCATCTCCTCCCTGCCCCTTTCCAAGTCCACTGATAGGGGAGGACCTCCTCCCCTTTCATATGACTCTGTTTTGTCAGGTATTTTCAGGACTGGCTGCAAAGTCCTCCTCTGTGGCCTAACAGTACTGCTCCTCCCTTGGGGGGTGGGGAGGTCAAAGAGCCAGTCATTGAGTTCCTGTTAGAAATACTCCTTGTTCCCCTTACTATGGGAAACCAATTGATTACTGAGTTATCACGGGTCACATCCGAGCAGAGGTTCTAGGTTTTATCCTCTCATGGTCTTTGGTTGAGTGTCCATCTCAGAAAAGACCCTGTGACCAGATATGTTTGGTCCTTGTGATATGGAGCTCCTATCCTTTCCACATCAAAGATAGCATCTTCAACAGATGGTGCTGGTCCAATTGGATGTCTACATGCAGAAAAATGAAAATAGATCCACATTTATCACCCTGCACAAAACTAAAGTCTAAGTGGATCAAAGACCTCAACATAAAACCAGACACGCTAAATCTGTTAGAAGAAAAAGTGGGGAACAGCCTAGAACTCATTGGCACAGGAGACAACTTCCTGAACAGAACTCCAACAGCACAGGCTTTAAGAGCAACAATCAATAAATGGGACCTCATGAAACTGAAAAGCTTCTGTAAAGCAAAGGACACCGTCATCAAAACAAAACGCCTGCCTACAGATTGGGAAAAAATCTTCACCAACCCTTTATCTGACAGAGGGCTAATATCCAGTATATATAAAGAACTAAAGAAGCTGAAAAGCAACAAACCAAGTAATCCACTTAAAAAATGGGGAACAGAGCTAAACAGAGAATTCTCTGTAGAGGAATATAGAATGGCAGAGAAACACTTAAAGAAATGCTCAACGTCATTAGCCATTAGGGAAATGCAAATCAAAATGACCCTGAGATTTCACCTTACACCCATCAGAATGACCAAGATGAAAAACTCAAATGACAACACATGCTGGAGAGGTTGTGGAAAAAAGGATACATGGGTTTAAATTGGAGTACCCTTACAGGTCAGGAATCCAGCAGGTGGCAGCATGGGGCATTCAAGGGAGGAAAGATAAGGACTACATGGATTGAGAAAAGAAAGGAGATAACCACAGGCTATCAAATAAAATGCCCACTGCCAAGAGACAGTTACTTCTATTGGGGTTCTTGGTCAGCAGGATTCCATAGGCCCCTAAACATTACAGACTGCTACTGTTTTTAGTTAGTCTACAAAACTTGACGGTAAGATCTCATTACTTCAGACAGTACACACTTGTCATGAAACATGGAGAGCTCTAACTGGTACTGACCTGGAAACTTCATCTATACTGGCTAATTCTCATAATGCTGGAACCTGCTAGCCACACAACCAGAGGAGAAAAGTAATTATCAGTCTAACCCAGCTGTGTCAACTGAGAGGGTGTGTCCACTGGTGTGATGGTAGGATGATATTTTTCAGGGTTTCATATTTATTTCCATAATTGAGCAAGTATAGAACACATATATACATGTACATCCCTGTCATACATACATATGTGGAGATTAAAACACAAAGAAAACGTAGCAAAACACTAAAATTGGGAATGTAGCTAAAGAGTGTGAAAAGTTCATTGTACCACCTGGCTACTTATCTGGGATTTTGGGGGGATTTTAAATACAAGCAAAAATGTTTCAATAATTACGTGAAGCTAACTTACACTGTTTACAAGTAGAAACACGGGTATTGGAATAATAGTTCAGGATAATGGAATTCTGGGAAGGAGGAGCATATGAGGGGGAACCTCACAGGTGCTTCTGATACTACAAGTATGTCCTCTCGAGTATGGATGGAGGATTTTTAATTCTTATTATTAATTATGTAGTCTACATATTTTTCCTGAGTATATTTTTTTCAAACTTGGAAAAGGTTTTAAAATGCAATGAAGTATATATTTTAAAATGTTTTATTGATTCTTTGTGAATTTCACACCATGCACTCCAATCTCACTCATCTCCCCATCCTTTTCTATCTGCTCTCCACCCTTGCAACCTCTTGTCCCCCACAATAAAATAAGATAGAGTCAAACAAAGACAAAACCAACACAAACAGAAAAAGACATCTTGTCATGTAAGTTGTAGTATATTACATTATACTCTTTTGTCCACACATCTTTATTTGAAAATGTTCATTGCAATGAATCATTGGTCTGTTTCAAGACCTCTGGCTTCTACTATTATATGAGTACTGAATCTTCAGGGGGATCCCCTTGGATATCCTCTTGTCCTGCTTCATAGAGACCCTGCAGCTTTGATTCTACAGGACCCAGCTTTTCACATGCTCTAGCGGATCATAAATGAGATAGATGTTGGGCTGGGGGGGGGTTAATTTTATGGGGATAAACAATCATTTTCTGATTTTACTTAGTTCTAGCCCACAAGATGACTATCATTTCTGGTACTATTATCTGATGCAAGACCCTGAGGTTGGACTCATCATAGGCCCTTACAAGCATGCTATCTATTGTTCTGAGATATGGACACACTATTGAGCCAACTCTTAATGACTTAGCACTGTACCCATTGGTTAGCGCATTTCTCAACACTCATTAGAAAATCTTCCTCTCACAGTAGATGGTTTTTAGCAGAGATTCACATTCACAACTGGTCAACATTGCAGAGAATTAGAATAAAAGAACAAGAGATTGCAAAGTTTTCTACCCTAAATGGGACATCTCTATCATGACCTCTCAAGGCTCAAGGATTATTATGAAAGGGTAAAAACATTGTAAGAATCAAAGACAGTAGATGACTACAAGAAAGCAGTGTCTTCTGAACTCATCAGAGTGTTTCCATGTGTGAATTCACAGCAGTTACAACAGCATGAACAAAGCTTGTGCAAGATTAAGCTAGAAAAATGCCAGCATTGAGGGGGAAGATGGTTAAGAAACCCACACCCATAGCTGAAGACCTATTGGTAACTGATGGATATTGGGCAACAGAGGGAGTTTACTTAAAGGATACAGCCCCTACTAGCCTACACGTGCTCCAGTCGGTGGTTCTGCACCTGTGGACATACTGGCAATGCTGAGAGGGAAAAACAAGAACACATGAAATTGGAAGGGAATGCTGATGGGGATATAGAAGAGGAGTTGGAATGGAGAAAATGGGCATTGAACTTGATCAAAATACATTGCATTCATTATAAAATTTTCAAACAACAAAAATAAATATTAATAAAAGAGAAAATTGCATAAGGCACCATCTGGTGAAAACAATCTGCATTCAGAGCTCGGAAACACTGTGTCTGAATCTTTGAAGAGTACAAAAGGTTTAAGTTAGGCTTTCCACTGCTCACAAAGTACTCTCTGTTTAACTGAATGTGCGAGAATAATATAGGTAAGGATTGTTGACTATATAGAGTGGTGGAGAGCAATTACTGAGAACTATCCTCAAATAGATAAAATACATACCAAGTATGAAGTAATGTAAGAGGGAAGAGTGGATGCTTGTTTTGAGCTAGTCCTTAAGTAAGTGGAGGGTTAGATATGGAGAGGAGCCCACATGAACCTGTGCACAGAGCTGGATCGTGGAACGCTTAAGGGAAGAGCAGGTCCTTCAGGCATCTGAAGAGTTGAAAACAGTAAGTTGTGCAATGGCTAAATATTTCTTCTCTTCTGATGAACAGTGGACTAGTTAGTTTCATTCCTTGGGAGGAGCATGGGATTGAGGAATGCTAATGTCCTCTTGTCAGGGAGAGTTGAAAGCAGAGACAAGGTAAAGGCACCAAGCCATAGTTCAGCCCGAGATGCCACTGAATGAGGCTCTCAGGAAGAGTATGTGGAACAGACTAGGCCACAGCACAGAAAACCGTAAGCTGCTGCAGGTGATCTAGCTTGGAGACCTGTTGATTTTGTCTAGCTCAATGGTTCTCAAAGTAGTGGCCATCACATAATCCTGAATATCAGGAATTCTGATTTGGTATATATCTCAGAAAGCTTCGGTATTAGGATATCCTCCATTTCTTTAAGTGTTTCTCTGCCATTTGATATTCCTCTATTGAGAATTCTCTGTTTAGCTCCGTTCCCTATTTTTTTCATTGGATTACTTGAGTTGTTACTTTTTAACTTCTTTAGTTCTTTATAAATACTGGATATTAGCCCTCTGCCAGATATAGGGTTGGTAAAGATCCTTTCTCAATCTGTAGGCAGTCGTTTTGTTCTGATGACAGTGTCCTTTGCTTTACAGAAGCTTTTCAGTTTCATGAGGTCCCATTTATTTACTGTTGATCTTAGAGCCTGTGCTGCTCAATGTCCTTAGTCATCAGGGAAATGCAAATCAAGATGACACTTGAGATTTCACCTTACACTCATCAGAATGGCTAATATCAAAAACTCAAGTGACGACACATGCTGGAGAGGTTTTGGAGAAACCTCCTCCACTGCTGGTGGGAATGTAAACTGGTACAACCACACTGGAAATCAATCTGCCACTTTCTCACACAACTAGGAATAGCACTTCTTCAAGTTCCAGCTATACTACTCCTAGGCACATATCCAAAAGAGGCTCAAGTACACAATAAGGTCATTTGCTCAACTATGTTTGTAGCAGCTTTATTTGTAATAGCCAGGAACTGGAAACAACCCAGATGCCTCTCAGTTGAGGAATGGATACATAAATTGTGGTACATCTACACAATGGAGTATTACTCAGCAATGAAAAATAAGGAAATCATGAAATTTTCAAGTAAATGGTGGGAACTGGAAAAGATCATCCTGAGTGAGCTATCCCAGGATCAGAAAGACACACACAGTATATACTCACTCATATAGACATATAATATAGGATAAACCTACTAACATCTGTACACCTAAAGAAACTAATCAAGAGGGAGGACTCTGGCTTAAAATGCTCAATCCTCATCCAGAAAGGCAAAGAGGATGAACATCAGAAGAAGGAGAAATCAGGGAACAAGTTAGGAGCCTGACACAGAGGGCCTCTGAAAGGTTTTGCCCTGCAGACTATCAAAGCAGATGCTAAGACTTATGGCCAACCTTTGGGCAGAGTACAGAGAATCTTATGAAAGAAGTGGAAAACAGTAAGATCTGGAGAGGACAGGAACTCCACAAGGAGAGCAACAGAACCAAAAAATCTGAGCACGGGGTCTTTCCTGAGACTGATACTCCAACCAAGTACCATGCATGGAGATAACCTAGAACCCCTGCACAGGTGTAGCCCATGGCAGTTCAGTGTCCAAGTGGATTCCATAGTAATGGGAACAGGGACTGTCTCTGACAGGAACTGATTGTCCTGCTCTTTGATCACCTCCCCCTGAGGTGGGAACAGCCTTACCAGGCCACAGAGGAAAACAATGCAGCCACTCCTGATGAGACCTAATAGACTAGGATCAGAAGGAAGGAAAAGAAGAGCTTTCCTATCAGGGGACTTGAGGAGGGGCATTCGTGGAGAAGGGAGAGGAAGGGAGGGATTGGGAAGGGAGGAGGAAGAGAGCTACACGGGGGGGATACAGAGTGAATAAAGTATAATTAATAAAAAAGATACCCTCCAGATTTTCAAGTATGCTTATCAGCTTTATGTCACTATAACTGAAAGTTTAATGACCTAAAAATCTTCAGGTGGCTGAAAAACTCTGGACAGCAAAGATGACAACATTGGGATTCATAAAAAACTGACCTGCAGATGGAATCTCACCTCCATAAAGTTTCCTTTTCTCCTATAAATTCCCCCAACCTCCTGTGCTGTGTGTATATGTATGGTCTCCACTCCAGCAGAAAGATTGTGGACCCTTTGTTCTTCTGATTAAAGGACAGTTCCGCTTATGAACACGTTGGCCTTCTCTATTATTTCTTATTGATCATTTTGCCTTGATAAATTCTAATTTAACAGTAACAAATACCTAAGAGTGTCAGTTTTTAAAAATAAAGGAAGGGGAAGCCGGAGCAATACATCAGTTGATGAAGTGCTTGTGTTACCTGAGTTAGATACCCAGAACACACAGAATAGCAACAAAAGCAACAAGTATGTTGCTGAGACAAGAGGATCCCTGGGGTTTCCAGGCCAGCAAACTTGCTTTGTGAGTTCTAGGCCAGTGAGAGATTCTGCCTCAAATTGATTGATTGATTAATTGATTGATTGATTGATTTAAAAGGTAAATAACAGCTGAAGATCAAAACTAGTGGGCGTCCATATGTGTATATACACACATGCACATATACACACATACACATACATACATGCAGCATGTACACACATGCACACACAGAAGGAGATGGAGGGAGCAAGAGAGGCGAACAACTAAAAAAAAAGAAAGTAAAATGTTTCATTTTCCTTACAGTTTTAAATGTTCAAGTTTATAATCAAATGTCCTCATTGCTTTGGTTCTATGAAAAGGCAGCATATCATGGTAGAAAACCGTAGCCAAGCTAAAGCGTTGCTCTCATATTGAACCAAGGAGCAAAACAGGGAAAAAGGTAGGGTCAAGGTGCCTATGGTCCCTTTCAAAAGCATCATTCCAGTAATGAACTAAATACCTCCAATTATCCCGTTCACTTTTACCAGCACCATGGGCTGGTCCTCAGCATATAATGATGAGGTGTGATGGAACAATCCATATCTAAACAATGGCACCAAGAAATCATTATGAGGGCTTCATGCAATAAATTTTAGTCATATTCATCCCCCTTCTCTAACTTCTCCAGGATCCATTTCCTCTTTCACCCACACAATGTCTCCTCACTGGGATATAGAGAATGAATATGATCAAAATACATTATATGAAATTCTCAAAAGATTACTTTTTTAAAATAGTAATTTTGTAGTCTAGATCTACACTTTATTTTATTTTTATTTTTTAAAATTGTGTGTGTGTGTGTGTGTGTGTGTGTGTGTGTGTGCGTGTTTTGGGCACGTGTATGTCACTGTGTGTGTGAAAGTCAGAGGACCATTAGAGGGAGTTGGTTTTCTTCTACAATGTAGGTACTGGTGATTAAACTCAAAGGTGTTTATACTGTCAAGGGATGGTATAGTGAGGGCTGCAGTGATTCATGCAGAATTCTAGTGGTAAAGATAGAGACAACACAGGGGATTTTTTTTTCAACTTGCAGCATTTAGGTTTTGCTTTAATGATGGAAGCAGTTTCCTCCCATGTGTCAAGAAGTTAGTTGTGTCCACAGATGAAGGTCTTTGTCATGTAGAAAAGATTGGGATAGGTTGAAGCAAACTTTGTGGAGAATTAAAGATTTTACATTAAAAAAACATTGTTTAAGCAAATCTACTTTATTTAAGGTTATTAAATGCTTTAACCTCCCTTCCACCACCACCCCCCAACTTAGGTAGGAGATTAGTAGGGAAAGGGGCTGTAGACCTCTCTTATCTACTTACTGATGATAAAGGTTGATGTGTTCTTTCCACCTTAGAAAACTCAGTTGTCAGGGTACCAGCAGTCTAGTCAAATAGCAAAGCAGCAACAATACCATTCAACAGCAGTGGAAAAATTCAGCAGAAATGGCTAGACTCCGCCCAAATGGCATGAGTTGCCCAAAGCAACAAAACTCTGCCAAAGTTGGCACAATCAGTTCTCCACTGGAACAAAAAATTCCTACATTCACATTTGGGACCCAAACAAAAAACATATTCAAACAGATATTTCACTTGCTTGGTTAGAGTCACACCAAGGTACTTTATGTTATTAGTGGCTATTGTGAAGGGTGTTGTTTCCCTGATTTCTTTTTCAGCCCTTTTGTCTTTGGTATACAGGAGGGCTTCTGATTTTTTGAGTTGATTTTGTATCCAGCCACTTTGCTGAATGTGTTTATCAGCTGAAGGACTTCTCTAGTTGAATTGTTGGGGTTGCTCATGTATACTATCATAACATCTGCAAATAGTGAAATTTTGACCTCCTCATTTCTGATTTGTATCTCCTTGATATCCTTTAGTTGTCTTATTGCTTTAGCTAGGACTTCAAGTACTATGTTGAAGAGGTATGGAGAAAGTGGGCAGCCTTGCCTTGTCCCTGATTTCAGTGGGATTGATTTAAGTTTCTCTCCATTGAGTCTGATGTTGGCTATAGGTTTGCTGTATATTGCCTTTACTATGTTTAGGTATGTGCCCATGGTAGCTCAGTATCCAAGTGGGTTCCCTAGTAAGGGGAACAGGGAATATTTCTGACATGAACTCAATGGCTGGCTCTTTGACCTCCCCCCACCCCGAGGGAGGAGAAGCCCTGCTAAGCCACAAAGGAGGACTTTGCAGCCAGGCCTGAAGATAACTAAGAAGCTAGGGTCAGATGAAAGGGGAGGAGGTCCTCCCCATCAGTGGACTTGGAAAGGGGCAGGGAGAAGATGCGGAAGGGAGGGTGGGATTGGGAGGGAATGGAGGGAGAGGGATACAAAGTTAATAAACTAACTAATATCGCACATGGTATATACTCACTCATATAGACATATAGTAAAATCTGTATACCTAAAGAAACTAATCAAGAGGGAGGACTCTTGCTAAAATGCTCAATCCCTATCCAGAAAGGCAAAGAGGATGGACATCAGGAGAAGGAGAAAACGAAGAACAAGTCAGGAGCCTGACACAGAGGACCTCTGAAAGGCTCTGCCCTGCAGACTATCAATGCGGATGCTGAGACTTATGGGCAACCTTTGGGCAGAATGCAGGGAATCTTATGGAAAAAGTGGGAAACAGTAAGTTGTGGAGAGGACAGGAACTCTACAAGGAGAGCAACAGAACCAAAAAATCTGAGCACAGGGGTCTTTCCTGAGACTGATACTCCAACCAAGGACTATGCATGGAGATAACCTAAGACCCCTGCACAGATGTAGCCCATGGCAGTTCAGTATCCAAGTGGATTCCATAGTAATAGGAACAGGGACTGTCTCTGACATGAACTGATTGGCCTGCTCTTCAATTACCTCCCCCTGAGGGGAAAGCAACATTACCAGGCAGGCCACCAAAGAAGACAATGCAGCCACTCCTGATGAGACCTAATTGACTAGGATCAGAAGTAAGGAAAAGAAGACCTCCCCTACCAGTGGACTTGGGGAGGGGCATGCATGCAGAGGGTGGAGGAAGGGAGGGATTGGGATGGGAGGAGGGAGGGAACCAGAGGGGGGGATACAAAGTGAATAAAGTGTAATTAATAAAGAAAAAAAAGAAAAAACTCCGAAAACAAAAAACATATTCATATGACACAAGTGAGTTTCCAAAGAAACCAGTAACTTCTACTTCAACCATGTCTGCGGATTAAGCTATTGTGGTTATTTGAATGAGAAATGTTTTCCATGGGCACATGTATTTGAACACTTGATCTCTAGTTGGTCACACTCTTTGGAAAGGTTATGGAACCTTTAGGAGATGGAGGAAATATACCACTAGATGTGAGTTTTGAGGTTTTATATCCCTACCCTCCTTCCTGTTCTCTGTATGTCTTGTGGATAAATAAAAAAGTGATCAGCCAGCTGCCTGCTTCTGCTTTCCATACCTGTTGCTATGCCTTCTTGACTATAATATTGACTATTGTAGAACAATAAGCCAAAACCCCTTTTCTTTCTTTCTTTTTCTTTCTTTCTTTCCTTCTTTCTTTCTTTCTTTCTTTCTTTCTTTCTTTCTTTCTTTCTTTC
>NW_026586173.1:9507420-9544103 GCF_907164565.1 Psammomys obesus
TTCTTTCTTTCTTTCTTTCTTTCTTTCTTTCTTTCTTTCTTTCTTTCTTTCCCTTCCTTCCTTCCTTCCTTCCTTCCTTCCTTCCTTCCTTCCTTCCTTCCTTCCTTCTTTCCTTCCTTTCTTTCTTTTCTGACACAGGGTTTCTCTGTGTAGCAACACACAGAAATGCAACATTTTTATCTGAGTAATGAGTACAGGTATTTTGTTCTACTTTGGAAATATGGACTTCCCTTCTACTCATAAGGTTTCTGATCCTATGAAGTTTAGTGCAGTAAGGCCCAAGGAAAGAAAATCATCTTTACCTGTGTTCCACCCACATTCCTGTCAGGAGCAAAAGAGAGGGAAAGTGTATGGTTATTATTTTCTTTCCTGTGCCAAGGCCAGGGCCAGTCCTTCATAGGATTTTATCTATTACACATAATTCTAGAACTTGCTATTATTACTATTCCCATTTTTTTCTTTTCCAGAAAGCATTTTTATTAATTTATAATAAATAAGAATGCAGATATATCAATATATTACATTTTAATGATAACATGAAGTAAAAAAAAAACAAAACTAAAATGTCTTGTATTTGAGTACATATTAGGCAAAATGACATGTGTTCTTGAAATGTTGGGTCTTACCTACCAACAATATCTAAGAGTGTCTGAGCTTACACAACCCAAACAACAACAAATAAATGATTTTATTGTGATTTAATTTACTTCAAACTAGCATAATAATGATCACCTTCATAATAAAATAATAAAATTTAATTACATTGATGTTTTTCTTTGTCCATGTTTCCATGTTTATTTATTTAATAAAATGGCAGGTTTCATAATATACATTCAAATGTTTTTTTTTTCTCCCATTGAACTCTCTTGTCACAGCTCTCACCTCCCTTGCTCCTCTCAAACATTTGCTGTTTCTATTACCATGTGAGAAAAATTGTAAAGAAGAGGAGAACGTCCCCTATCAGTGGACTTGGGGAGTGACATGCATGCAGAAAGGGGAGGGAGGGTGGGATCGGGAGGGGAGGAGGGAGGGGCTTATGGGGGGATACAAAATGAATAAAGTGTAATTAATAAAAAAATTAAAAAAATAAAAGCTCGACATAGCAAAAAAAAGTGTAATTAATAAATTAATAAAGAATTTTAAAAAAAGTGAAAAAAGAAAGGATTATAGAACTCTTATATAGATTAATTAATGACTACACATAAATAGATATATATTTAAGTAGCTTCAAACAAATAAATACATGTTATTATGGATGTTTATCCCATTAGCTTCACTACATTATTTAAAATAAAAGTATGTGTTATAAAATTAAAAAGAAAACACTCTCTATGCACTGCTGCAGGGAATATAGGTAATGAAATATCCATGTGTCAAATTTTCAAAAAAGTAAAAGTAGAGCTACCATGGATCTAGCTATACTTCTCTCGGGTATGTTCTTGAACAATCTGAATAAACTGGCAGATACAGTCTCACCATGCTCAATGTTGTACCTTTCACCACGGTCAAGGCAGAGAAGTCACTAGTTCATTAGATAAGGAAAATCTGGTGCACATAAACAATGGAGTATTATTTAACCATAAACAATGAACCATGTGGTTTGTAGGAGAATGGGCATAAACAGACATCGTTATATTAGGGAAAATTGCTTATGCAGATACTATTCCCATTTTTAACTGAGAAAACTAAGGCTCAGAATGTTACGTAACCTTAACCTGCTTGGGCTCCCACTGAGTGGGGCATGCAAGTAAAAATGAATAATATGTAAATGAATGAGATGGAAGTTACCTCTAGACTTTGTCTTAGCTTTCATTTGGATCCATAGGATTGAAGAAAAGGGTCATGGGATGTGAAAGCCTTTGTAAAGGGAAAAGAGACATACATACTTGTGGGAATTAGATGACAATGTTATCCAGTGAAGTCCTTTGAATGCCGCTTTGCTTTTGTTTGTTCCTCTGTTACTATGCTAAAACAGTCTGGTCAGAAATATTTTAGTAAAGCAAAGGGATTACTTAGCTTACATGTTCACCATTCATCATGGAAGGAAGCCATGGCAAAAAGTCAAGGTAGGAACTATTAAGAAATTCTAGTTGCTGTCCTGTTTTCTGGCTTGCTTTGTAGTTTATGCGTAGTTAACATTTTTATACAGTGCATGTTTTGTCTATCATGATATATTGTCATCCCTTAAAACTGTGAACCAAAGTAAGTCCATTCTCCCATAGGTTACTTCTTGTAAGTTTTATGTTATAACAATGAGAAAATGGTTACACAATATATATTCCTCTAGGCTAGCGTTCCCTTTTATGAATCTTGCCTAGTCCCTGATGCCATTCTATGAAGAACTTCTCACTCATTTAGACTGAATCTGGGCTTGTGGTTTTTGGTGCTTCAATAACACTTATAACCTTGTTTTTATTGCTGTTGGCTTCCATTTCTATCTCTGTGCTACACTGCACACTTGTGAAAAGCATAGGCTGTCTTGTTTGTATTTGTATGCTCAACATGGAGCCTGGCAAGTAGTTGAAACTAGTGCACATTTGCTGACTAAGTGGTTTATTGATTGAAAAATGAAAAGAATGTGCTGGTATTTAAGGTGACTGCATCAAGAGGGCATGAAGGGAAAGAAGGTTTAATTTGGAATTTTCAAAATAAATCGCAGCCGATATGTATGCCTATCGCTCAACCACAGTGTTACTGGATTTTCAGAAGGCAAACTGATGACAGAGCTAGGAAATATAGAAGAGCCCTGGTTACCCTAACTTTTCCACTTTCTTTGGATGGAACCACCTTCAGTATATACTACTAAGAGATTCTGTACGTAGAATTAAGATGTGTTATTAAAGGATGATTTATTAAGTAATCTTAGTAACTTTTGTCCTGCTTCTATGGTGAAATATGACTTTAATTAGAACAAGTCTCTCAAATCATCTTAGAGACTCTTCTCCTAACAGAAATTTCTCAGAAACATGTTGTGTGGTAGAAAAGTTACACATTTGCAGTAAAGTATGTGGGATTGCTCAGCAGATATGGGGTGTCTTGGAAGATCTCTACAGTCTTCTGTCCTCTAGCCCCAATTTTTCTCTGATATTCACTGGTTAACATGGCTAAGCCTAGAAATCTAGAAGAGAAAATTTTCAACAGAATTCTTGCTTTTTATCTTTTGCTAATGCAGATGAAGCTCTATGGCTTTTGAGCCCTTAGAGATTTGAATGATATCCAACCACATCTATTAAGCTTCAGAGCTTAAATACAAACTGCATTTCACTGTTATCAAAGATTGTTTGTGAGTCTATCTATACGGAGATTAGTAGTTTTGTCATCTTGACACAAAGTACAGTCATTCCGTACAAGGAAACCTCAGTTAAGAAAATGGCTCCATCAGATTGGCCTGTAGGCTAGTTTGTGGCAGATTTTCTTTATTAATGATTGATGTGGGAGGACTCAGCCACTGGGGATGGTGCTATTTCTGGTAAGTATTCTGGGGCTATATAATAAAGCAATCTGAGTGAGCCATAAGTGTAAACCCATGAGCAGCATCCTTTCATGACCTCTGTTTCAGCTCCTGACTCCAGATTCTGGCCTTTAGTTCCTGCCCTGAATTCACTGAGTTATTTACTGTGATTTACATTTAAGCCACACAAACCCTTTCCTCCTTCATTGCTTTTGATCATGCTATTTATCACAGCAATAGAAGCATAACTAAGATAACCTATGGTATGAGGATATGTTACCTTAAGACTACCTTTTTGCAATGTGCTTGCTTCAACTTTGGGGTCTAAATTTGTGTTTGTAAAGGTTTTCCAACATGTACTTTTTTTTTAATAGTTTTTTCAAAGTGGATGCAAAACAAAAAGAAAAAATAAGATTGCTTTCAACATCAGCTTAAAAAATTGTGCCCTTCTTTGAATTTTTCCATGTCCAAATATTAAATTTTACTATCATAATGTTTTTCAAATATGCTGTTAAATATTTTATTATCTATATTGATGGAAAATTTCAACCTCTGTAGAGGTAATCATGTGATTATTTTTCTGTTCATTTCTTTTGTTTAAATCGGTTTCCTAAGGACTTTTTCATTTCATTAGTCTGTTTCAAAAGGTAACTTTCAAATTCTACCATGTACCAGCCTGTCCATCATCCCACCCACCAACCAATCTGGCAGCATAGATTGGAGTCTACCAGACACATTCCTCTATCTTCCTGCGTATCATTCAACCTACCCATCCTGCCTCTGCCACTCTGATGGATTCCTACCCAAAACTCTAAGCAGCTCTCCCAGACCCATGCTCATGTCTTTCTGTTCATCGGTTACTGTACCCACCATGATAGCTGACACCTTCCAGGTAAGGGTCCACAGAACCATTCTGCTACCCAACCTACCAGAAATGAAGTTTTGTTAAGAGAAGACAAGTAGAACTGGTGGGAGTTGGGAGTTTGGGTTATTGGTGCTGCTAAACCTCGAATATGAACCTGGAAATGACTAAGGACTTGCTACCATCAAGTAGTGAAAAAGAAATTGGAAATGGGCAGTTAAAGGACTATTTATCAAGGTATGAAGTACCGTATACATGGTGAGACACTAAGAATGAGACAGGGAAGTGAGTTGAGCAGGTGAGCATGTGCTATAGTTTAGTTTTCAATGGACTGGGAAGTGGGCTCACAGCACTAGTGGATTTCAGCAATCAGGAATAGAAATGAAAGACCTCAGAGGAAAGGGAATTTACAAAAGAGGTTATATTGGAATTAATAAGTCCATCCTATGTACACACACACACCGAGGTGAGAGAGGGAGGCACACATGAACTAAAAAGAAATCATCCTCTGCAAAATTATCCCATGAAAGTATAATACAAATGACTCCTCTCTTAGTTGCTGTAATTTTCATATGCCTGCTGTTTTGACTAAATTATTATTGTAGTTAATATTCATTTCACAGTAATTTTAGGAAGCAATGTCATTAATAACATGCAAATATAGACATGTTGGTTTCTCATTTAGAAATGAATTTTCTATTTATCTTTACTTTGTCTTCACATCCTGAAAAGTTAAAAAAGTACTGTCTCTTGAATATTCCTTGTTAATTCTTGTAGGCATCATATATTAATTTGTAAAATAATTTTGATGCTTTTGATGCTTCAAAAGCTAACTTACAGTTAGCAAATGTTCCGAATTTCTCAGGTGAAGATCTCTTCCAAGAAGGTATTGGGGCTGTATTCAAAGTGCCCTGGTGCTCTTTGTAACTCACCAATGTAAGTACATATTTTCACACATGGAGAATTGTGTAGAAATCCAGCATTCAACTCACACATTTATAACCCTGTTGTCAGCTTTGCAGGGAAGCTCTTACTAGCTTCTGAACCCAGCATCTTAACCATGCTGTTAGATCAGTTTTATAAAGAACATGGACATTTGGTGAATGTCCTTGCCTGAGTGCCTCATGGAATGGTAGCTACTTTCTCCTCATTGTATTTCAGGTGCGTGTGGCAAAGCCCTCATAGTAGTAGATGCACTTGACTAACAGATACTGTTAGGGTGTTTAACATGCACACATTTTATCTACAGCTCTTACCTATAAGACAATAAGGGGACACAGCCCCAGTTTCTCCAAATACCATGTGTTGATGTGGTAAGAATTTAATGAAGTTCTCATATTTACATTTATATTCATACTTATGTCTTACATTTTATGAAGTTTGTAGAATGAAGAAATTTATATATTGAAGATGGAGTCTATCTGATGGCATTTTTAACCTTTGGGTTGGTGGAAGTTAGGGATCTGTTTGTATATTCCAAAATAATTTTTACCTGATAATGATATGCTTGCTAAGCTGACCGTAAAGGTAAACAACCGATAGTGCTTGCCCTGTAAAAATAGCCCAAGGTAATTTAGCTCTGGATTTGTAATATTCTAGTTGTCCATAACCACAGAAGTTCCAGTTAGTTCATCATCTTTGTGGTGTATTTTTTTCTGGGTACTTCAGTTCACAGCTATCATCTTCTAAGATAGATGGTACCATCACTCCTGTCTTATTTTTGAATAAAGTAAAAAATTAGTGTGGGGATAATGGCTTAGTTGTTAAAGTGCTTGCCATGCAGACACAAAGACCTAAATTCAGTCTCCCAAACAGAAGCTCAGCAGTGTGGACTTATACTTCCAGGGCCGGGGGAGCAAAAACAAGAGTATCCCTGGGTCTTACTAGGCAGCCTATCTTAATTGCTGAGTTCCAGATCAAGGAGACTCTAAGCAAGGTTTAAAACACACGAGGAATGATACCTGAGGTTTTCCTGAGGTGTGCACACATGCACACGCACGTTCATTAGCGTATGCCCCTGCTACCTAATGTTAGGTTCCACACAGAAAATTCCTCTCAAGTGTACATATACCTTCTCTCTATGATACACCCCCAAACATACCTCCCCTTTAGACAACTTCTATGTGTCTCCTCCCACTAACTGTTCCCCTTGCTCCTTGTTTGTCCACCGCTTTCATGTTACATAGACATAGACATAATTATGTAAAACATTATACACATGAATAAAAGTTATGTCTACAAAAATTCTAGACTCCACAAATGGGACAAAATATGATCTCCGAGCCAGCCCACTGGGGTGGCCCTCTTCTCTGGGCGGGGGTTCTGGAGTGTGAAAATGGAACCAAGAAGAAGCACACCTCCATTGTCTTCTTCTGACTGCAGATGCAATTCGAGAGTGTTTTCCATGTCCCTGCAGCCTTGACTTTCCTGCCATGATGCATCGGACCTTTAACTGAAATAAAAAAAAAAAAACAAACCTTTCCTTTCTTCAGATACATCTTGTCAGTGAACAGGGAAAAAACTGGGTCAGGGGACATACTGTAAGGAAAAACAAAACTGGGGACATACCTTGAGATTTAGTCAGTTATATTTAGCATAACATCATACACACGCAGCTTTTTATTTTATTTTAATCTATGAAAAAGAAAACAATTTTTGATAATGTTGAGAATTAGGAATGTTTGGCACAAGAGAAAGAAGAAATTAAAAGTCGATGAGTCAGAGTAAAATGTATTAAATTTCTGGTGTATTTAATCTTTAAAATTTACATTCCATGCCGTTTTAAACACTGGAAAGGCCTAAAAACCAGAAACAAAAAAAAATGTCACCATAACAGCAGAGATGCTTGAGTAAATGTTTAATTTTAGATATGAAAATATTCCAAAATGATCTGCAACATCTTGTCAGAACAAATAGTTAGGAAGCTGTCCACGGTTACCAACATATTGTCAAAAGTCTGGCATTTGCCTGAAGAAGTTCCTCTGTACAAAGCTGAGACAGTTTGGGCACCACGCCACAAGAGATCAGCACACGTAACTCATTGAAAGCCAGGAGTGCTTAACAGCACTAACAGAAAAGCCTGGTAAGCTTGCACATGATCTCATCCTACCAAAAAAGAGGCAGAGGCAGCCAGATCTCTGTGAGTTTGAGGTCAATGTGCTATACATAGTGAGTTCCAGTCTATGGAAACTATAGCAATCCAAATCCCAGAGATAAACAATGAGAGTTTGCCTAAAATATATACACTCATCAATATAATATTAGCTGCAGTAATACTAGCAACAAACAAAAGGCTGTAAAGTGTGTATTAACCATCTATTGTTATTAAACCACTCAAGATTTCAAAAGCATTCATCCTGCTTTCTAGACACTTCACTTAATTAATCAGATAAATACCAGGACCAGACAGCCCACCTGCTCTCAAGGGTTGTTGGCACCAGCCCTTCAACTCCCAGCATTCTGGCAGCACAGCTAAGATGGAATGAAATAGATCATGTGGTAACCATTAGAAGCAGATGGGTCTCTGACATGTAGCCCATTTCCATGCTCTGAGGGCGAGGCTGACTGCCCGGTGAATTAAAAGATGAAAAAGAGCGTGTAGAATGAAATAATTACAGTATAATCCAAAATCATGGGCACAGGGATAGAGACTAGCCATGAAAATTTGGACACTAACAAGTCCATCCAGTCTTCAAGACTTCATGACTTCAAGACCTCCATGACTTCAAGACTGCACTGGAGAGGGGGAGAAGAATGTGAGAATGTGGCCTCCCATGTTTACCTTGCATGTGCAAGGCATATGGTAAGCTGGTAACAAGATCTTTGTGAGATCAATTTATTTTCTGCATGAGTCTCACTTAAATTCACACGCAGGTGTCTATAGAAACTACAGCAATCCAAATCCCAGACTGTGCCATGAAGAAAATTGTCTTTATCTACCTGTCCTCTGGGCTCTGATTAAGAGGGTGGTAAGGGTTGGAGGGCTCCAGAAGGAAACCGCTCCATAGCAGGGGAGTCAACACACAGTCATGACCTTGTTCAGGACAGACTGCCTCAGTTACCAGATAATAACTACTGTGTCAGTGCCTGGAGTCTTTTCTCATAGCATCTTTTGTATACTTTTTATTTTGTAAAACCTTGGAACTTAAGTCAAATTTAAAATAATATGAAATATTATCTGGCTTATTTCTGACTTGTTTGTCTATCTCCAGTCCTATTAACAACCTCATTCATCCTTTCTCTGAAAGACAATGAAATAGAGAAGGAAAGATAAAAAGGAGAGAGGGGATGTGCAGATTAAGGGAGGTGTGAAAATATATGTACAAAGAGAAGCTTATTTTTTAAAACCAGCCCCAACAGTGTACATGCTCAAGACAGTCACTGTGTACATGGGCAGCAGCAAATTGATGCCTGATTGTCATTCTTTTTTTTTTTTTCTCCATGACTGCAAGCCTTGTATGACTTGCCATGAGGCATTTACCATTGCCCAGAGCATCCTACTTTGGGATGTAATAACAATATGTGACAGTCATTTGAACCAAAACAGCATCAATGACTAATGTTTCTAACTAGACTTCTCAGAAGGAAGACAGACAGCTACTTCCGTAGAGTGACATGGATCAATATTTCTGTTTTTAAAGAAGTGGATGAAGCCTCTTACAGTTTCCCTGTTCAAGTGTGACATACTCGCATTGCATCACTCTTTTAAAACACATTAGCAAATATGGCTATGTGTGTTATAATGGTGACCAATACATTTTGATAACTCAAAATATTTATGTTGCAAGCTCAATGAAGCCTCAAAGCCATATTTAATAAGTAAAGTCTATACTTATAATATAATAGACATTAGCCATAGTTGTAATTTGGATTATATAAAATTTAGATATTAAAGTAAGGTCTTCTGCCAGACTAAAGTATCACAGATAATTGTACTTATGATCCTTGAATACCTTTCAAGTTCAAAGGCAAACTGGTCAACATAATGCACTTATCTTGGTCACATTGTAGGACAGGAAACTCACTGTTATACTGAAACAAGGAGTTAGTCTTCTGGAGCAGTTTGGAACCCCTTTAAGGACAGAATACTCTTTTTATGAGTAGAGAAAAGTCTTTTTGTCCTTACTCTTGCTCTCAGACTAGAGAGCAGCTGTGAAAGTAATTTTTTGTTTGTTTGGTTTTTTGCATTTAATTTCATCATTTTTAATTTTTTTCATGCAATATATTTCGATTATATCTTTTCCTTCCCCCAACTCCTTCCAGATTTTCTCCACTCCTTGCCCAGCCAATTTCATCATTTTTCTATCTCAAAAAAAAGAAATAAAACAAAAACATCAAACTACAACAATAACAAAAAGCACACACACACAAAGCAACAACAATGGAAAACCTTTTGTGGGTGATCACCCACTATGGAGCATGACTCTCACCCCCTTCCAAAGTGTTGTGAATGTATCCAATGTCACTCCAATGGAGAAAACTAATTCTCACTCTCCCAGCAACTATCCACTGCAAATAGCTTTTTGACTAGGAGTTCTAGGAGTTGGCATTTTCTGCCTACTTTCTCTTCTCCATGTTAGGACTTTGTCTGGCTTGAATTTGTGCAGGTCTTGTACATGCTGCCACAGTCTCTGTGAGTTCATATATACATCAACCCTGTTGTGTCTGGAAAAAAATGTTTTCTTGGAGTCATCCACCGTCTGGATTTGAGCTTCTTTCTGCTTCTTCCCTGTAGACCCTTGAACTTTTAGAGAAGGAATCTGATGAAGACATTCCATGTATGATTGAGTGTTCTGAAGTCTCTTGCTGTCTCCAAGCTGTGCAGCTGTGAGTTTTTGTGTTAATTCCAATCTACTATAAGAAAATCCTCTGATGAAGGTTGAACCATGTTCTGATCGGCATATAGTTTGTCACAGTTTATTGCTATGTTTATTTATTGGAATGGTAACAGGGTTTTCCCTAAGGCCCATAATCTATCTAGTCTCAGGTTTTAACCTCATTAAAATGGTCAGTTGTGGGTTCCTTCTCATGAAGCGGGACTTAAATCAAATTTAAAAAGTGGTTGATTACTCTCATAACATTTGTGCCGCTGTTGTACCAGTATGTCCTGAGGAAAGCTGCTGTTGTAGGCCACAGAGTTCATAGCTGATATTTATTGACAATTACGTTTCTAGGAGCACGTATAGTGCTTTCCAGAACCAGGGGCATTAGTGAGTAAGTATGAAGTTTCTAGTTGGGCCCAAGCTTGATTTCTCAATGGTCAATGAGATAGCGGAGTGGTGTCTTCAACAATTGGGCCTTACAGCCATGTTGTGGAGGCTTATAAATAGCTTGGGCAATCACCTCTAACGTGTGGGTTTATTTATGGGAAACCTTTAGGCAATGACTCAGCTATTTGTAGCTAAATCTTGGCACTGAGAATTTTAATTGGTAGTATATAATGGGAAAGTAAGGATATTCTCTCCCCCATTATAAATTTAAATTCCTTTTATGTATTTTATGTAGTTTATGAAACTTCTAAAATAATAGGCTCACATATGGCTTTTGAAAGGCCTTTAGGTTAGTTATCTCTCCCTATCTTCTCCCTGATAACCCTCCTTCCCATCCCTTCCCCATTTACTCCTCTTATTCAGACCCAGACATAACTTCACACATCAATGGATGACTTATTTTCCTTTTTAACAAAGAAACCAAAAGTACTTGCTAGAGAAAAGACGGTATTTTCAACAATGGTGCTGGTCCAAATGGATAACTGCTTGCAGAAGAATGAAAACAGAACAATTTCGATCACACTATCTTCCTGGTATCATCTTCTGTAACTTTTTCTGGCCATTCTAGTCCTTGAGAATGAACTCTGTATAGGCCCAGGAAAACTACAGGGTTCACTTATAAGAAATGACAAACTCTACGACCAGTACTGACTTAGCTGAAGAGCCCAGTATCCTGTTAGCAGAGATCTGTAATCTAGTGGAAAAGATAAAGTTTTGTGTTATACAAGAGAGCCATGGTGCTCACTTTGGCAGCACATAGTCTAAAATTGGAACGATACAGAGAAGATCAGCATGGCCCCTGCGCAAGGATGACACCCAAATTCGTGAAGCGTTCCATATTTTTTAATCAAGAGATAGGACTCTTGCTAAAATGCTCAATCCCTATCCAGAAAGGCAAAGAGGATGGACATCAGAAGAAGGAGAAAAGAGGGAACAAGTCAGGAGCCTGACACAGAGGACCTCTGAAAGGCTCTGCCCTGCAGACTATCAATGCAGATGCTGAGACTTATGGCCAATTTTTGGGCAGAGGGCAGGTAATCTTAGGAAAGAAGTGGGAAACAGTAAGATCTGGAGAGGACAGGCACTCCACAAGGAGAGCAAAAGAACCAAAAAATCTGAGCACAGGGGTCTTTCCTGAGACTGATACTCCAACCAAGGATTATGGATGGAGATAACCTAAGACCCCTGCACAGATGTAGCCCATGGCAGTTCAGTATCCAAGTGGATTCCATAGTAATAGGAACAGGGACTGTCTCTGACATGAACTGATTGACCTACTCTTTGATTACCTCCCCATGAGGGGGGAGCAGCATTACCAGGCCACCGAAGAAGACAATGCAGCCACTTCTGATGAGACCTAATTGACTAGGATCAGAAGGAAAGAAAAGAAGACCTCCCTATCAGTGGACTTGGGGAGGGGCATGCGTGCAGAGGGTGGAGGAAGGGAGGGATTGGGATGGGAGGTGGGAGGGAGGGAACCACAGGGGGGATATAAAGTGAATAAAGTGTAATTAATAAATAATTTAAAAAAACTAAAGATGCCAAAATAAAATTTTATGATTGTGTTTTATGACAAAAGAGAGAGAGAGAGAGAGAGAGAGAGAGAGAGCGCTATGGATGACATTAGTAAAAAAGTTGGCACAAAATTAGGAATATTTTTTCAATATAGAAACATACTAGATAGAAGGTGGGAGAGAAAGAGGGAGAATTGGGAAGAGAACAAAAAATAGTCTATAGGAGCTGTTCACAGAGCCAGACAAGAGAATCATCTAAGTTGTAATGGTTCTAGGGCATTAGTGCAGTAATAAATGAACTACAGAAATCTCTGTAATTAGGACAAACATATCCTAAAGTATTTTATGGGTTCAGAATGCAGAGTTGCTCTTAAGAGACACTCAGGACTTATTGAACAAGGAGATGTTGTCAGCATATTTACAGCTGGACCCCATCTCTTCTTGGTCTCTGGCATGGACTTTGCCATCCTATGTTCACAAAGAACTGCTTAGGAAAGAAAGACTTCCCTGACAGGGAAAAGAACAGGATCCCTCTGCCAGGCCACTAAGCACAGACATTCAGCTTCTATGTATTCCACACTTTCCCTCTGCCAAGGACAGCCTTTTTGCTTCTATCGTCCTTTAGTGCAATGAATTCTGACTTGAAGGGAGGAAAAAAAAAAAAAAAAAGGACCATCTTATCTTTTAAAACACATTTCAGCCAAGAGCACAGAGAGCTTTGAGCCCTCATTTGAATAATAAACTGCCCACAATGTGAGAATTCATGAAAGAGAACCGTAAGCAGACCTTCAGAAGGCAACTTAAATAAGTGAATAAGTGACACTAGTAGGCCGATTATTATAGACAGGAACAATGTCCCTACGAGTGCAGCTGCATATACAGCTTCGTTAGAGTTGGAAGTCCAGGCTAGGAGACAGGCTGTAGCCTGCCAGCCAGTCTTCTCGCTGGCTTCTATTTCTGCTGGGATCACAAAGCAGAAAGCTTCAGGGGGCTGTTAGCCTTGACCTGGATTTGAGTCCTAGCTCTAATCTACTGGGTTTGTGGTCACGCAAAGCTTTCCGCCTCTCATTTGCAAAAGGGAGGTTAAAATGCCCACTAGTGTGGTCCAAATACTTGGGTGTGTGTGTATCTGTGTACTTTTCAAATAATAAACACAAACATCATTAAAATTAGTATCTATTTCTCATGTGCTATGCTGTTTTATTTTTTTTTATTGTGCATTGAGTTTCTAAAATACTTTTGCTTGTTTGTGTTTGATAGTTTTAGAATTCAGTACTGATTTGTTTATGACAAAATCCTTTTGTTAAACAATCCTCTTTTCTTGGGTTAGGTTTTGCTGTTGGATCCACGGGGTTAACCCTGTAAGGGATTGAGCATCCTTTGATTACAATGTCAAGGCACTAGGGGACTCTCCAAAGCCTAGAGAGGTCAGAAGCAGGTTTAGGTTGGAAATGTGAGATTTTTATCTCTAAATAAATAAACAACTGAGTCAAGAGGATGGCTATATAGCTTTTTTATTTCTGCTTTTGGTTTTTTTCTCCTCCTAAGTTATTATATTTATTTTTAAATTCATTTATTCATTTTACATCCCGATCACAGCCCCCACCCTCCTCTTCTTCTTGTCCCACCCTCCCACATTCTTCCCTCTTTACCCCCTCTCCTCCTAAGAAAAGTGGAGTGCCCCCCCAACTAACCCACCGCATCCCATCAAAATGCATCAGGACTTAGTATGCCCTCTTTGATTGAGGCTAGGCAAGGGAACCCAGCTAGTGGACAGTGATCCAAAAGCAGGCAACTGAGTTCATGGGGCTGGAGAGTAGGCTCAGTGATTAAGAACACTGTCTGCTCTCCCAGTGGTCCTGAGTTCAACTCCCATCAAACACTTGGTAGCTCACAACCACGTATACTGGAATGTGATACCCTACTCTGGCGTGCAGGCTACATGCAGAAAGAGCACTCATATAACTTTTTTGTTGTTGTTGCGAAGGACATAAAGTTAAGTTCAAAATGTTAAATGCAGAGAGGTTTACTCCAAAGAGATTTCTAGAAGTTTTATGTAAACGAAGGTAAAACCTGCTGTTGAAGAGGAGAGGAGAAAGGGAGTTTCAAGCTGGAGGCTGAAGAGGTAGGAAGTAGAAAAACTGGTTGCTATACCTGGCAAAAGTGATGTTAGAAGAAATGTGAGCCATGGAGTGGTGTAGACAAGCTGAGCCAGGGCCCATGAGTGTCTTGGGGGAGAGGTGCATGTGTCTCATGAAGTAAGTCTGAGTCCAGACTCCTGAGTTAGTGAATTACCATCAGAAGCTCCAGACCCAGGGTTAGTGGACCTCACAGTGTCCATCCCACAGAGAAATTCACATTCTAGAAGGACTTCCTGTTTGCTTTAGGATATGATGAGACAGATGATGAGCCAACACCAGTGTTTTAGCGTAGACCGAAGAACAAGGCTATATTTCATGATTGTAGTTGCAGGATGCTGAAAAACACAGCATGGTTTAATCACATTAGGTCTTGAAATGGCTGGTAGAAGCTGTGACATTTCTGGTAGCAATTCTTTCATTTTTACTGTTAAAACTTGTAGAGATAAATTTTTAAAAATCATTCTGTTAATCCGTAGAGTTCCTCTGAGGTCTTTAAAGCCCTGATCCTAGTTAATCTTATCCATATCCGTTCTCCCAGGCCAACCTCAGTTTGGCAAAAACATACCCAGTCCTATTAAAGCTGCTTGACTTCTTAATACTTAACAGGATATAATGTATATAATCAATGTAATTATTTGCATAATAAATGTGCCCATGAATTATCATTGCTGTATGATCTTTAACGTTTTGTTACTACATTTTTTTTTCAATTAAAAAGGAAAAACACAAATGTGGGTTTGTCTGAAAAGCAAAGTGACTACTATTCCTGTCCATTTAAATTCAGTTTGGTATTGGTTGCTCTTGGCAAGGAATTAAGAATCCACAACATACCGTTAGCTTCAGGGATGAGTTAGAGAAGCTTGGACACTAAGCTCAACAAACTCTTTTGGGTACGGTAGATGTGAAAGCAGGCATCCTGAGCTTTCCCCTACATAACCCTGCTCAGAGCCCCTCATCCTGAAAGATAAACTTTGAGAACACAGGATGGGAGGTGGGAGCTCATTCTGTACTGTTCCCTTTGCCCAGTCCACCAAGTACATTCCCTAGAATCCTGAGCCCTGTTTCACTGAATCCTTAGCCTCCTGGCTCCTCCACAGATCAAATCTCTCTTCATGGTTCTTTGATTTTATTTGACCCAAGGCAGAAGGGAGTGAATTAAAACATGCTCCTCCCAACAAAAGCAATAAAGAGTCATTGTGTGCAGTAACCAAACTAAATAAAGAAAGGAACACCATCCATAATCCCAAGGTACTGAGAAAACCATTCAAAAATTATTGGCACACCTTGGTTTCCCTTGCAGTGATATCTCTGTGGTCAAATGTACTAGAGAGATCTGTGCTGTGGAAGCTGTAGGAAACTGTACTGCTTCATACTCACTTGGCTCCTGCATCTTCTTGTTGAAGATTTTATTAATTGAGCTATACATGACTGTCCCTGTAGAGAAGAAAGGCCGTCTTAGTGTTGTATTGTCCTGATGCAGCTCCCATTTCCTCTGACTCTCACAACACAACTGGGTGTGTGTTCCACACTCACCTCCTAATCAAAGTACCTTTCGTTTAGTGTTCATCTGCTGCTTCCTGCTTCAAAGACCCCTGGTTCAAGGAAGGACATTTCTGTTTCACAAACACAGTTCTATGTCCTGTTCTCAGTGATGCTTCTTTGAATGTATAGTCAAACAAATGGCCATTCATTCATAATTTGTATCCTCTACAAAACGTTGTATTCCATGAATGGGAGAGCAGATTTGCTTGTTACTAAAATGCCAAAGTTCCTGATATGACAAATGTCCTCAAATATGTTGAGCAATGAAATGGATTTTATCTCAGCTCCATAGATATCTGCCTGTGCTGTGAAACAGACGGATGTGTAGGCTAAATTTGAAAGATGTGGTACCTAATCCTGTCATAGCCCTTGACTTTGGATAGACCATTGTACAATTCTGAAGGCATGGACCTCACTGTTATGGGAAAGAGTGGTGAAGTATGTAGCTCTGTATGTAGCTCTGCATGTTGTAAATATAAAAAAAAATGTCCCAGGTCCTGGGATTTTCAAGTTTGATATTGAGAAGTGGATCTTGTGGTACTTGCTTCCTGTGTTCGGTCCATTGGATAAAAAACTTTTAATGCTATAAAGCTTATTTATTAAGGATCCTAAATTTTAGAAAGTTTTATTTATTGGATTAAAAATATTTTAGTTAAATTTTTATTTTTTATATTAATTACAGTTTATTCACTTTGTATCTCAGCTGTAGGCCCTTCCCTCATTTCCTCCTAATCCCACCCTCCCTCCCTCATTTCCACCCATGACCCTCTCCAAGTCCACTGATAGGAGAGGACCTCATCCACTTCCATTTGACCCTAGCTTATCAGTTCTCATCAGGACTGACTGCATGGTCCTCCTCTGTGGCCTGGTGAGGCTGCTCGCCCCTCAGTGGGGGAGGTGGTCAAAGACCAAGCCACTGAGTTCATGTCAGAGATAGTCCCTGTTCCCCTACTAGGGTACCCACTTGGATATGAGCTGCCATGGGGTACAATTGAGCAGAGGTTCTAGGTTATTGCCATGAATGGTCCTTTGTTGGAGTATAAGTCTCAGAAAAGACCCCTGTGTCCAGAATTTTTGATTCTGTTGCTCTACTTGGGGAGCTCCTATCCTCTCCGGGTCCTACTTCTTTCATAGGATTCACTGCACTCTGTCCAAAGTTTAGTTATGAGTCTCAGCATCTGCTTTGATACCCTGCTGGATAGAGTCTTTCAGAGGCCCTCTGTGGTAGGCTCCTGTCCTATTCCCTGTTTTCTCCTTCTTCCAATGTCCATCCTGTTTGTCTTTCTGACTGAGGATTGATCATCTTACCCAGAGTCTTCCTTCTTACTTAGCTTCTTTAGGTGTACAGATTTTTGTAGGTTTACCTATATTACAGATCTAGTATCCAATTGTAAGTGAGTATATACCATGTGTGTCTTTGTGCTTCTGGGATACCTCACTCCGGATGCTCTTTTCTAGATATCACCATTTACCTGCAAATTTCATAATTTCCTTGTTTTTCATTACTGAGTAGTATTCCTTTTTGTAAATGTACCACAATTTCTGTATCCATTCCTCAGTTGAGGGACATCTGGGTTGTTTCCAGATTCAGGATTATTATGAATAAAGCTGCTAAAAACATGGTTGAACAAATGTCCTTGTTGTGTACTTGAGCATCTTGGATATATGCCTAGAAGTGGTATAGCAAGATCTTGAGGAAGTGCTATTCCTAATTGTCTGAGAAAGCGCCAGATTGAGTTCCATAGTAGTAATAAAAGTTTACATTCCCACCAGCAGTGGAGGAAGGTTCCCCTTTCTCCACATCCTCTCCAGAATGTGTTGTCACTTGAGTTTTTCATCTTGGCCATTCTGATGGGTGTCAGGTGAAATCTCAGGGTCGTTTTGATTTGCATTTCCCTAATGGCTAACGACATTGAGCATTTCTTTAAGTGTTTCTCTGCCATTCTATATTCCTGTACAGATAACTCTCTGTTTAGATCTGTACCCCATTTTTTAAATTGGATTACTTGATTTGTTGCTGTTTAACTTCTTGAGTTATTTATATATCCTGGGTATTAGCCCTCTGTCAGATATAGGGCTGGTGAAGATACTTTCCCAGTCTGTAGGCTGTCATTTTGTTCTGATGACACTGTCCTTTGCTTTACAGAAGCTTTTCAGTTTCATGAGGTCCCATTTATTGATTGTTGATCTTAGAGCCTGTGCTGTGGGTGTTCTGTCCCGGAAATTGTCTCCTATGCCAATAAGTTCTAGGCTCTTCCCCACTTTATCTTCTAACAGATTTAGTGTGTCTGGTTTTATGTTGAGGACTTTGATCCACTTGGACTCTTTGTTTTGTGCAAGGTGATAAATATGGATCTATTTGCATTTTTCTGCATGTAATCATCCAGATAGACCAGCACCATTTGTTGAAGATGCTGTCTTTTATTTTCATTGTATGGTCTTGGCTTCTTTGTCAAAAATCAAGTATGTGTAGTTGTGTGGATTTATTTCAGGGTCTTCAATTCTATTGATCTACCATTTTGTTTCTATGCCAAAACCATACCATTTTTATTACTATTGCTCTGTAGTACAGCTTGAGATCAGTGATGCAGATACCTCCAGATGATCTGTTGTTGTACAGGATGGTTTTGGCAATTTGGGGGTTTTTGTTTCTCCATATGAAGTTGAGAATTGTTTTTTCAAGATCTGTAAAGAATTGTGTTGATATTTTGATGGGAATTGCATTGAATCTCTAGATTGCTTTTGGCAGAATGATCATTTTCACTATGTTAATCCTACCAATCCATGAGCACAAGAGATCTTTCCACCTTTTGATATCTTCTTCAATTTCTTTCTTCAGAGACTTGACGGTTTTTTTGAACAGGACTTTCACTTGCTTGGTTAGAGTCACACCAAGATACTTTATATAATTAGTGGCTATTGTGAAGGGTTTTGTTCAGCTGATTTCTTTTTCACCATTTTTGTCTTTGGTATACAGGAGGGCTTCTGTTTTTTTGAGTTAATTTTGTATCCAGCCACTTTGATGAAAGTGTTTATCAGCTGAAGGAGTTCTCTGGTTGAATTCGTGGGGTCACACAGGTATACTATCAAATCATTTGTGAAAAGTGACTTCTTCATTTCTGATTTGTATCCTCTTGATCTCCTTTAGTTTTCTTATTGCTTTAGCTATGACTTCAAGTACTATGTTGAAGAGGTATGGAGAGAGTGGGCACCTTTGCCTTGTCCCTGATTTCAGTGGGATTGATTTAAGTTTCTCTCCATTTAGTTTGATGTTGGCTATAGGCTTGCTGTATATTTCTTTACTATTTTGAGGTATGTGCCTTGTATCCCTGATCTCGCCAAGACTTTAAATATGAATGGGTGTTGGATTTTGTCAAATGTTTTTTTCAACATCCAAGGAGATGATCATGTGTTTTTCTCCTTCATTTTGTTTATATGGTGGATTACATCAATGGATTTCTGTATATTTAATCATCCCTGCATGCCTAGGATGAAGCCTACTTGGTCATGGTGGATGATATCTTTTATGTGTTCTTGGATTCGGTTTGCAAGTATTTTATTGAGTATTTTTGCATCAATGTTCATAAGAGAGATCGGTCTGAAGTTCTCTATTTTTTGGGTGTTTGTGTGGTTTGGGTATCAAGGTGAATAGCTTCATATAATTAGTTTGGTAATGTTCCTTCTTTCTCTATTTTATGGAACAGTTTGAAGAGAATTGTAGTTAGCACTTCTTTGAAGGTCTGGTAGAATTCTGTTCTGAAACCATCCAATCCTGGGCTATTTTTAGAAGGCAGACTTTTGATGACTGCTTCTATTTTCGTGGGAGATGTAGGACTATTCAATCTATTTACCTGTTCTTTTTTTTAATTTTGGTAAATGGAATCTAACAAGAAAATTGTCCATTTCATTTAGATTTTCAAATTTTGTGGATTATAGGCTTTTGACTTAAGACCTAATGATTGTTTGGATTTCCTCAGTGTCTGTGGTTATGTCCCCCTTTTCATTTTTGATTTTGTTGATTTGAATAGTTTCTCTCTGCCTTTTAGTTAGTTTTGCTAAGGGTTTGTCTATCTTCTTGATTTTCTCAAAGAACCAGGTATTGGTTTCATTGATTTTTAAAAATTGTTTTATTTATTTCTAATTTATTGATTTCATCCCCAAACTTGAATATTTCCATTTGTCTATACCTCTTGGGTCTGTCTGCTTCTTTTTTTTATTCCCTAGGGTTTTTCAGGTGAGCCATTAATTTGCTTGTATGAGATGTTTTGACTTTCTTCCTGAAGGAAATTAATGCTATTAATTTTCCTCTTAGCACTGTTTTCATTGTGTCCCACAAGTTTGGTTATGTTGTTCCTTCATTTCCATTGAATTCTAGGAAGTCTTTAATTTCTTTCTTTATTTCTTCTCTAACCCAGCTATCATTTAGCAGCGAGTTGTTCAGTTTCCATGTTTGTGTAGGCTTTTTGCTATTTCTGTTGTTGAGGTCCAGCTCTTGTCCATGGTGGTCAGATAGGGTACAAGGGATTATTTCAATCTTCTTGTATCTGTTGAGACTTGCCTTGTGACCAACTATATGGTCTATTTTGGAGAAGGTTCCATGAGGTGCTGAAAAGAAGCTATCCTTTTTTGAATTTGGGTGAAAAGTTCTGTAGATATCAATTAGGTCCATTTAATTTATGACCTCTGTAAGTGCCATTATATCCCTATTTAGCTTCTGCCTTGATGATCTGTCCCTTGGTGAGAGTGGAGTGTTGAAGTCTCCCACTACTAAGGTATTGGGATCAATGTGTGATTTCAGCTTTAATAATATTTCATTTACAAATGTTGGTGCTCTTTTATTTGGGACATAGGTGTTCAGAATTATGATGATCTCCTGGTGATTTTTTTCTTTGACGAGAATGATGTGCCCCTCCTCATCTTTTTTGATTAATTTTGGTTGAAAGTTTATTTTATTAGATGTTAGGATAGCTACCCTAGCTTTTTTTCTGGGTCCATCTGTTTGAAATACATTTTTCCAGCCCTTTACTCTGAGGTAGTGTTTATCTTTTGCAGAGGTGTATTTCTGGGATGCAGAAGAATGTTGGATCCTATTTAAGCAACCATTCTGTTAGTCTGTGTCTTTTTATTGGAGAGTAGGTCCATTGATGTTGATAGATAATAGTAACCAATGAATGTTAGTTCCTTTTATTGTGGAGTTTGTAGTATTACTATGATTCATTGCTTGTTTTCTTTTAATTTTTTGTTGTGAAGTTATCTGTATCCTATGTTTTCTTGGGTGTAATTATTTTTTTTTCTTTTTTATTCTTTACTATTAGTTACATTTTATTAACTCTGTATCCCAGCTGTATCTCCTCCCCTCATTCCCTCCCAATCCTACCCTCATCTCTCCCCTGCCCCTTTCAAAGTCCCCTGATAGGGGAGATCTTCCTCCCTTTCCATCTGACCCTAGCTTATCAGGTATATTCAGGACTGGCTGCAAAGCCCTCCTCTGTGGCCTAGCAGAACTGCTCCACCCTAGGGGGCTGGGGAGGTCAAAGAGCCTGCCATTGAGTTCCTGTCAAAAATAGTCCTGTTCCCCTTCCTGGGGAAAACCAATTGGTTACTGAGCTACCACAGGCTATATCTGAGCAGAGGTTCTAGGTTATATCCATACATGGCCCTTGGTGGACTATTGGTCTCAGAAAAGACTCTGTGCCCAGATATATTTGGTCCTTGTGGAGCTCCTATCCTCTCCACGTCATACAAACTCCCCCTTCTTTCATAGGATTCCCTGCACTCTGCCGAAGGTTTGGTCATGAGTCTTAGCATCAGCTTTTATACACTGCTAGGTAGAGTCTTTCAGAGGCCCCCTGCAGTAGGCCCCTGTCCTGTTACGTGTTTTCTCCTACATCTAATGCCCATGCCATTTTCTTTCTAAGTGAGGATTGATCATCTCACCCTGGGTCTTCCTTCTTGTTTATCTTCTTTAGGTCTATAGATTTCATTATGTTTGTTTTCATTGGATTCCTTTTAGTATTTTCTGTAGGAATGGGTTGCTGTGTAGATATTTTTTAAATTTAGTTTTGTCATGGAATATTTTGTTTTCTCCATCTATGTTGATTGAAAGCTTTGGTGAGTATAGTAGTCGGGATTGGCATCTGTGGTCCCTTAAAGTCTGCATGACATCCGCCCAGGACCTCTGGCTCTCATAGTTTATGTTGAGAAGTCTGGTGTGATTCCAATATGTCTACCTTTACATGTTACTTGGTCTTTTTCCATTGCTGCTTTTAATATCTTTTCTTTGTTCTGTAGATTTAGCATTTTGACTATGATGTGATGTGAAGAGTTTCTTTTCTGCTCTAGTCTATTTGGTGTTCTGTAGGCCTCTTGTATAGTTATGGACATCTTTACCTTTAAGTTGGAAAAAATTTTTTCTATGATTTTCTTGAAAATATTTTCTGGACCTTGGAGCCTAGAATCTTCTTTTTCATCAATTCTTATTATTCTTAGATTTTTTAAATTATAATTATTAGTTACATTTTATTAACTGTTTCCTAGCAGTATCCCGCTTCCTTATTTTGTTTTAATTTTATTTTATTATTTTATTTTATTTTATTTTACTTTATTTTTTTCTTATCAGTTACATTTTATTAACTCTGTATTCCGGCTGTATCCCGCTCCCTCATTCCGTTCCAATCCCACCCTAACTCCCTCATCTCCACCCTGCCCCTTTCCAAGTCCACTGATGGGGGGACCTCTTCCCCATTCATCTGATCCTGTTTTATTAGGTATCTTCAGGACTGGCTGCAAAGTCCTCCTCTGTGGCCTAACAGGACTGCTCCTCCCTTGGGGGGTGGGGAGGTCAAAGAGCCAGCCATTGAGTTTCTGTTAGAAATAGTCCGTGTTCCACTTACTATGGAAAACCAATTGGTTTCTGAGCTACCACGGGCTACATCTGAGTAGAGGTTCTAGGTTATATCCATACATGGTCCTTGGTTGAATGTCAGTCTCAGAAAAGACCCTGTGCCCAGATATATTTGGTCCTTGTGGAGCTCCTATCCTTTCCCCATTATACTAACTCCCCTTCTTTCATATGATTCCTTGTACTCTGCCGAAGGTTTGGTCATGAGTCTTTGTAGCTGCTTTGAAACCACTGCTAGTTAGAGTCTTTCAGATGCACTCAGTAGACTCCTGTCATACGTTCAATGCACATCCCATCTGTCTTTCTAAATGAGGATTGATCATCTTAACCTATGTCTGCTCTTTTGATTAACTTTTTTAGCTGTATTGTATAGATTTTATTATGTTTATCATACCTTATAGGTGTATATAAGCGAGTATATATCGTGTTTGTCTTTCTCCTTCTGGGATATTTCACTCAGAATGATCTTTTCTAAATATCACCATTTGCCTGAAAATTTCATAATTTCCTCCTTTTTGATTGCTGAGTAGTATTCCGTTGTGTAAAAATACCACAATTTCTGTATCCATTCCTCCATTGATGGACATCTGGGTTGTTTCCAGGTTCTGGCTATTACAAATAAAGCTGCTATAAACATGGTTGAGCAAGTATCCCTTTTGTGTACTTGAGCAAAGTTTGGGTATATACCTAGCAGTGGTATAGCTGAGTCTTGAGGAAGCACTATTCCAAGGGTTAGTGAAGATTCTTTCCCAATCTGTAGGCAGTCATTTTGTTTTCATAACGGTGTCCTTTGCTTTACAGAAGCTTTTCAGTTTCATGAGGTCTCATTTATTGATTGTTGCTCTTAGAGCCTGTGCTGTTGGTGTTCTGTTCAGGAAGTTGTCTTCTGTGTCAATGAGTTCTAGGCTGTTTCCCACTTTTTCTTCTAAGAGATTTAGAGTACCTGGTTTTATGTTGAGGTCTTTGATATACTTGGACTTTAGTTTTGTGCAGGGTGATAAACATGAATCTATCATGTAGACATCCAGTTGGACCAGAACCATTTGTTGAAGATGCTGTCTTTTTTCCATTGAATGGTTTTGGTTTCTTTGTCAAAATGGAGTATTCATAGGTGTGTGGGTTTATTTCTCGGTCTTCTATGTGGTTCCATTGATCCTCCTTTCTGTTTTTATGGCAATACCATGCAGTTTTTATTACTATTGCTCTGTAGTACAACTTGAGATCGGGGATGGAGATACCTCCAGATAATCTGTTGTTGTACAGATTATGTTTTGTAGATTCTGGGTTTTTTTTTTTGTTTCTCCATATGAAGCTGAGACTCTTTTTTTTCAAGGTCTGTAAAGAATTGAGTTGGTATTTTGATGGGAATTGCATTGAATCTGTAGATTGCTTTTGGCAGGATGGCCATTTTCACAATGTTAATCCTACCAATCCATGAGCACTGGAGATCTTTCAATCTTCTGATATCTTCTTCAATTTCTTTCTTCAGAGACTTGAAGTTTTTCTCAAACAGGTCTTTCACTTGCTTGGTTAGTGTCACCCCAAGGTACTTTATGTTATTAATGGCTATTGTGCAAGGTGTTGTTTCCCTAATTTCTTTCTCAGCCTTTTTGTTTTTGGTATACAAGAGGGCTTCTGATTTATTTTTGAGTTGATTTTGTATCCTGCCACTTTGCTGAAGGTGTTTATCAGCTGGAGGAGTTCTCTGGTTGAATTTTTGGGGTCGCTTATATATACTATCATATCATCTGCGAATAGTGACACTTTGACCTCTTCCTTTCCGATTTGTATCCCCTTGATCTCCTTTAGTTGTCTTACTGCTCTGGCTAGGACTTCAAGTACTATGTTGAAGAGGTAGGGAGAGAGTGGGCAGCCTTGTCTTGTCCCTGATTTCAGTGGGATTGATTTAAGTTTCTCTCCATTGAGTTTGATGTTGGCTATAGGCTTGCTGTATATTGCCTTTACTATGTTTAGATATGTGCCTTGTATCCCTGATCTCTCCAAACTTTAAACATGAATGGGTGTTGGACTTTGTCAAATGCTTTTTCAGCATCTAAGGAGATGATCATGTGGTTTTTCTCCTTCAGTTTGTTTATGTGGTGGATTACATTGATGGATTTCCATATGTTAAACCACCCTTGCATGCCTGGGATGAAGCCTACTTGATCGTGGTGGATGATATCTTTGATGTGTTCTTGGATTCGGTTTGCTAGTATTTTATTGAGTATTTTTGCGTCAATGTTCATAAGAGAGATAGGTCTGAAGTTCTCTTTTTTTGTTGGGTCTTTGTGTGGTTTAGGTATCAGGGTGACTGTTGCTTCATAGAATGAGTTTGGTAATGTACCTTCTGTTTCTATTTTGTGGAATAGTTTGAGGAGAATTGGTGTGAGCACTTCTTTGAAGGTCTGGTAGAATTCCACGCTGAAACCATCTGGCCCAGGGCTTTTTTTGGAGGGGAGACTGTGAATGACTGCTTCAATTTCCTTGGGGGATATAGGGCTGTTCAGTCGTTCTACCTGATCTTGACTTAATGTTGGAAGATGGAATCTATCAAGAAAATTGTCCATTTCATTTAGATTTTCAAATTTTGTGGCATATAGGCTTTTGTAGTATGACCTAATGATTGTTTGAATTTCCTCTGTATCTGTAGTTATGTCACCCTTTTCATCTCTGATTTTGTTGATTTGCATAGATTCTCTCTGCTTTTTAGTTAGTTTGGCTAAGGGTTTGTCTATCTTGTTGATTTTCTCAAAGAACCAGCTTTTTGTTTCATTGATTCTTTGAATAGTTTTATTTGTTTCTAATTGATTGATTTCAGCCCTGAGTTTGATTATTTCCAGCCTTCTGCTCCTCTTGGGTGTATCTGCTTCTTTTTTTTCTAGGGTTTTCAGTTGGGCCATTAAGTTGTTTGTATGTGATATTACGAATTTCTTCTTGCAGGCACTTAGTGCTATAAATTTTCCCCTGAGCACTGCTTTCAATGTGTCCCATAAATTTGCGTATGTTGTGCCTTCATTTTCATTGAATTCTAGGAAGTCTTTAATTTCTTTCTTTATTTCTTCCTTAACCCAGCTGTCGTTGAGTAACAAGTTGATCAGTTTCCATGTGTGTGTAGGCTGTTTGTTATTTCTGTTGTTGTTGAGGTCCAGCTTAAGTCCATGGTGGTCAGATAGAATACAAGGGATTATTTCAATCTTTTTGTATCTGTTGAGGCTTTCTTTATGACCAACTATATGGTCTATTTTGGAGAAGGTTCCATGCGGTGCTGAAAAGAAGCTATACTCTTTTGAGTTTGGATGAAAAGATCTGTAGATGTCTATTAGGTCCATTTGATTTAGGGTCTCTGAAAGTGTTTTTATTTCCCTATTTGTTTTCTGTCTAGTTGATCTGTCCCTTGGTGAGAGTGGAGTGTTGAAGTCTCCCACTATTAGGGTTTTAGGATCACTGTGTGATTTAAGCATTAATATTGTTTCATTTACGAATGTAGGTGCTCTTGTATTTGGGGCATAGATATTCAAAATTGTGATGTCCTCTTGGTGGATTTTTCCTTTGATGAGAATATAGTGGCCGTCCTTATCTTTTTTGATTAACTTGGGTTGAAAGTCTATTTTTTTAGATATTAGGATGGCTACTCCAGCTTGTTTTCTGGAACCATTTGCTTGAAAGACATTTTTCCAGCCCTTTCCTCTGACGTAGTGTTAATCTTTGTTGCATAGGTGTGTTTCTTGGATGCAACAGAATGTTGAATCCTGTTTCTACAACCATTCTGTTAGTCTATGTCTTTTTATTGGAGAGTTGAGTCCGTTGATGTTGATGGATACTAGTGACCAACAATTGTTTCTTAGTTTTGATGTGAGGTTGGTGGTGTCACCAAGTTTCATTGCTTATATTCTTTTTTGTTGTTGTTGTTGTTGTTGTGTAGTTATCTACTTCCTGTTTCCTTAGATGTAGTTGTTTTCTTTGGTTTGGATTTTCCCTTCTAGTAACTTCTGTAGAGCTGGATTACTATGTAGATATTTTTAAATTTGGTTTTGTCATGGAATATTTTGAATTCTCCATCTATGTTGATTGAAAGTTTTGCTGGGTATAGTAGTCTGGGTTGGAATCTGTGGTCCCTTAAGGACTGTATGATTTCTGTCCAGGCCATTCTGGCTTTCATAGTTTCTGTTGAGAAATCTGGTGTGATTCTGATAGGTCTACCTTCATATGTTACTTGGCCTTTTTCCCTTGTTGCTTTTAGAATTTTTTCTTTGTTCTGTAGGATCAGTGTTTTGACTATCATGTGACGTGAAGAATTTCTTTTCTGGTCTAGTCTACTTGGTGTTCTGTAGGCCTCTTGTATGGTTATAGACATCTCTTTCTTTAAGTGGGGAAATTTTTTTTTCTATAATTTTCTTGAAAATATTTTCCAGACCTTTGAGCCTGATGTCTTCTTTTTCTTCTACTCCTATTATTCTTAGATTTTGTGTTTTCATGGTGTCCTTGATTTCTTGGATGTTTTGTGTTTGGGACTTTTCTGATTTTATTTTTTCTTTGAGAGACGTGTTAATTTCCACAAGTGTATCTTTGCCTCCTGAGATTCTTTCTTCCATCTCATGTATTCTGTTGGTGATGCTTACCTTTGTAGTTCCTGATCTTTTTTCTATGTTCTCCAGTTCCAGGTTTTTCTCTATTTGAGTTTTCTTTATTGATTCTAATTCTGTTTTCATGTCTTGCACCATTTCCTTCATCTGTTTGAATGTGGAGTCCTGCTTTTCAATCACAGCTGCTATTTTTTTGTCTGTTTCCTCTCTATGTATCACTAATTGTGCCTCTACTTCTTTGGCTATAATTGCCTGTATTTCTATGAGAGCTTTGTTTATTTCTTCTTTATTTGCCTTCATTTGTGTGGACATTTCTTTGAGAGCTTTGTTCATTTCTTCTTTGTTTGCCTCAATTTTCGTGGTCATTTCTCTGAGAGCTCGATTTGTTTCCTCTTTGTTCATCTCCATTTCTTTGGCTATTTCTCTGAGGGCTTTGTTCATTTCATCTCTATGGGCCTCTAATAGCTGGAGAAACATAGTTTTGCGGTCATTTTCTTGTATATCTAGTGAATTGAAGTGTCCATTGGTTTGTGGGGTTGCTGTTGAGGTCATTATGTCCTGATTTTTGTTGGGTGTGTTCTTAAGTCTTCCTCTAGCCATCTGGTTATTTATAACCCTCACTGTTTATGTCTTGAGTTTGTAGTTCAGGCTATGATCATCTCTTTCTGTTTTCTGGACTGTTTTTTCAGGAAGATGAGAGAGGTTCACTGCTTTGGGAGTGTGCGTTGTGGTTTCAGTTTTGCCTAAGTAAGGAATGTGATGCTGGCACTATTCGAATGTGCTTTTAGCGGGTGCAGTGTGCATGCATGGATTCTCTGACTATTGCAGTGGCCTGCATGCCACTATTATGAAGTTCTGTCTGAGATCCAGGGATTGTTTGCCTGGATTACACTGGTGGACCCCCAAGGCAGAGGCTTCAACGTTGGGGTCGCTATCCCAAGAATCCCTATGATGCCCACACTAGGGTTGTGGGTGGCAGGGATCTCGTTTGGTTGCTTGTGTGGAGAGGCCCTGGGTCTGGGGCAAACTCTCCCTAGAAGGCTCACTCACTCTCTTGCAGGACCAGTTGGAATGCACAGGGATTCCCCTTGCTCTCTACTTTCTGATTTGGTCCTGCTGCGGATAAATGCACGGTAAGCTAACAATCAGCTCTGTGGCACTGTGGCCGCAGGACTCAGTGTCCACCTTTCCTGTGTGCTGCCTCTCTGTCCTTTCCCTCTGCCAGGAGGGGTTATGTTGACTGGTCCCTGGGTAGCGCGGGAAAGAGTTAGGTTGAGTGTTCTCAATCCCAGATCCCGGGCCCAGATCTCTCTGCCAGAAGCAGCCTGGCGGTAGAACCTATGTTTGCTGATTCTGAGAAAGCACCAGGTAGGGTTGAGTGTCCTCAGATCCAGAGCTTGAGTTTCTCTGCCAGGGGCCGCTAGGTGAGCTGGGAGGGGGTGCTGTGTCCTGTGGCAGGCTGCCTCTCTGTCCTTCCCCTCTGACCTTCCCCTCCACTAGGGAAAGCTTATGGCGGCACTCTCAGGGGAGTACTCCCTCTTCAGAGGAGGCAGGAGGCATCCAGCAGAATCTGCCACAGACCACACTGTCTGTACCCCAGACCCAGCGAGAGCTGCAGCTCCCACCAAAAAAAAAAAAAAAAAAAAAAAAAAAAAAAAAAAAAAAAAAAAAAAATCCTTTCGGGCACTCCCCCAAGAACCAGAACACTGCCATAACCCTGCCGCGGCAGAGTGGAGGGATTGAGAGGCGCACAGCGGCCTCATAGCGCCCGGACCCCAGTGCTGCCGGCTGCTCCTAGCCAACAAACTTCAGCTCGGGATCTGGGACTGTGGTCATTCAACACATCCTAAGACTCTCCCGGGTCCAGCGCAATAAGGTCTAGCACCAAGTCCCAACACTGGCGGCCCCCTGTGTGTCCTGGCAGGCCTGTTGGACCTGGGTGGTCTGGCCAACCTAGAGGACCTGGGTATCCCATACCACTGTCTTCCCTCCACTGAGGGATTGGGTGGCCAGTACAGTTGCTGGCTGGGAGGCTCTGCAAAGCTGTACAGCTGCTCATGGACCCTAGACCCGGAAGGCTGGTACAGCTGGTAGCTGCTGCTGAGAATCTGGGAGGCCCACCTCTGCTGTCTCAGTCACCAGAGCAGTGAGTTCTGTGTTATGAGCTGCAGGCACTGTGGACAGCCTCCGCTGAGGAGGAGAAAGGCCAGACAAGAGGAAATGCAGGGAGATCGAATGTTCACCACTCTTCGTCCCCAGTAAAGTCCTTGAGTCTAAATGGTCTCAGCTCACGTGTTATCCCTTCTTGCCCAGGAAGCCTCAAAGTCGATGTTCTGTCTTCAGCTGCCCCTCCACTCACCAATTTTGGAGTTTCAGATCCTCTGTCTCTCAGATATAGTACGTGTTGGTCACCACCATCTTGGAGCTCCTCAAAAATATTTTGAAGGGCTTGTTTATTAAAATTTGTAACTTTATAGGATCCTTCTTCACCAGTCTAATAGTGGTTAAAATGTAGACACCTGGTTGTTATGTGTATTTATCTCTCTTTGGGGATCAAAAATATATAAATATAACCCCCAAAACACAGACAATAAAACCTGTTGGGAGTTGAATGGGAAAGAGGAGGGTGTTGCATATTGTTGGCTATGATTCTTCAGCTTTGTTTCTATGACTTCCTTGCTGTCTGATCTATTGAACATCCAGACTGCGAGCAGTAAGGGAAACAGGTCCTAAAATATGAATAACGCCTTCATACACTTGGCCAATGCAGAAGAATGGAAGGTCAAAGCAACTGCAGTAAGTTGTTATCAGGCATGAAGATAAACCATGTGATATAAACCCTTGGATTCCCCTAGGATTCCCCTAACTGAGCAAATAGCAACAAAGCAGGAAAGTGTCAGAGGCATATCTTTGTGGTTTTCTTGTCTAGTGCCAGCTGAGACTAATAGACACGCTGTAAATTTTTGACTCTTCTGCCTCTTCACTGACAGTTAGCTTCCATTTCTCAAACAAATATTCCCATTGTGAGAATAATTAATGGTCTTGATAGATTTGCCTTTCTCACATCCTTCCCCCACTACCCATATCCTTGCATCATTTTAGATATTGCCCCCTCCCCAGAGTCCTCCTGCCTCAGTCACTGGAAAGCAGAAAAACAACATGAACCTTTTTCTAGTGTGCGGTTGGAGATAAGGAAGAGCTGCACCATCAGAGCTGTGAGGCTATCAGACACTGAGGCAGTGGAGAGGTGTATGGGAGAGAGAGGGGGAGTGATATAGAGATAAACAGGAGCTCCCTCAAGGGTGGGTTGTCAGGGATGTTAAAATAAATGTGAGGAAGGGGTGTGGAGTATGGTTTCCTTGAGGGCACCAGGTATGAAGACCCTACCATACAATTAGGTAGAAGCGCTTTGTAAACTCAGAGCTTTTGAATCTCAGTGTTGAAACATATACAAGCCATAAACATACCTAGAAGGCTTCACAAAAGCAGAAAGAGTACACAAATGCACAGAGAAATGCTTGAATTCTAAGTCCTGAAGAGTCTCTCCAGGTCCTACCAGAACTTGGCATTTCTGTTTTCAGTTTTAACAAGATCACTGTCTCTGAAAAACTATGTCAAGAAATTCTAACAAGAGAAATTTCTCAGTTAGAAATGTGCTGTACAGACACATTTTGTTTCCCATAATTAACCATTCCAGTCTGTCTAATGTGCCCCTACTCTATTCCTTCAAGGACATTACTGATGCCCTTGTCTAAGGCATGTTCAGTATTCATCCTTGGTGCATTATTCTTCACAAAGCCAGGGCCATGTCAGCAGTACAGTATTCTACATTATGTATTTGGAATTTCATAACCCAAGAGTACAATGACTCATCCTTATGCCCAGGTCAGTGTCACGAAGCCGATAGATGAAAGGATTTATGAATTATTTTATAACATTGTGTGAACAAGCTATCAAAATGTTTGAAAATCAAGTATGATCACACCATTATAGGATGGCTTGGCTATCATCATAGCCAGTGACACCCCAGTTCACATCATTAGTGCAGACCTGCATTTTTCAGTATTGTTTTGGCTTATGTTGGGAATTTTTCCCTCTGAGACTTCCTGAGAAAATGTGGTCAGAGTGCTTCATCTGACCCAAACCTTATTCAGTCCTACAGGAACTTCAAAACCTATAAAATAGTCTGTTCCAGAACAGGAAAACCTGAGTCTCTCAACATGAAGCCAGTGAGGACAGAAGGGGAAAAGGTACTTTCTAAGCATAATTATCACATGGGTATCTTCTCTAATGTTGTCTGTCTGGCATCCAGAAATCTTTACCCTCACCTAACTGCACAGGGATACCATGTGGCCCAAAGGGAACAGAGATACAGTAGGAAAAGATTCTGCATGTGTATGTGTACACATCATCTCTCCCAGGGCCTTCTGGGAGTTATACAGTACTCATTGTATGCTCAAAACTGATTATTACTATGAGTTAAAAGAACCTTGCAGTCCACTGCTTTAGGTTGCAGCAGTGTTTGTAATTTAATGTAGTTAATACAGGATGCAAACTCAGGCTCTCCCCAAAGCAGATCATCTCTCCAATAACTGAATCATTATCAAATGTGCCAGAAAGCTGTAGGTCTAGGGCTATAGACTTGACTCTGGTCTGTTTTTTTTTTTTTTTTTTTTTTTTTCTGTCACATGTGTCTTTTCTTTCTTAAAAAGAAGGGAGAGCAAAGCTCGTGCCTGGCTGCATTCTCCTGCCATATCCTGGAAGTGTTGATGGCTTCCAAGGCCTTTTAAAGCAGCTTGATGAGGTGTGTTGTTATGTACCATAGGCCTGGCTCATCCTTGGAAGTCCAGATTGAATTATCATCAAGCTCTTCCCTCCATGTAGTTTATTTGGTCACCAAGCTGAGATCTGATGGAAAGCAGAGGCTGAGTTCATCCTGTATCGTCCTGAAGAATTTCACCTTTCAGAATCAAGGCAGGACAGAAAGACAGGAAAAATTATGCAGATGTAGTGTGGGTAGCATGGGAAGGGAAATGGGCTCATCATGCCAGGCCTGGTTTGCCCATCCTACCTATTATTGTTGGTCTGACTTCTGGTACTTGGATGGATGGCTGTCCAGGAAATCCGTAGCCCAGACTGCAAATCCAAGTCACAGCCCTGAGTGTTGGAAAGGTATCCCAGTTCTGAAGTGGGATAGTTTCCCAAGGGTATCCAGTGACACAGGAGCCCAAAAACCTCACAGCTCTGGGGTGAGACAGTGTCCCAAGGGTATCCTGGGGCACAGAGGCCCAAGAACCTCACAACTCTGTGAGGAGGCCTTCTCAACAGAGATGTTGTAACACCCATGAGAGGGTTATTCCTGATGATCTGAGGAACTTAGGGACCTCAGTCCCCACTTCTCCAGCTGATGCAGCTCCCGAGGGATGGTAGTCCCAACCCTTGATGAGCTGAAGAGGCTAGGAGCCTGAGCTCGGCTTCTTCACCAGCATATGCAGCTCCCAAAGGAGGGTTGCCACCAAATTCACAGAATTGTACACTGATGACCACAGGCCCATAACAGCATGTGCATACCCTCCAACATACACATATACCATACACACACAATAAAACAAAAAAATATAAAATGGAAATATACCAAAAGCAATGCATAAACTATATGTCACTTAGCAACAAAATTTTGTATAACTTTGATTTCTAGCACTCCCTTCTTCCTAAACTTAAATGATGTCCCTCACAGGCCCACCTTATAATTTGGTTTACAAAAGAAAAATATTTAACTTTGAACTTGCTAACTATCTCTCTGAACAATAAACCCTCATCAGAAAAGCTGGTGGTCCTAACACATTACTACACCTGGGTAGTGTGCAAAGAGTCCTTGGAACACTCAGCCCTCAACACAAAGTCTCCATGCAAGGCTTGGGGATATTCAAAGCCAAAGGTGGTAGGCAACTAAGGAATCTGCATTTTTCAGACACCTCAGGACTGGTGCACATGTGCTCACAGAGACTGTCTGTGACCGAGGCTGTGACAGCATGCACAAGATCTGCAGAAGTTCAAACCAGACAAAATCTCAGCACAGAGAATGAGAAGTGGACAAAGAGTACAAAACTCACTGATAAGCTATTTGTAATTGGTAGAGGGAAAATCAGTTTTCACCAACAGATTGACACTAGATACACCAAAACACACCCGGGTCAAGTGCTCAAACACAGTTACTAACACAAAATGGACTCCATGTCACTTTTTAAGTGAATTTTTGGCGTATGTGTTTATATGTTTGTGTGTGTGTGTGTGTTTTAATACATTCTAAATGGCCTCTTCCCAAAGTGTGGGGCAAGGCCAGCTGTCATATTTCTTAGGGTACAGCCTCTTCCATAGATAGCTAAAGAAGTTCAGCTTTTGCTATAGTAGACTCTGAAGGCAGAACTTTCTCTCCAGTGGTATAGAAAAAAATTTTTTTCCTATCTTGTCTCACCATTACACATTAGAGACATGTGCCCTAATAAGTTCCAAAAATACCAAGATAGAATGTAATTTGTTTCATTATTAATCACACCTTATTTAACTTAGATGATATTTAATGAAAGGTCATATTTCAGACATCAGATTAATACTGAGAGGTTTTGAGATGCAATGCATGTATGGTAGAAAGACATATATTCGGGGGGGCCAAGATGGCGGCACCAGGAGAACACCGTGTCTGAGAAGCTGGACAACACACTCCGTGCAGCGACCAGGAGACTGAACTCTGGGCCCTAAAACAACAGCTATCAATCATGTTTCCCAGGTGAGGGGAGGCTCCCACGGCATGGGAATCGGTCGGGTCCACTCTCGGCTGCCCAGCCAGAACCTGAAAGAGAACCCGGCAAAGCAGGCTTTGGGTCTCCGGGCTGGTGCCTCAAGCCTGCTTTTCCCGATCAATTTCCCAGGCTGATTGGTGGGCACAAGGGGGTCTAAGGCTGGGAGTCCCAGTCACAAAAAAACCCCACAAGGAAGGAAAGTTTCCAGACTGCTCAAGGGTCACCCAGTCTTTCCCTGGAAGGTCTCTCGACCACAGCGGGTACCTGCCACCATCACAACTGAGCTCCCGCTGCGGGCAGATAGCAGCTGTGCGCCCAGCTCAAAATCCCTACTCCCTCTTCGGAGGGGGCAGGAGGCATCCAACAGAATCTGCCACAGACCACATTGTCTGTACCCCAACTTGAGATCGGGGCTGAGAAAACCAAATCCTTTCGGGCACTCCCCCAAATGCCGCCATCACCCTGCCGCAGCGAAGCAGAAGGATAAAGAGGCACACAGCAGCTTCAAGTGCCAGAACTCCAGTGCTGCCAGCCGCTCCTAGCAAACAAATTACAGCTCGGGATCTGGGACTGTGGTCATTCTACAGGTCCTGAGATTATCCTGGGTCCAGCACAATAAGGTCTAGCAGCAAGTTCTATCACCAGCGCCCCACCCCCCACTGACAGAGAAATGCAGGCTCAGGGCTCAGGATCCGACTGAGAAGCCCCAACCCCTGCTGGCAATCCCCTGAGAGCACCTCCATAAGCTTGCCCTAGCAGAGGAGAAGGTCAGAGGGGAAGGACAGAGTGGCAGCCTGCCAAGGACACAGCACCCTCTCTCCAGCTCACCCAGTGGCCCCTAGCAGAGAAACCCAAGCTCTGGATCTGAGGACACTCAACCCTACCTGGTACTCTCTTGGGATCAGCAAACATAGATTTTACCACTAGGCTGAGAGATCTGGGCCCGGGATCTGGGATTGAGTACACTCACCCTAACTCTTTTCTGCGCCACCCAGGGACCAGTCAACACAACCCCTCCTGGCAGAGGGAAAGGACAAAGAGGCAGCACAGAGGAAAGGTGGACACCGAGTCCTGTGGCCACACTGTCAAAGAGCTGACTGTTAGCCTACCCGTGCACTTCCGCAGCAGGACCAAAACAGAGAGTAGTGAGCAAGGGGAAGCCCTGTGCATTCCAACTGGTCCTGCAAGAGAGTGAGTGAGCCTTCTAGGGAGAGTTTGCCCCAGACCCAGGGCCTCTCCACACAAGCAACCGGACGAGATCCCTGCCACCCACACTCCTAGTGTGGGCACCAGAGGGATTCTTGGGATAGCGACCCCAACATTGAAGCCTCTGCCTTGCGGGTCCAACAGGGTAATCCAGGCAAACAATTCCTGGATCTCAGTCAGAACTGCGTAATAGTGGCTTGCAGGCCACTGCAATAGTCAGAGAATCCATGCATGCACACTGCGCCCGATAAAAGCTCACGCGAATAGCGCCAGCTTCACATTCTTTATTTAGGCAAAACTAAAAACACAGTGCACACTCCCAAAGCAGTGAACCTCTCTCATCTTCCTGAAAAAACAGTCCAGAAAACAGAAAGAGATGATCATAGCCTGAACTACAAACTCAAGACATAAACAGTGAGGGTTATAAATAACCAGATGGCTAGAGGAAGACTTAAGAACACACCCAACAAAAATCAGGACATAATGACCTCAACAGCAACCCCACAAACCAATGGACACTTCAATTCACTAGATATACAAGAAAATGACCGCAAAACTATGTTTCTCCAGCTATTAGAGGCCCATAGAGATGAAATGAACAAAGCCCTCAGAGAAATAACCAAAGAAATCGAGACTAACCAAGAGGAAACAAATCATGCTCTCAGAGAAATGACCACGAAAATTGAGGCAAACAGAGAAGAAATGCACAAAGCTCTCAAAGAAATGTCCACACAAATGAAGGCAAATAAAGAAGAAATAAACAAAGCTCTCATAGAAATACAGGCAATTATAGCCAAAGAAGTAGAGGCACAATTAGTGATACATAGAGAGGAAACAGACAAAAAAATAGCAGCTGTGATTGAAAAGCAGGACTCCACATTCAAACAGATGAAGGAAATGGTGCAAGACATGAAAACAGAATTAGAATCAATAAAGAAAACACAAATAGAGAAAAACCAGGAGCTGGAGAACATAGAGAAAAGATCAGGCACTACAAAGGTAAGCATCACCAACAGAATACAAGAGATGGAAGAAAGAATCTCAGGAGCCGAACATACACTTGCGGAAATTGACAGGTCTCTCAAAGAAAAAAATAAAATCAGAAAAGTTCCAAACACAAAACATCCAAGAAATCAAGGACACCATGAAAAGACAAAACCTAAGAATAATAGGAGTAGAAGAAAATGAAGACATCAGGCTCAAAGGTCCGGAAAATATTTTCAAGAAAATTATAGAAGAAAACTTTCCCAACTTAAAGAAGGAGATGGCCATAAACATACAAGAGGCCTACAGAACACCAAGTAGACTAGACCAGAAAAGAAATTCTTCACGTCACATCATAGTCAAAACACTGAACCTACAAAACAAAGAAAAAATTCTAAAAGCAGCAAGGGAAAAAGGCCAAGTAACATAT
>NW_026586173.1:9544113-9545581 GCF_907164565.1 Psammomys obesus
CATTCTGTTGCATCCAAGAAACACACCTATGCAACAAAGATAAACACTACCTCAGAGTAAAGGGCTGGAAAAATGTCTTTCAAGCAAATGGTTCCAGAAAACAAGCTGGAGTAGCCATCCTAATATCTAATAAAATAGACTTTCATCCGAAGTTAATCAAAAAAGATAAGGAGGGCCACTATATTCTCATCAAAGGAAAAATCCAACAAGAGGACATCACAATTTTGAATATCTATGCCCCAAATACAAGAGCACCTACATTCGTAAATGAAACAATATTAAAGCTTAAATCACACATTGATCCTAAAACCCTAATAGTGGGAGACATCAACACTCCACTCTCACCAAGGGACGGATCAACTAGACAGAAAACAAATAGGGAAATAAAAACACTTTCAGAGACTCTAAATCAAATGGACCTAATAGACATCTACAGATCTTTTCATCCAAACTCAAAAGAGTATAGCTTCTTTTCAGCACCACATGGAACCTTCTCCAAAATAGACCATATAGTTGGTCATAAAGAAAGCCTCAACAGATACAAAAAGATTGAAATAATCCCTTGTATTCTATCTGACCACCATGGACTTAAGCTGGACCTCAACAACAACAGAAATAACAAACAGCCTACACACACATGGAAACTGAACAACCTGTTACTCAACGACAGCTGGGTTAAGGAAGAAATAAAGAAAGAAATTAAAGACTTCCTAGAATTCAATGAAAATGAAGGCACAGCATACGCAAATTTATGGGACACATTGAAAGCAGTGCTCAGGGGAAAATTTATAGCACTAAGTGCCTGCAAGAAGAAATTCGTAACAGCACATACAAACAACTTAATGGCCCAACTGAAAACCCTAGAAAAAAAAAGAAGCAGATACACCCAAGAGGAGCAGAAGGCTGGAAATAATCAAACTCAGGGCTGAAATCAATCAATTAGAAACAAATAAAACTATTCAAAGAATCAATGAAACAAAAAGCTGGTTCTTTGAGAAAATCAACAAGATAGACAAACCCTTAGCCAAACTAACTAAAAAGCAGAGAGAATCTATGCAAATCAACAAAATCAGAGATGAAAAGGGTGACATAACTACAGATACAGAGGAAATTCAAACAATCATTAGGTCATACTACAAAAGCCTATATGCCACAAAATTTGAAAATCTAAATGAAATGGACAATTTCCTTGATAGATTCCATCTTCCAACATTAAGTCAAGATCAGGTAGAACGACTGAACAGCCTTATATCCCCCAAGGAAATTGAAGCAGTCATTCACAGTCTCCCCTCCAAAAAAAGCCCTGGGCTAGATGGTTTCAGCGCGGAATTCTACCAGACCTTCAAAGAAGTGCTCACACCAATTCTCCTCAAACTATTCCACAAAATAGAAACAGAAGGTACATTACCAAACTCATTCTATGAAGCAACAGTCACCCTGATACCTAAACCACACAAAGACCCAACAA
>NW_026586173.1:9545681-9630076 GCF_907164565.1 Psammomys obesus
TCCTTAGATGCTGAAAAAGCATTTGACAAAGTCCAACACCCATTCATGTTTAAAGTTTGGAGAGATCAGGGATACAAGGCACATATCTAAACATAGTAAAGGCAATATACAGCAAGCCTATAGCCAACATCAAACTCAATGGAGAGAAACTTAAATTAATCCCACTGAAATCAGGGACAAGACAAGGCTGCCCACTCTCTCCCTACCTCTTCAACATAGTACTTGAAGTCCTAGCCAGAGCAGTAAGACAACTAAAGGAGATCAAGGGGATACAAATCGGAAAGGAGGAGGTCAAAGTGTCACTATTCACAGATGATATGATAGTATATATGAGCGACCCAAAGAATTCAACCAGAGAACTCCTCCAGTTGATAAACACCTTCAGCAAAGTGGCAGGATACAAAATCAACTCAAAAAAATCTGAAGCCCTCCTGTATACCAAAGAGAAAATGGCCAAGAAAGAAATTAGGGAAACAACACCCTGCACAATAGCCACTAACCACATAAAGTACCTTGGGGTGACACTAACCAAGCAAGTGAAAGATCTGTTTGAGAAAAACTTCAAGTCTCTGAAGAATGAAATTGAAGAAGATCTCAGAAGATGGAAAGATCTCCCGTACTCATGGATTGGTAGGATTAACATTGTGAAAATGGCCATCCTGCCAAAAGCAATCTACAGATTCTAGGCAATTCCCATCAAAATACCAACTCAGTTCTTTACAGATCTTAAAAAAAACAGTCTCAGCTTCATATGGAGAAACAAAAAACCCAGAATCTCCAAAACAATCCTGTACAACAACAAATCATCTGTAGGTATCTCCATCCCCGATTTCAAGTTGTACTACAGAGCAATAGTAATAAAAACTGCATGGTATTGGCATAAAAACAGAAATGAGGATCAATGGAACCCCATAGAAGACCCAGAAATAAACCCACACACCTATGAATACTCGATTTTTGACAAAGAAGCCAAAACCATTCAATGGAAAAAAGAGAGCATCTTCAACAAATGGTGCTGGTCCAACTGGATGTCCACATGCAGAAACATGAAAATAGATCTATATTTATCACCCTGCACAAAACTAAAGTCCAAGTGGATCAAAGACCTCAACATAAAACCAGATACTCTAAATCTGTTAGAAGAAAAAAGTGGGGCACAGCCTAGAACTCATTGGCACAGGAGACAACTTCCTGAACAGAACACCAACAGCACAGGCTCTAAGAGCAACAATCAATAAATGGGACCTCATGAAACTGAAAAGCTTCTGTAAAGCAAAAGACACTGTCATCAAAACAAAACGCCTGCCTACAGATTGGGAAAGAATCTTCACTAACCCTTTATCTGACAGAGGACTAATATCGAGTATATACAAAGAACTAAAGAAGCTGAAAAGCAGCAAACCAAGTAATCCAATTAAAAAATGGGGAACAGAGCTAAACAGAGAATTCTCGACAGAGGAATATCGAATGGCAGAGAAACACTTAAAGAAATGCTCATCCTCATTAGCCATCAGGGAAATGCAAATCAAAACGACCCTGAGATATCACCTTACACCCATCAGAATGGCCAAGATGAAAAACTCAAGGATCAACACATGCTGGAGAGGTTGTGGAGAAAGGGGAACCCTCCTCCACTGCTGGTGGGAATGTAAACTGGTACAACCACTCTGGAAATCTATCTGGTGCTTTCTAAGACAATTAGGAATAGTGCTTCCTCAAGACCCAGCTATACCACTGTTAGGTATATACCCAAACTTTGCTCAAGTACACAAAAGGGATATTTGCTCAACCATGTTTATAGCAGCTTTATTTGTAATAGCCAGAACCTGGAAACAACCCAGATGTCCATCAATGGAGGAATGGGTACAGAAATTGTGGTATTTTTACACAATGGAATACTACTCAGCAATCAAAAAGGAGGAAATCATGAAATTTGCAGGCAAATGGTGGGATCTAGAAAAGATCATACTGAGTGAAATATCCCAGAAGGAGAAAGACAAACACGGTATATACTCACTTATATAGACCTATAAGATATGATAAACATAATGAAATCTATACACCTAAAAAAGATAATCAAGAGAGCGGACATGGGGTAAAATTATCAATCCTCGTTTTGAAAGACAGATGGGATGCGCATTGAACTTTGACAGGAGTCTACTGAGCGCATTTGAAAGACTCTAACTAGCAGTGTTTTCAAAGCAAAGACTCATGACCAAACCTTTGGCAGAGTACAGGGAATCATAAGAAAGAAGGGGAGTTAGTCTGATGAGGAAAGGATAGGAGCTCCACAAGGACCAAATATATCTGGGCACAGGGTCTTTTCTGAGACTGACATGCAACCAAGGACCATGTATGAATGTAACCTAGAACCTCTGCTCAGATGTAGCCTGTTAGAAATAGTCCTTGTTCCCCTCACTATGGGAAACCAATTGGTTACTGAGCTACCACAGGAACTCAATGACTGGCTCTTTGGCCTCCCCACCCCCCAAGGGAGGAGCAGTCCTGTTAGGTCACAGAGGAGAGCTTTGCAGCCAGTCCTGAAGATACCTGATAAAACAGGATCAGATGAATGGGGAGGAGGTCCCCCCTATCAGTGGACTTGGCAAGGGGCACGGTGGAGATAAGGGAGGGAGAGACTGGGAGGGAATGAGGGATCGGGACAAGGCTGGGATACAGAGTTAATAAAATGTAACTGATAAGAAAAAAATAAAATTAAAAAAGACATATATTCAGGGAAGCCAGAAACCAGTGCATGCTTTGAAATCTTCAGTGGTAAGGTGAGTTACGAGGATGTGGTCCTCACACTTGGGATTGATGCCTTTATAGAGAGATCTAATAAGATCATTACTTTCCAGCACATGGGGATAAGCAAGGTGGCCTTCATTAGATAGGAGATGGATCCTCAAGAGACATGGACTATTTGGCCACCTTGATTTTGGACTAATACGACTGCCTACAGATTATGGCAGCTTCCTGACGATGCCTTTTCTAGCTACGTAACAGAAACCTATTGTCTAGCCACACTGTCCTCTGTCCAACATCACCCAACACTGTCTCTAATCTCATATTAAAACTATATTTAGAATTATATTTTACTTTACAGAGTCCAATTTAAGCCAAAATTTTACACCCATGTGGATGTACTTATGTTTTTAGTTCATTTCTATAAAATCCGTGAGTTAAAATGTTTTGTAATATAAAACAAACATAGCTTTGTCTCTTTCTAATATTTTGAGAAGATGTTGTACTTAAGTACTAAGTTTTTCCCACTGCTTTATTGAATTAAAACACTCCCATCACAACATACATGCAATTGCACATGCATATATACTCACTTCCCTCCAAACAGAAAAGGCCAGTATCTCAGTGATGCCTCATTGATAATTACAGAAATAAGATTAGCTTATAAGAGTTGATCAATACAGACATCATTCCTTACCAGTTGTCACAAAAAGAAACTCTAGGACCTGGGAAAGGAAAGGATGAGAAGACCAAAAAAAAAAAAAAGTGGTGGTGCCTGATCACCTGGTGTTAGATGTCCAATTTTGTGTCTCATCCCTGAGGGTGTCTGACTGTCTTTCTCTAGCCAACGTTAATTGCCTGTAGCTCTTCATCCCGGGAAGTATCCATAGTACAACAGTGGATAGGAGATGAACAAATACATTATATGCATGTATGAAATGCTGCAATCAAACCTACTGTTTTGTAAAGTTGATAAACAGTAATAAAATTTTTAGAAAACATGATGAAAAAAAGAGAGGGCTGAGTTCACCATAACACAAATATATGAAATTGAAGGAAAAAAAGCAGTGATATCACACCCAGAATGATCATTTATAGTGGCTATTAAAGCTCATTTGTTCCTCTTCCTCCCCTAGAGTTCTATTTCAACTCTGGACAAACCCTAGTTTAATGGAAGTATTGCCTTCTATTACACTGCTTTCTTTTTGTAGGTTTAATATGCTTAGAATTTGTTTTGTGTCATTGATAGTGTTTTTGTAACTATTTTATCAAGAGTTTTATCTGTACTTTGCAAAAGATCTTGGGGACTCCATGCCAATCAGTGTTCAGCCTAGTGATATTTCTCTATTTATGAAAGGTATTGGAAGAGTTAGAAGGGGTGGGAATGGGGTTTATTCATTGATTACCTTACTGACTATTCATGGGCCGTGTCATGTACATTTATGATCTACTTTCTAGAACTCCCACAACTCAAAGAGATTATATCTATCTTACAACAACAATGGAAACATCTAAAAATATACAAGAAATTATTGAAAATTAATATGATAAAATAGGAGAAATATAAATTACTGCAGATATGGTTGATAGTATTCCTGTGATTTTGAATCAAATATGTGTAAAGTACAGTTTACACATACGAACTGAGATTTTTCTGATTCCGTCCATAATATTCATTTGAAAAGAGAACATTTCCCTATTGGGCATGTTCTTCCTTTTAAACAAGTCCATATCATCAACAAAATAAAAATTTGGCTTAACTCAAGGCTAATATGGCAAACTAAGATCAAGCATATAGAGGTCAAAAAAGTATCTAAAGGTCACTAATTATATGAATTACATTTATCCACTCACCTGCATGACATTAGAAAATCAAAGATATTTGTAGTTACAATGGCAACTTCTAATTTTAAGAATAACTTGGCAAATATTGAACAATATATTCATAGCAATCATCATGATGTGTGGCAAGGAGAGAGAAAATTGTTCTTTAATAGCAAGTCTTCAGAGGATGTCTCATTATCACTTTATATGTCATCCCATTGAGCCATTGAATGTATCATGAGAGGTACTCGTATTCCTTTTACAGAAAAGAAACCTGACATTCTTTTTTATTTTGGTATTGTGCTTTCTTTTTCTAATCACCCTATCCATGTTTAGTAAATTCTATTTATTTGGACTGGGGATATAGCTTCATGGTAGAAGATATGCATAACAAGAATAAGACCTCTGTGGAAAAATTATGCAATAAATTAAAGGCTGAGGCCACATTGCTACTTATAGCTATAGAACTTATTCTGTCTTTTGCACTGATTTCATTTTTTAATTACTAACTCACTGTAGACACCTAACATTTGCCATTCACTGAGGTAACTGTTGGTCTGAAAAACAAAACAAAACAAAACAAAACTAAAGCATTTGGCAGGACCCTTTAGGCAATATAATGATTAAAAAAATCTCATATGTGTTTGGATCCCAAGAATTATGCCTGAAGAAATGATTGAGGAGAGATCAATGAGTCTTTCATCTGTAGTTTTCTGGGACCATCAATTACTGATCACAGCACCTTTGGGCTTCTGTAGGAAGATAATACTCTTTGTACCTTTTGCTGCTTCTTGGATCACCTCTATTCTTGTCTTGGCAATATCACAATTTGTACCAATGTCATTGTTTAAAAAATGTCCTTCTGATGTCTTATTTCTCATATAGATTAATTTCTACCTATCACAATTCTTTTGTGTACCCATTATAAACATGGCACAGTTAAATACCAAACTAAACTGTATCTGTTAAAATAATTGTTATTATAGAGCATGTACCACACTCAGTTTTGGTTTTGAAGAATAAACTGAATTTTCATCACAAAACCTACCAGACCTGGAGATACAATTCCGTGAAAAAACCCTTGACCAGAATTCCCAGGGCCTGAGTTTCAAGTCCCTGTTTTTTTCCAAAATAGAGTTAGAGTTTGTTGTCTTTAAAAGTCCATTTTAAATACACAGCTTAAGTAAAGCCCAGATCACTCAGATAGCAAAATCAAATAAGGATCTAAATAAACAAACAAACAAATGAACAAACATGAGAGACCAATGTTGCTGATAAGGAAGCATGCACAATGTCTTAAAACATTTGCAAACCAAATTCAGTAGCAAATTAAAAAGAACACGTGTCATGATCATGCTAGTTTCATTCTGGTGGTGCAAGGAAGGTCTAACACATTTAAAATAATAGATTTAATGCAAATATAAATTGACTCAGGAACAGAAATTACATGAATAACAAATGCAGAAAGGCCTTCATTGGAGTACATTATTCCTTCATAATAAAAAGCCTAAAGAAGCTAGCTAGTAGTAGAAAAAACACCTCAACATAATAATGACTATATGAAAACCTATAGCAAAAGCAATCCTAAATGTGGAAAAACTAAAAGCAGTGCCTACACAATTATGAACGAGTTTTATTCAAATCTCAATATGGCTGAGACTGTAACCAGAAAGAGTGCAAGAGAAAGCAATTGAAGAAATATACATCAAAAAGAAATTAAGCCCCTGCACAGATGTAGCGCAGCGCATGGCAGTTCAGTGTCCAAGTGGGTTCCATAGTAATGGGAACATGGACTGTCTCAGACATGAACTGATTGGCCTGCTCTTTGATCACCTCCCCCTGAGGTGGGAGAGGCCTTACCAGGCCACAGAGGAAGACAATGCAGCTACTCCTGATGACACCTGATAGACTAGGATCAGAAGGAAGGGGAGGAAGACCTCCCCTAACAGTGGAGTTGGGGAGGGGCATGCATGGAGGAGGAGAAAGGGAGGGAAGGGAGGAGGAAGGGAACTACAAGGGGGATACAAAGTAAATAAAGTGTAATTAATAAAAAAAATTAAAAAAGAAATTAAGTTCATAATCTCAACACGTGGTATTATATTGTACTTAAATTTTTCAAAGTTCTGGTATGCCTCTGACTCTGTTGCCTGCTCTTCTGTATCTTTCTCCTGTTGGGATGCCTTGCATAGCATGATATGAAGGCTTTTGCCTTGTTTTACTATATCTTGTTTTGTGTTTGGTTGTTGTTCTTGGAAGCCTGCATTTTTTTTTCTGAAGAGAAGCAGAAAGGAAGTGGATTTCAGGGAGAGGGAGTGGAGGGGGAGTTGGAAGGGGTGGGAAGAGAAGAAACTATGGTTGAGATGTATTGCATTAGAATCTATTTTCAATAAAAAAAATCCCCAAATTCCACCAAAAATCTCTTAGTTATGACAAACCCTTTCAGCAAAGCAGCATAATTAAAATTAATGCACAAAAGAAACAGCAAATTTTTTATATGACAAAGCTTTTTTTTTTTAAATGGGGAAAACAAGTCTCATTTATAATAGCTTAAAATATACTCAGGAATAAACTCAGGAAATAAAATTAAACTTTTCTCTACCCTGAAAAAATTAAGATATTGACAAAAGAAATTCAATTGTAGATGGAAAGAACTATGTTTACAGCTGTCAGGATTAATTTTGTTAAAAATAATTATGTTATTTAAAGAAATTAACAGATTTGTTGCAATGTCCATTAATGTCACAGTGATTCTTCTATATAGTATTAGTAAGTTCAAACCTAAAATTCATATTAAAGCATAGAAGACTGACTTGGCAAAGTAATCCCAAGCAGAGTGATTAACCCTAAAGATATCAATATACATCCTTTCAAATAGCAAATCAGACCATCAGTAGCAAAAATTTAAAAAGCATTAATATGAACATAAACACATAGACCAATAGGATAGAATTGAAGGCTGAGGAATAAAGTCACACAGCTACCTAACTTTTTTTTTTTTTTTTTTTTACCAAAATCGTAAGTTGGAGCAGAGATAACCTATTTAATGAATAGTACTGGAAGATTATATAACCACATATAAAGAATGAAACTGGATCCTGTTCCCTCTAGCAATACAAAAGATGTTAGTGTAAGACCTGAAACTCATCCACTCCTCAGGGAAAACACCAACATGCAGGCATAGGCACGGGATTGCTGTAGCAACTCCCATACCCCAGAAAGTAGTAGCAAGAATTGATAAATGAAATGACATGAAGTTAATAGGCTTCTTGAGAGGACAGGAAATAATCATTAGAAATAATCATCAGATTGAAGGTAGAATAGAGCAAAACATTTTGTAATCACACATCAGAGTGGATAAAGAATTCAAAGAGAAAGATTAAAAGCTAATTATCTTGGTTTGATGTTTATTCTTTGGTGGATATAGTTATCTATTTTCTCACACTGGTCTCGGACTTTTGGACTCAAATGGTTTTTCTGCTTCATATTTGCAATTAGCTAGAATTACAAGTGCACGCTTCCTTGCCTTCTTACAACAAAGGTATATTCTGTTTTTTCACTGTGCAGTTCAGGATGGCTTCAATCTTGTGATCCTTCTGCCTCACTCTCCCAATTGGTGAGATGATAGGTGTGTTTATCACTGCCTCTTTAAATCCAGATAGATTTGAAACTGCCTGACTGGTGTTGAAGGATTTTCCTAGCATGCATACAGAACTCAATAGCCATACTGAAGCTCTTCTTGGTCTTCTGTGCCATAAATAGATAGATAGATAGATAGATAGATAGATAGATAGATAGATAGATAGATAGATAGATAGATAGATAAACCAACAGCCAAGAAAAACTGTATAATCAGCTGACAATAAATCTGTATAATCATCTGACAATCTAATAAACACAACAAAAAATGTAAAGAGTAAATTCAGTATAGTCACTGCATGAACAGTTGCAGCAAGGGATCAACCTACATGCCCCAAGGATAAAAACATGATTTCCAGACTTCAGACATTTTATTAACTAGAGTGGATAGTTTTCAAAAAATATCAAAACAGACATAATGCCAAACAAAGAGCCATATGTATGCACAAAAATAGGCAAATGAAAAGAGATCCTGAGGACAACCAAATATTGGGCACACAGATACTAAACTTTCAGTGATTTTAGTTATGTTCAAACATCATATCTAAATAACGAAGGCAAAAAAGTACATTTTTCTAAATCAACATTGATAAATAAATTGGACGTTTGAAAATAATCAAGGAGAAATTAAAAAGCTCAAAAATAAAATGACCATTTGAAATGTCTACTGGAAAGTACTTAATAGTATATTTAAGTATGCAAGGAAAAGAATTGTGGGGGAGGTTAAAAGGTGAATTAAATCTTATTTACCAGCCTGCCAAAAGAAGATAAGCAGGAGAGAATTAAGAAAGATTTACAGAGCTTCGGGGGACTGGTCAACCCTCCAAGTGCTCCAGTGTGTGTCTATGGCTGTCTATGGAGAGAAGAAAATAATAAGTGAAAATAAAAAGTGCTAGAGACTCATACTCCAACCAAGGACTATTCGTGGAGATAACCTAGAACCCCTGCACAGATGTAGCCCAGGGCAGTTTAGTGTCCAAGTGGGTTACATAGTAATGGGAAGAGGGACTGCCTCTGACATAATCTGATTGGCCTGCTTTTTGATCACCTCCCCCTGAGGAGGAAGCAGCCTTACCAGGCCACAGAAGATGGCAATGCACCCACTCATGATATGATTTGATAGACTAAGATCAGAAGGAAGAAGAAGAGGACCTCCTTTATCAGTGGACTTGGGGAGGGGCCTCCATGAAGAAGGGGGAGGGAGGGTGGGACTGGGAGGGGAGGAGGAAGGAGCTTATGCAGGAATACAAAGTGAATAAAGTGTGATTAATAAAATAAAGTGCTTGAAAAGGTAATGGATATTTTTTAAGTTTGATGAAATTCATTGCATCAAAGATGCTCAACCAAAAAAACAAAAAAACAAAAAAAAAACAATGCTAACTTAAAAGGACCCACATTGTGCAAAAGCACATTATAATCACATCACCAAGAAAACAAAGGGAAAGGCTGAGAAGATGGCTTAGAGCGTACAGTATTTCTGTATAAGCATGAGTACTGGATTCAGATCCCCTGCATGCACATAAAAAGGCCTGCGGTAGTGTGACCCAAGCACTAGGCATGGCAGAGAATAGCTGAGCACTAGCCCTTGCTGGCCACCACTTAGCTGAAAGGGTTTATTGAGAAGAGTTATTTTTAGGGAACGAGAGAGAGAGAGAGAAAGAGAGAGAGAAAGAAGAGAGAGAAAGAGAGATTGAAAGGAGGAATTGCATATAGACTTGTATATATTTGCACATTATGTTAACGCGACACAAACTAGAGTCATTTGGGAAAAGTAAGCCTCAGGGGAGAAAATGTGTCTCCCAGCCTGGCCTGTCAGCAAATATGTCAGGCATTTTCCTGATTAGTGAATGATGGAGGAGGGACCAGCTCACCATGGTGATGCCAGCCCTGGGCAGGTGGTCCTGAACTTTGTAGGAAAACAGGCTGAACAAGCTATGTAGAACAAGTCAATAAGCAGTGTTCCTCCATGGCTTCTGTTTCAGTTCCTGCCTCTGACTTCACTCAGTGGTGAACTGTGATTTGTGGGGTGAAATAAGCTGCCCCCCCCAGTTGATTTTGATCATGGTGTTTTATCACAGCAATAGAAACTCCAGGAAAGATACATATACTATACATACACACAGGCACAGAGACAAATGGAGAATTGTAAAAACAGCAAACGCAAAGCTACTCACCATGCTGAAGAGGTCTTCAGTAACTGTAAATAATATTTGACCTTCAGAAATTGTGGAGGGCCTAAGCAATGCTGAAATAATAGGAAAACAATAACAAAGCAAAACTTTGTTAATAGAGAATTCTATACTCAGTGTGATTCACAAAATTCAAAACACATTACTGATACAAATACTTAATAAACCAGGAAAGACAGATTTTGGGTTTCACCTGTTTGCTTATTATAAGATATGTTCTGAGGAATACATCATCAGGAGATGTCCTCTTTATGAAGTACGGTAGAGTATGATTGCATACATTACGAATGGGTGAACTATCTCTCAGCAATATGATTGTTATCTTGAGTGTATTAACCCATTTAAATCTTTTAACAGTCTTTTGAAATGATACTGTCCACTAAAGTCACACAGTTACATAGTAGTACTGGTGGGACTTAAACCCAGATATAAACCACTCAAGCTATTTTCTTGAACAATTGACATCTATACTACAGACTTCACATGCAACATCTTGCTTTAATTTCATAACAACCTGAAAAGAAAACAGATGAACAGAAGACTCACTTCTCCTATATTGATGAGACAGTCGAGATTCAGAGACCTTAAAGTTATTTTTTCAAGATGGCCAGCTGGTAAGCTACGTAACAGGTTACAAACCAAGTTCTAATCCCAGAATTAGAGCCACGCTTCTCTTACAGGCTAGGTGATTCACTCTCCTAAACATAGCTAATGTTCACAGCTCCTTGACGTGTGCATCTAGAGAATTTACACTCTAAGCGAGATGCTTGCTCTGGGCTGTATGAGTCATGGACTCACGGAACCCGCTGCACCCACCCAGTGCTTTAATCATAGGAGACTATGTGTTATAATTTAGAGGCTGTGAAAGAACCTTGGTCACAGGCTGTCTTGGAAATGAAAAAAACAGGGTTGCCTCCTGAAGTGCCTTTTGCATGGAGTGGAACCCCGATGGGTCAGGAGGAACAACCAGAGGGCTGTAGCCTAACTTAAACAAATGGTTTGTGTCTTTCTCTCTACCTTCTACCTTACAGCACTAACCATGTATCATTATATGAGCAAAGGACACAGTAAAAATTCAAATAAGGAAGATATACCTCTGGCATGGGAAAAATAACAGAATTATCCTGGTGGCTCGTAAACAAAATACAGCCACGGGAGGACGTTCCTCCTGAATTCATTTTCTTTAACTTTCAGAGATTCTTCCTAATGCCCTGACCACCACCTTCTCATTCTCCTGATAGCCCTGCCCACTGGGAGAGGGGGCACTAAATGCTCTTATGGAATGTCTCATTGAGAAGCCTACATTTTCAGTAATACATTTGCCAACAACGTTAAGGAACTTGAGATACAACATCTGCTCTTGAAGTTGTGGCTTAATAGTGATCATTTCCATTTGGATTTGAGATAATTACTTGGAAAAATGCAGAGTCTCTTGCTTTCCATACTTTAAGCCACTGCTAGTCTAAAATTAGAAATATTAAGCAACATGTTCCACCTTTTCAAATGGAACCAAAGCAAACAAAATATTTCTATTTCTTTTTACTTGGGGTCATAGCAGAGCATACAAGTTCCAAAATTCATCGTGGTCCTGAACCTTTCTGTTTGCAAAATTACTGCACCATTTTGTTTGCTTGCTTGTTCACTTTGAGATAGTGTCTCACTATATAGACCTGGGTGGCCTGGAACTTGATGTGTACATGAAGCTGTCCTTGACTGCATAGAAATTCACCTGACTCCAGCTCAGGAGAGCTGAGACTAACAGTGAACTCCATCAAGGCTAGCTAAGTACCATTTTGGAAAGGGTATGTAGGGCATTCATAGAGCCTATGTGTCAGGCAGGATGCTCAGGTTTGGGCTCATGGCTTAAAGGATCAAATCTTGTATATGTGGAGAAACTGAGATTTTCAAGTCCTGTCCATGGAACTTAGCAAGGAGGGAGGCTGGGACTCAGCATTCTTTAGTTCCAAACTCAGGCACCAATAAAACTTCCACACACTCAGAAACTTAGCACTTACTATCACTATGAGTAAGCACTTACTATTACTCTTGAGTAAGTGTTTTATCCTTATTTTCTATGTGATGGAACTGAGGCTGACAGAGGTTAAAATTCTTGCATCAATTTCCCAAGCTAATAGCTGACAAAACCATATTCTGATTAACTGACTGATGTCAAAGTTTCTCAATCAGATCATACATCAAACTAACTTCTCAGAGCCTCAACTTCTTTCACTGGTATTTAGGAAAACTAATTTTGAAAAGTACCAAATGCAGCTGTCTTACATGTGGATGGTATTTCCGCTTTCCCTCAGCAAAAGACATTAAACCCAGGAGGCACATTGTATTTGCAACAAAATTGCCTTGATGCGTTTGGCGTTTGTGTATAGAGAGACTACTGATTTTCATGAATTAATTTTGGATCCTACTGCTTTGCTGAGTGCCTTTATCTCGTCAAACATTTTGTTGTTTGTTATTTGTTTGTTTGTTTTGTTTTTCAAGACAGTGTTTCTCTACATAGTCTTGAATGTCCTGGATTTGCTTTGTAGACCAGGCTAGCCTTGAATTCACAGAGATCTGCATGTCTCTGCCTCCCCAAGTGCTGGGAATACAGACGTGACCCACTGCATCACACTAATCTGGCCAATCTTTAGAATTTTTTTATATGCAGAATCCTATCATGGGCAAATAATACTTTCTCCTTTCCTACCTCTGCACTTTCTGTTGTTTCTTTTTCTCTTAACATCCAGTTTAATTCCATTATTATAAGACATAATACAGGATGTGATTTCATTTTTCTTTATATTTGTTGAGAATTGTTTTGTGTCCTCATATGTAATAGGTTTTGGATATGGTCCCATGAGCTTCTGAAAATAATGTGTATTCCTTAGTATTTAGGTGGAATAGTATAGTTTTCTATTTGATTTGTGATATTCTCTGCCTTCAGGTTTTCTTTAGTTTTTCTTTTTCTATTTTTTTTTTTTCAGAATGATATGTGTATAGGTGAGAGTGGATTTAGGAAACCATCACTATCACTGTACTGGGTTCAATCTGCGTTTCAGTCTTTATATATTATAGTGCTTATTTTATGAAATTAGGAATGCCTGTGTTTGGTGCACATATGTGTAGAATTCTAATATCCTGTTGGCAGATATTTTTCCTTTAATGAGTAGGAAGTTTCCCTCCCTATCCCTCTGAGGCAGACTTTTGTTTGAAGTTTATTTTACCAGATATTTGAATAGCCATATTATCTTATTTTGTAGTTTCATTTGATTGAAATACCCTTCCCACTCTTTTACCTCAACATGGTATCTATGCTGTTGATGGTGATGTCTGTTTTTTTTTACTCACTTTTTTTTCTGATTCAATCGGTTAGGCTGTGTCTCTTTATTTGTGAGTTGACACCATTAATACTGAGAATTTTTTTCAATAAATGTTCTGAATTTATAAGGGCAAAACCCACGTGCCCTGCATAAGGCAATTTCCTGATGACAAGGATCATGCACCCTCTCACAAGGCTGTTTATCAGCTGTAGATTCCCACACTTAGAACTACAACAGAAACATGTTTACATAACATAACTAAAACTTCTACTACGTATCCCTCTTTTTGTTAAAAAGGGGCTTTTTCTTTAACATTAATAAATTATATGCAATAATAACTATGAAAATTATAGAACTAGAACTTTACATCATATTTTAAAAAGCTGCTTATGTACAATACATTAAACAGTAGTTAAATAAAATAATCTTAAATATCAATATGCAATAATTTAAACAATAGTTAAACAAAATAACCTTAAATTTCTATCAATATACAAAAATGAATAAATGAGAAAAAAGAAACACATTTAATGAAAAAATAAAGCCACAGCATGTTGAAAGTGAAAAATATAATAGACAAAATAACCTTAAATTTTAATATACAATAATTTAAACAATAGTTAAACAAAATAACTTTAAATTTTATACAAGAAATTAGACAACAAACAAAACAAACTTAAATTTCTATCAATATACAATAATCCATACCAATGTCATCCTATATCCTATATTCCCCCCTCTTTTTTAAATGGTTCTATTTTCCCTTCATTTCCTCATCAGTAGATAAGAGAGAAACATAAGAGAAAAAGAAAAAGAGCAGAGAAAGAAAGCCCTGAATTTAACCTTTACTTTGTTTCATCCTGGACCATAGCCAATAACAGCTTATAACCACTCTAGATGACAGCTAACATCCATAACACATCAAACAATCAAAAGCACCCACCCCACCTCTTGGGATTGGGGAATCATGTTTTTAAAACTACTTATTTATGTCTGGGGGCAAAGACATCTTTTGGGTAACCTATGAAAATAAGAATATTGGGCACATCCTGGGAAGGGCAGCTGTATTTTTTTCTGTACAGTCTCTGTGGGACTGATCATTTGGACTAACCCTTTTGAGGCTTTTTTAATAAACTGTATACATTTGCTTTTCGGATATTTGTCATTAATTTCTCCCAAGGAGTTACTGCAAGCTCTTTGCCAATCTTCACTGATTACTCACAATAACTTAATCTTAACATTAGTGAGAGTTACTCCATTTTTGGCCATATCTGCTCCTGACAATGTAAATATTCTTATTCTACCTTTTATAATAAATTCAGAAATCACTTCTCTGTATGTTTTCAATTTTTTTACCTGTTTATGTGCAAAGAAAATCTATTCCACAATACTATCTTCCTCTTCCATAATAAGCCCAGTAGGAGAATGAGTTGAAGGCAAAATGACTGAAATACAATCAAGCTGAGGATCAGTTCTATCCACATATGCATCTTGCAGTCTTTGTTCTACCAGAGTTAACTCTTTTTGAGCCTCAGCTGTTTGACATCTGGGACTGTTTAAATCCGAATCTCCTCATAATGTTTTAAAAAAATTACTTAACTCATAAATACCTATTCCAGTTGTAGGCCTCAACCAGTTATTATCTCCCATTAATTTTTGAAAATCATTAAGAGTCTGCAATTAGTCCCTATAAATCTGTACCTTTTGTGTCAAATTTTTGTTGACTTGTTTTATAACCCACGTAGCTAATTGAATCTCCACTTTTAATTTTTTTCTGGAGCAATTTGTAACCCCCAGCATAGCAGAATTCTTTGTGTTTCTTTAAATATTTTCTCTAAAGTATATGCATCTGAATTAGCCAACAAAATATCATCCATGTAATAATAAATGATGTACTGAGTAAATTGCCTACAAATTATCTCTAACAGTTGTCACACAAAATAATGACATAAATTTGGACTACTTAACATTCCCTGTTGAAGAACCTACCAATTGCATCTCTTCATTGGACCACTGTTGTTCAGAGCAGATACTGAGAAACCAAACTTTTCCTTATCCTGCTCATGCAAGAGTACTCTGAAAAAGCAATCTTTCAAATCAATTTTTAATTACAGGCCATGATCTAGGTAAAAAAGAAGGCAAAGAAATTCCTAAATGTAAAAAACCTATTGGTTGAATTATCTATTCACTGCTCTTAAATCCATTATCATCTTCCATTTTCCTGATTTCTTGTTTATACAACAAACATGGGGCTATTCCATGGGCTGATACACTCGTCTCTGTGTTGAGCCTTTAGCTGCTCTTGTATCAGTTGTTCAAGTGCCTGCAATTTTTGTTGTTGTTGTTGTTGTCATTGGCCACAGCTCTTGCCACACAGGTCAGTTTGACATCCATTTTAGGGGTAAGGCTATTGGTATTTAAGCAGTAGCTCCTGTAATAAATTTGGAAACTCAATCCCTGTCATGTCTTGTGTTAGGACTATGGGCACAAATTGTGATTGTTCTTAAATACATGTATCAATACCTTCTCCAGGAGAATCTACCACCTCACACCTAATTTAATCATTGGTTGTTTCTGGGATTGCAGGAATATTAATTTGAGTACTCCATTGTTGTAAAAGATCGATTTATCACAAATTTCTAAGATGTCAGCCAAGTAGAGTCTCAACTTCCTTGTTTGCCTTTTTGGTCTCATGCATTTAATTCACCATACACTTATGCTTATTTGAAATAATTTATGAAATTCAGAAGGTGTATAAACCTTCTGAAGTGGCTGATCTGGATTCCAAGACTTTTGGGCAAAGATACTGCTGTTAGATTCTGTATCTACAAAACCTTCTGCTTTCAGCAGCACTCATTTGTAATATTAATTTGGGTCTCTGATCATTAACCATTGTTTGCCAGAACACATATTTTCCAGTACTCCCAAATGCCCTCTTTTTCTTACTGAGTGTCTTTGCCCTTAGTATAAGGAAACAGTAACAGCTGAGCAAATCTCTTCCCTGCATTAATTTACATCATCTTCTTTACATATGCCATGATTTTAATTAATTCCTTGCAATCCCAATCTGTAATACCTGATCCACAATAAATCCTTAAGAAGTTAATCCACCTCTTCCCAAGACTGTTCCTACTGCCCTTTAAGGTAAAGGACCATAAACACCAGTGGTTATTTTGAAACATTCAGTTTTGGGGGATAGTATAAAAGATTTATCTCTGACCAGATCCAAAGCTACACTGCCTTCAATATATTAGCAAGAGTTATTTTTGATTTTCCTGCCTGCTTGTTACCATACCACCTGGCTAACCAAATAAAAAAGTGTGTGTGTGTGTGTGTGTGTATGTATATATATATTTAATTTATTACAATTTATTCACTTTGTACCCCAAGTGTTGTCCCCTCCCTTGTCTTCTCCCAATCCCCCCCTGACTCCCTCTTCCTTTTTCACCGAGATATTTTAGTGGCTTTGGAGGTGTTCATCATCATGTCTTCCTTGTAGTGAGCTCCCTTTTTCTTTTATTGTTATTTTTATTTTATCTTTTTATTTTTTATTTTTATTAGTTACATTTTATTAACTCTGTATCCCAACTGTATCCCACTCCCTCATTCCCTCCCAAACCCTCCCTCCCTCATCTCCTCCTTGCCCCTTTCCAAGTTCACTGATTGGGGAGGACCTCCTCCCCTTTCATCTGACCCTGACCCTGTTTTATCAGGTCTCTTCAGGACTGGCTGCAAAGTCCTCCTCTGTAGTCTAGCAAGACTGCTCCTCCCTCAGGGGCTGGGGAGGTCAAAGCCTGCCATTGAGTTCCTGTGAGAAATAGTCCCTATTCTCCTTACTATGGGAAATCAATTGGTTACTGAGCTACCACGGGCTTCATCTGAGCAGAGGTTCTAGGTTATATCCATACATGGTCCTTGGGGGGAGTGTCAGTCTCAGAAAAGACCCTGTGCCCAGATATATTTGCTCCTTGTGGAGCTCCTATCCTTTCCACATCATACAAACTCCCCCTTCTTTCATATGGATCCCTGCACTCTGCTGAAGGTATGGTTATGAGTTCTAGTATTTGCTTTGATACACTGCTAGGTAGAGTCTTTCAGAGGCCCTCTGCGGTAGGCTCCTGTTATGTTACTTGTTTTCTCCTATGTCCAATGCACCTCCCATTTGTCTTTCTAAGTGAGGATTGATCATCTTACCCTGGGTCCTCTTTTTTTGTTTATCTTCTTTAGGTGTATAGATTACATTATATTTATCATATCTTATAGGACTATATGAGTGAGTATATACCATGTTGTCTTTCTCCTTCTGGGATACCTCACTCAGAATGATCTTTTCTAGATCCCACCATTTGCCTGCAAATTTCATGATTTCCTCGTTTTTGGGAACCCTCCTCCATTGCTGGTGGGAATGTAAACTGGTACAACCACTTTGGAAGTCAATCTGGTGCTTTCTCAGACAATTAGGAATAGTGCTTCCTCAAGATCCAGCTATACCACTCCTAGGCATGTACCCAAAATTTGCTCAAGTACACAACAAGGATATTTGCAGTATGTTTGTAGCAGCTTTATTTGTAATAGCCAGAACCTGGAAACAACCCAGATGTCCCTCAATGGAGGAATGGACACAGAAATTGTGGTAATTTTACACAATGGAATACTACCCTCTTCTCTCATGACCCTCCCCCAGTCCACTGATAGAGGAGGTCCTCCTCCCCTTCCATCTGACCCTAGCCTATCAGGTCTGGCTGTACTATCTTTCTCTGTGACCTAGTAAGGCTACTGCCCCCCTCAGGGTGAGGTGATCAAAGAGCCAGCCACTGAGTTTATGTCAGAAACAGCCCCTGTTTTCCTTACTAGGGTACCCACTTGGACACTGAGCTGCCATGGGCTAAATCAGTGCATGGCTTCTAGGTTATCTCCATGCATGATCCGTGGTTGGAGTATCAGTCTCAGAAAAGAACCCTTGAACATATTTTTTTTGGTTCTGTTGCTCTCATTGTGGAGCTCCTATCCTCTCCAGGTCCCACTATTTCCTCCTTCTTTCATAGGATTTGCTGCACTCTGTCCAAAGTTGGGTTATGAGTCTCAGCATCTGCTTTGATACCCTGCTGGGTAGAGTCTTTCAGAGGCCCTCTGTGGTAGGCCCATGTCCTGTTCCTTGTTTTCTTCCTCTTCTAATGTCTATTCAGTTTGTCTTTCTGAACAAGGATTGAACATCTTACTCAGGGTTCTCCTTCTCGTTTAGCTTCTTTAGGTATACCAATTTTAATATGATTATCTTATATTTTGTGTCTAATATCCACTTATAAATGAGTATATACCATGTGTGTCTTTCTGCTTCTGGGATACCTCACTCAGGATGATGTTTTCTAGATCCCAACATTTGCATGCAAATTTCATGATTTCTTTGTTTTTAATTGCTGAGTAGTATTCCATTGTGTAAGTGTAGCACTTTTTCCCAAGACTGCTCCTGGACAATTTCTTCAACTGAGGGGCATCTGGGTTGTTTCCAGATTCTGGCTATTATTTTTTGCTGCAGGCCCTTGATCTGACAGGCCTCTCTGTTCATTTCCCAGTGACAAGAGGTTACCTTGTATGACCCTCTTGGATGTTGGACCTGCAATCCCAAGTCCAATGTTCTCCCTTTCCACAGAGGCTACAAAACTCTGGAAGTCTTGGCATGCCATTGTAGCCAGAAACTGCTTGTTCTTTTCTACAAATACCATATTTTCCAGTATTAATGTACCTGTTATTTTGAGCTCTGAAAATTTTAATCTTAAAATTTCTTTGTAAATGTCCAAATTCAGTGCAATTAAAGTACCAGGTATGTTGTTTTCAGAGACCTCCTGCTTTGGCTTGTCCTACGAGATTGGCATGATGCTGCTGGGAGTCAATTATCAGTTGTGGTTCCTTATCTATTCAACAATTGGGCTTTCTCATACTCTTAATGTTCTAATTACTCTCTTACATTCAGTATTTGCATTCTCAAATGCCAAAATCTCTGTCAACCTCTGTCTGGTGTCGGGGTCTGATACAGCTTTATTTACAGCTGAACACTTTCCCCCTCACTTTCCTAACCATGCTTTTCACTTCTCACATGCTTCCATCTTAACCGGAAAACTCTCTAGTTGCACAGCACACTCTTCATTCCTTTTAAATATGCTAGAATTGAGTGGCACTAACAGGTTTCCTACTTCATTCACTTTTTGTTTCTCAGACTCCCTCATACCCTCTCTTTACTTTTCTAATTGTTCAGTCATCCTTCCAACCTTTTCAAAAATAAAATACAGGAAGAAGACAAAACAAAACCAGAAAATCTCTGGGAGCAAGGTGGATGAAAATCCTCTGGCACAAGAAGTTTTGCTGACGTCAAGAAACAGTAGTTCCATTCCTTTGTAACCTACTACCTCTCCTACTGCATTAGAAGCCAAGTTTCCCACTATGCTGCCCCATATAGGCACCACCAATAATCTTTGGTTTGTAAAAGCTACTTTATCTGGAGTTCCTTACGCCTATACCTTCCTTCCAACCCTCCCCTACTCCAGCGCTAGGTAGGAGAGAAAGAAGGTTAAAAGGGACAGGAGATGTAGATATCTTTAGATGTAGTTCCTTGGGGGTATTCCATGCTTCATCATCAGAATATCCAGCAGTCCAGCAAACCGGCAAATCAGAAAACCAGCAGCAGAACAAAGCAGCAGGCAATCCAGCAATAACAAAAACATCAACAAGGACCATCACCAGCAGCAGCTGTATCAGCAGCAGCAGGAGCAGCAGGGGCAGCAGCAAACTCCTTCAAGCATTCTTAGAAGTGTTTCTCTCTAGAAGCATCTTGACACGAAGGAACACATTCTCTCTGTGTCTCTGTTTCTGTCTGTCTTTCTGTCTCTCTCTGTCTCTGTCTCTCTCTCTCTGTCTCTCTCTCTCTGTCTCTCTCTCTCTCTCTGTGTGTGTGTGTGTGTGTGTGTGTGTGTGTGTGTGTGTGTCTAACAGCTCCTATTAACACACAGAGTCCACACCAGTATGTTTTTCAGCTGGCCAAAAATACACAGCCTGCACAAGGCAGTTCCCTGCTGACAAGGATAGCACACCCTCTCATGAGGCTGTTTATCAGTTCTGGATTCCCACATCTCACACTTGGGATTACAACAAAAATATATTTACATAACATAATCAAAACTTCTACTACATCAATTTTTTTATTCCATATGCCTTTTTTTGGGGGGGAGTTAACTTTCTCTTCAGGCCTAAATATTCCTTTCATTAGCCTCTAAGAACTGGATTAGTAGTTATAAACTAGTCTGTTACACTTTTATTTTTTCTTCAATTTTAGTAGATAATTTTGCTGGATATAATACTTGGAGTTGACAGTTGCAGTCTTTCAGGACTTGTAATTCAGCTTCCTACACCCTCTGGCTTTAGTCTTTACAAAGCACATTGTGATGAAAGCTGCTGCCTTTATCAGACTAGATTTTTTTTTCAAAAGGATTAAGGTTCCTTATTTCTAAGATCAATAATCTGAAACCAAGCATTTGAAGAAATTGTTTTTACTCTTCTAGTATGGTTGTCTTCCTCATCTGATATGGATGACTGTGATTCCACAGGCTCACAGATAAAGATGAGCAACCTAGGCAGCATATGATCATCCTCCACTAAAATATCTGAATACAGTTCTTTGTGATATTCCTCAGTGTCACATGATTTCATCATTTACCATCACCAGAAGGAGGCAAGTATCCCATGACTCCATGGTCCAATAAAGCCTGCATTAGCTGGGCATCAAACATTGAATATATTCCAACTTACCTCACCATCTAACATCACGTGGAAGAAGGTAGGCATATTTGGTTGTTCCTACAAATAAGTCTTCTACTCTCAGACAGATCAGCCTCCATTGTGTGTCTCACCACCTACCACAGAGCTCATACAACATCTTCTTTCAACTTATCTTGGGTTCTGATTGTGTTTCTTTGTGTACAATTATATCATGTGACTCTTCTCCAGGACACACAAATGTCTAGTTAACCTCAGATAAGGTGCAGACAACAGACAAGAGAAATTATTCCACCCAAGTCTAGCTTAAAAGACAACTGAGTTTACTAGGGTTATTCAAGGAGCATCGGTAAGCAGTTTTTGGTGCACAAGTGATTTAAGGGCAACTGCATCACCCCAGCTTGGGTGATAACTTAGATAGCTGCAGCCATGAAAATCCCTGCACAATTTAAAGGCAATTTAGACAGCCCAAGAGTCTGCTCTTGTAGCAATTGCTTGCTGCTTCCATAAACTTTAGAAGTGTGAATTTTACAACATACATGAGCTCTATGAGTGGTCCAAAATTCATTAGTTTCTCGATTCCTGTGAGTCTCTTTCCTCTCTCTCCTCTCTCCCCTCTAAAAGAGTTTCTTGGTTTATGGTAAACAGCCGTGAGTGCAGACATGGGTCACCACAGCCACTTGGGGAACTGTGCCACATTTGAAATTGTCTTTGGGTAGAATGAATGGATTGTGCAGGTAAAACCTGACATTTGCAGAAAGAGCTGAACAGAATTAAGAAGCACGAGAAGGACACCCAGCCTCCAAGATCTAATTGTTTCACGATATCACTGAAGAGGTGGGGCCAAAAGAAAGAAGGAAGAGATGCAGTTTAACCTGAGAGACATTAAAGTGGATAGCTGTAAGTTCAGCTCAGGGGAAGAGCTCTTGTTTAGCACACATAACGCTTTTGGCTCTTATTCCTTGCACCACAGCAAATGAGTAAGTAAATAAAAAGCAGTCAAATACTGAGAAGCATAACATGCACAGACATGGACATTCACCTGCATATGTGTACATGGACACAAACATACATGCAGTTTGCATTCATGACGCACAGACACACATTTATCTGCACATGTACACACCATACCACACCATACCACACACACACCGCACACCACTACCACCACCACCACAGAACTCCACGCCACACACCCTAGTCAAGAGTGTGATTAATTATCTTAACTCGGTTTTAGAAATACAAACTCTATAGTTTCAGATTGTCCAAAGCTTCATATGAGACTTTTTAGCATAAACGTGGAAGACTTGCCCAGAGGAAACCAGTAGGAGGACACTAAGAATTAAGCCCTGGGACATGGGGGTGGTAGGGTGATAGGAAGTGTAACCAAGTAGCGTCCCTGGCTGTAGAGCTGGGCAGCCTGTACTAGCTCTTATCACAACACCAGGGATACATCTCAGCCTCTGCAGAGCTGCATCCAGTCTGCCAGGCCCTGGATGCAGTCACTGAAGCTTCCAGGCCCCCAGTGAGAGGCAGGATTTCTTTTTCCAGGCTAGGGTAGATGCTGTGGCTAGTGACTGTAGGAGCCCAGCAAAACAATGGTAACTTAGAATAGGAGACAAAGAGGCATGAAGGAGAGCCCAAAGACGCCATGCATTTGAAGGTGTGTTTCGTCAGTCTCTGCTCAAAAACACTTAAACAAAAGCAGCAAAAATCACATTGCTAGGGCCTTCTTTTCTGCAGAGGTGAGGTCTTTCTCTGATGAGGCTGGGTCAGCATAAACCCTGGACCCCTGGAAACACAAGGTTCTTTATGAGTGGAGCCCAATAGGGTTCAAAGGGCTGACACTGCCGAAGTGTGGTTGTGTGCCCATGATTTCAGAGGGAGATTCTCCAGACTGCACATGCCCTCATTCCTGTCATCACCACCATGAGCATCCAAGCAGCACCAGGGATGAGATGCCAGCTCCAAACCTACCAAGATGATGAGGTGCCAGCTCGCTTCCCTACCAAGATATCTTCCCATTGAATGTGCTGGAGTCACCAGCCTCGGCCTGTGACCTTGCTCTTCCTTTTTAGTGTTGCTAATTATTAATTTTATTACCAACATTTCAAGCACAGAAATTTAAAATTTCATTTTCCTGAGAAAATATCACACTAATTGGAGCAAATCTTATTTTATTAATTTTAATGGGTTTTTTTTGAAAAATTTCTGTAGTTACTATATCCACATCATTTTCCTTCTACCCTGTCTCCAAATCTTCCAGTGCCCCCTCCACTTCATCTCAAATACACACACACACACACACACACACACACACACACACACACATATATATATATATATATATATATATGTAGAGAGAGAGAGAGAGGGAGGGAGGGAGGGAGGGAGGGAGGAAGGGAGGAGGGAGGTGTGGAGCTGTGGCCCATGAACTTTACAGCTGGGAAGGACTATTGATTGCTTTTGTCCCTTTAGTAGCATGCATAGCACTTTTGAAATCTGTGAGAGCTGGTTCTCCAGGAGGAAGTTTCCTAGTCGGTTCCAGTAATGCTATACAGTCTTGTGCCTGAAATATATGGTGTTTTCAGCAATAAGATTTTAACTTCAAGTTCTGGTAGTCAGCCATGAACAGTGGTGATAACCTACATTGATTTGGGAGTTTCTTTTGGTTCCCCTGACCAACTACTCATAAGGCTGTTTTCCTTGCCTGGAAGTGGGGTTTTGTTAAGTGGTCTATGGCTCTTGGGAGGGGATGTTATCATCCCCGTGATAACTCCACTAAACTATGCAGTTTCCATTTCTTCCTTCATAGCACCTATGTTTTCCTCTGTTCCCCTTTAGAGATCCTTCTAACAACCCCCTCCATGGTCCCATTCTATATTCCTGGCTCCTAAAGTTACTTCAGGATCCACAAATAAGAGAGGGCATTTGGCATTGTCTTTTTGTTAACCTTACGAAGTATAATATTATCAGTGTTCATATATTTACCCACAATTTTCATGATTTCACTTTTCTTCACAGCTGAATAAAATTCCACTGTGTGTATGTATGTGCCACCCAGTATTCAGTAGAAGGACACTTAGGTGGTTTGTATTTCTTAGCTATTTTGAAGAGAGGGGCAACAAGCACAACTGAGAAAGTATCTCTGTAGTCAGATATTGAGCCCATTGGGTAAAAGTAAAAGACTGATGTAGCTGGACAATTTGTTAGATCTGTTTTTAGCTTTGTAAATAATTCTCCACACATAGTATAGTTCCACAGTGGCTGAGGCAGTTTGGAATCCACTAACAGTTGTCTAATCCCCCCCCTTTTCCTCTAAACTGACAACATTCTTGATCTTAGCCATTCTGACTGAGGTGAGATTACATCTTCAAGTAATAATAATTTGCCTTTCTATACTTGGTATGGATACTGAACACCTTTAGAAAATAGATTTCATCTCAGCTTTTATTTCTGCTTTTGAGAACTCCTTGTTAAAATCCATAGTCCATTATTTAAGTCAGTAATTTGTTTTCTTGACTCTTTGTTTCTGAGTTGTCTTTGTGGATTCTGGATATTAATACTCTGTTAGATACGCAGCTAGAAAAGATTTTTCTCCCTCTCTATGGGCTTCTTCACTTGATTATTTTGTTGTTGTTCTTTTGTTTGTTTGTTTAGTTTAATGAGGCTCCACTTGTCAGTTGTTGGCTTTAATGCTTAAGCAAATGTAGTTCTCTGTTTTATTGTAAAAATCCTCTCCACATATGAACTTCTCAATATTTTCCACTTCTCTCGCTTTCCTGTCTCGCTCTTTCCTTCTCTCAACTCTTAACCTTTCTCTTCCCTCCTTCCTTTTGCAGCTGGAACCAAAAAAATGAGGTTTCAGGAGAGAACAGCTCTTTTCCAGCTCCAGGAGCTGCCTAATTAGCCTTCTTCCCTGAAGTTCCAGGTTTCCCTTCAGCCCAAAGCTGAGCTGCCATTCATGGGGCACTCAGCCTCTGCAGTGGGAAAGGGAGCTTCCAAGGCCCTGTGCAGCCACTGCTTAGGAGACAGGCCTCCAGAGAAGAGTGGAAGCTTTCTGCTTGGCTTAAGCACGGAAACAGAGTGTGGTATCCTGTTGTCCTGGGTCATCCCTTTGAAGAAGACACTGGTCCCAAAGTCTCATGCTCCTATTCCACTAAGAGGACAAGATAGCCTCCTTGCAAGTATGATTTTTATCCCTTATCCCAGTGTCCCTATTCTTCTAAGATGTGTTCACAAACACCTAAAAAAAACATTCATCCAACACATTTAATATTATTACACAGACAGGGCTGAAATACCATTTTTACAGATTAGGCAGATTTGTTCAAACTCATGCCTGGTCCTTAATTAGAACGAATAATCTTAGCCATACAGCAAAATGAAATTGATGACTTGCTGACAGCTAATCTCTTCCAAGAAACAACAGATGCCCTTAAAATGAAGATATATTTCACAGCTGTTTCTTACCTCCCCCCCAACTAAAAAGAAAGCACTTCTCTTTGATTGAATAATACATTACAATGATTAAGTTGTTAGTTTCAAATATGTTGTTAAGAATTTATGAGAAAATGTGTTCTCTGAGAAGCCTGGGGAGGATCTGGGATGATGATAACACTAAGAGAGAAGGCTGAAGCCCTGAGTGCTTCTGGTGTTTAGAATGCAGAGACCCTGAGAGGCCTCCATTGATGGGGATGGGGCAGGTATTTCTGTGATGATATACCTGGATCCCAGAGCAAATCCTGAGCACAGAGCCCCCGAGAGCAGCAGTTATGCAGCACCTTCAGCCAAAACCAGCATCAAAGGCCACAGTCGCCCACTGCAGCTATGAGAACTAGACAGAACTGTGAGGTGACAGCCTCCTCTCTCTACACCTGACTGGTATTAGGTTAGAGGCTCTAAGAAGACGGTCGACATGAGTGTCTGTGATCATGGCCCTTTACCCTGGAGTCTGCCTGAGGGGTGTGTACATTAGATGATGCTACTAGAAGTATGTTGAGTAGGAGATATTCTCCATCAGACCATTGTTCTCTGATGAAAACTGAGCGTTTTCTCTAATCTGCTTTGAAAGCCCAATGACAGGAATCCTGATAGGGCACAGTGCATTATGAGAGCAGGATGAGTTCACAGACTCAGGCAGAAACAATAAATTATTTTTTTTAACTTTTTTTTCTGGCCCTTAAAATATTGGGTGATGCCATCTGTACTGGGAAAACTTTCTACTGTTCAGTTGATCAGCTGAAATGTTCATCTCATTCAGAAACTCTTTCATGGACAACCAGGAATAATAAATGACTGGGTACATCATTTGGACACCCTCTAGTCCAACTGATGTGTAATATTTGCAATGTACCTGGTCCAGTTCTTAGCTCTAAATGTATCCTCAGCTCTGAAGTTCCTATGTGTTGAACTTGAGTCTCCAATAGAGAAATGGATTTCTTTGAGTTTCTCTCCCCCTGAGATCCTATATGATGATGAATGGTCTGTAGCATCACAGTCTGCATTAGCTGGGGGGTGATAACAAGTTAGTTTAGATTTCTCATCTATAGGACAAGATTTAATATTTTAAAAGCCAAAAAGTTTTAAGTTATGGAAAATTGTTTTGGACAGCAAAGTAAACTTCAAAAAACTTAAAATGAAAGGAGGAGGAGGCGACCAAACCCACAGGTGTGGCTATGATTGCAGCATCAAGAGCATCAATAGTGTGCCTTTTCTGTATTTGTTGCTCCCTCTTCAGAAAGTCGCTGGGTACCTTGGCCTGCTGGCTGCCTAGCGATATCTTTGATTTGTGTAAATAAGGACTTGTAGTTGATGGAGGAGAAGAGGACAAAGCAGACTCTACTAAGTGCAGGAGAGGGCATAGAATTCTAGCAGCTGATGGTTTCATTTTTCTAAATTAAGGGAGGAAAACGAAGTTAGGTGACTTTTTCCTAAGCCCATGAGCTAAGCTGTGTGTGGAGAACTTCATAGCCCTGAATGCAGGGTTTCAAAGAACTGATTATAGATTCATAAATACATTTCATTATTTACCATTGAAAGAGTCTCAATTTCCTTGCAAGTTTATAGTGTCTATGCAACACTAAGTCATGCCTTTATCTAAATGTCTACATTATTTGATTTTCTTTTACTTTCTCTGTATCTATACAGATACTATTTATCTTAATTTTTGTTTTGTTTTTCAGATAAGGCTTTACTATGAGAAATAAATTGCTTTAAATTTTCTGTGTAGCACAAGAACTAAACTTTGCCTTCATGCCTCAGTTTCCCATGTACTGGGAATTATAGATGAATGCCACTATTCCTGGCTGATAACAAAAAGTTTTAACTTTTTTGTTTTATAAAACAGATTGATTTTAAGTTAAATATTTTAAATATAACACATATTTATCTATTTTCTTTATTATTTGTATATTTTCATTGTAAAATGTAGTCTTGTGAATAATAGAGAAGGAAAAAAATCACCAAAATTAGATATACTGCTACTATCAGTTTTGGTATGCTTCATCAGAGATAGTATGTGCACAGAGAGACTGCAATGCTGAACAATGAAACACAGAACTGAACAGCGGAAGTATATTCCAAGAAATGTGTTGTTAGCCAATTCTGTCATGCACATACTCCAAGAACACTCTTACAAGCTAAGACAGACACCAGGCAATATAATCTTTTAGGACCGCCATGAATATTAATTTAATCTAAACTTATATACTTCTGACTGAAGCACCATTGTATAGAGTGTCACCATTCATTGCATGTCAGTGTCCATTGTATGAAACACTGGTTATGGGCTATGTCCCCATTGTTTCCGAGTCAGAAGAGACCCAGGCTGTGCTTTGTACTATTCTCTCAGTAGTACTTTTTTCCACTCAGAACACCTCTTTGCTTTAACATATGTGTCTGTATGTAACTCAAATTTAATTCAGCCTGTCTCAACCTTTATATGTGCTGTTTGCTTTTGAAATGAGCATAAATATGCACATCCTTATGTAGGTGTTTGTGTAAGAGAAATTTCGAGGGGAAATTTCCACCAGTTCTCCTGGCCACAGTTAGGATTTACATGTGCTGTTTGGAGCCCATTCTCTAGAAGATAAATCCTCAAGTGAAGGACTAAAGATGATTAGATTAGATCCTACTGGATTGGAAAGGCAGCGATGTGGGGTTAACCCTGCCCTTGTAGGAAATCCCATCTCCAGTTTTGCTTTCAGCTCTCTATTGCACTTTGCAATTCAATCAGTTATTATTGCCACAGGAATTTCCATGTTATTTCTTGTTTCAGAAGTAACTTATGTGAGACACTGAGTGTAAACTATTTCTTCTCCTTTTAATAAGAGAGTGAATATTCTCACAAGTAATAGAATATAATTAATTTATAACTGAAGAAGTTACCAGAGCTTCTAAAATGGTTTTCCCATTTCCTTATGTTTACTATAAGAGTGAGCTGTCATTATCATAATCTCATTATATTTTTTCAATGTATGATTTTTTTGTGTGAAGAATTGTCAGGCATGAAAATTATCATTTCTTCCATCCACTTTGTATTTAATCTGCTTTTTGAAAATAGTTTTCTTAAATTAATTTGAGCCATTTTCCCTTTGCAATAAAAGAGGTTAGTTGTATACATTTCTAAGGAATTTTATTTTCATCCTACAAATTTTGATGTTTTAATTTTATTAAATTAAAAATTATTTAATTTTTAAATGTGTACAGTGCACACACATTGTATCTAATGTCAATCTCAACATATTATCTGCCGTTGTTCTTCCTATATTTTTTCTTTTTTTATTAATTACACTTTATTCACTTTGTACCCCCCCATTAGCCCCTCCCTCCTCCCCTCCCGATCCCACCCTTCCTCCCCCTTCTTCATGCATGCCCCTCCCCAAGTCCACTGATAGGGGAGGTTCTCCTCTCCTTTCTGATGTTAGTCTATCAGATCTCATCAGGAGTGGGTGCATTGTCATCTTCTGTGGCCTGGTAAGGCTGCTCCCCACTCAGGGGGAGGTGTGTTCCTATATTTTATATAAAGTGTTTATGTGGGGTTGACTAAATGTTTGACATATTTGGTCAAGTTACATGTGCCTTGACTTCAGCTAAAGCAGCTCTGAGGGATCCAGGCACATGGTGGGGTCAGCAGGAAGCACCTATATGAGGAAAGACAAAGGGGCAATGCAGGGTATGAAGCTGTGCCCTGTGTCAGGTGAGTCCCTGCCTTCTTAGAGCTCTTCCAGGCTGTGCCTGTGGAAGATTTCTGCCCAATATTGGTGGAATATCAGTAGGGCTAAAGCTTGCTGAACTACACAAGTAAGTCAGAAAAACCAGTAAGGGGACACAGGTGGGGAAGATTTCAAAGAAAGGGAAAAAGAATGCTGGTGGAACTAAATGAGAGGGTAATAATGAAAAAGGAAGAGTTAAATGGAGCAGAGGGTGGGAAGGCTAGGCACTGAAGAAAGCATACAGAAAAATAGCTTGCACACACACAGACACACACACACACACACACACACACACACACACTTAAGGAAGCAAATAGGTTTCCACAGGACATTTTAAATTTTCTTTAGTGTTAGCTTTTTCTCTGTATGCCATCTGCAGTGAAACAGTGTTTGCCTGACATAACAAGACCACTGAACACAAAGACTCACAGCAGCTATGACTCTATGCACAAGAGCAGCACAAAAGCAAGGCAGCTAAAACCCAGTTTGAATGGTGAAGGAGGGCACAAGTTCCCATCCATAGCTGAGAATCTATTAGCAATTGATGCGGATGGAGGGCAATCGTTCTTCAGGGATGTGACTTCTGAAGGATTACCCATGCTTCTTTAGATGGTCCTATACACACACACACACACACACACACACACACACACACGAGAGAGAGAGAGAGAAACAAACAGACAAACAGAGAGGCAGCATTAGAGAGGAGAGAGAGACTGAGAGAAAGAGAGATCTGCATTGGAAAGGGAAATAGTGGAGGGTAGAGGAAAGAAATTTAAGGGGAGGGAATGAGGTTTCAGTTTGATCACATTTATATGCACGTATAAAGTTTTCAAACAATAAAATATTGTGACATTTTAAAATAGGAAGAGTCTGTTTGTTGTTTCACAATCTGTTATTGCAAAAATCGAGCCTTCCAGATGGCCCTTGGGAGTAAACTCAACAACCAGCATAGTCCTACTCTAATGAAGCCAAGGCCTCTGGCTCTACTCTCTCGTTCCTTTGACAGTGACTAGAGGGTCCCAGAATGCACTCGGCAATCTCACTACAGAGTTTTTCTTTCATCTCATCCTTGACCTCATTGTGTCTGTGCACTGAATAAAGAAGAAAATTCTTAGGCTTAGTGCTCTCAGCACAGTGCTTCCAAATGCTTTGTTGATTCCTAAGTATTTTCTAAGCATAAATTTGTATTTCATCCCATTAAACAAAATCCACATTCAAGTGCATTTAATGTAATCCCTGATCTATTTTAGGTTTCCCAAGAGACTGTGGTGGTTGATACCCTGAAGTTTTATATTTGCTTGTTTTTGTCTATTGTGTTGCTTTTTATATTTTTTATATTTTTATTATACCGATCCACACAAATATGTGTGTATAAAAATACATATATATATATTCATCTATATAACATATATGGACACACATATGTGTGTATATATCTATGAATTTTGATCAGTTTTACACACACCTTCTTAATGTCTCTTATCCTTCTTCCTCTCCCACCGGAATCCTTGCTCCCAATAAGTCCACATCTTACATTTATGTCTTTCTTTTCATGTATTTTTGACTCACCAAAATAAACAGGATGATTTGTACGAGAGTAGAAAGACTTAAGTTGGGGTTGGGGACAAGGGGAAAAAAAAAACATAAGGTAGGGAAAAGCGTTAGTCAAAATTAAGGTTGTCTGTTTGATTTTTGAGACAGATCCTGCTGGCCTAGAACTCATGGTTCCACCCCAGCATCCAGAGTGAGGGGATTATGGGTGTGAACCACCATGCTTAGTTTACCCTATTGATTTTAGTTGGTTTGCCATCATTTAAACACTGCATTTATACTCACATATTAAACTGAGTAAGACCTTAATGTTTTTTGTTTGTTTGTTTGTTTTTTTGCCATCTGGATTGCTAAGGATCCTTCATTTAAAACCTTTCCTAAGAGTCACTAGAATAAACGATATTTATATTTAAGAACCAAATAGAATAAATAAATAAAAAGAATGCAAGCATAAAAGTAAACCACCAAGTATTTCCCCTGAGTTTCCAAAAATGATTGTTGAAAATTAATCTTGCCTTTGTGTTTTATTCCATAGTTTAATCTCTTTTTTATCTGAGTTGTATTATGCATGGTAAAATAAACTTGTCTACATTCTAAGCATCATTCCTGGAGATTTTATTGTTTAGATCTATCAGTTTATCACATCCTGATTTAAAATTTTTCATTTACTACAGGCAACAGGAGTTGCTGACCTGCATAGCAGAATTTCTCATCTCTCTGCCTATTAATAATGCTTTCCTTGTTTTTCCTCGATCTTTCATCAGCATAATCCCAAGGTCAGCATGCTTCTAACAACATGCTTCAAGATGCCCTTCTGATTTCTAACCTAGATCTGGTCTGAAGTCAGTGTCACATATCTTAGGCTTGAGATATGGCAGCTCCCGAATCCAGATGTGAAATTCTAATCTCATTACTCCGTGCTGTCATAAATTAGCCTGCCATTTTTTTGTTTGAAATAACTATCTTACTTTGTTAACATTTCTGAGGGCCAAGAATTTGGAGGGTCTCAGCTGGATGTTACTAGAGAATATCCAAGAGACCTGAAGACATCTGAGAGCTACTGTGTCTGATGGGTACGTAGCTCTCTTTCTGGGATGACCACTAGAGCCAGGCATTCAGCCAACGTATTGGCTAAAGCACCTTCATAACTTTGGCTACAAGACCATTTTAGATCTTGGGGATTTGAGGAATGTGTGCTTAGTTTATGTCTGAAGCTGTTTATAGGCTTGGCCCATTGCTGCTAAAGGTCATGACAGCTCTTCTTGTGGCAGCTCATCAACCTGTAGAGCACAGCCAGGAAATCGGGAATTGTGATGTCTGAAGCTGCCACAGGATCCAGTTCTCTTTCTCACCCCAAAATTAGGCTTATCTTCCACTCATGCCCTCTTTGTTCCCTTAACTCCTTCTCCTAAATATTTACAACTCTTCCTAAGATAGGCCTGAACTTTTATCACTTGCAAGAATGGTCTCCAGTCTGAAAACTCTGTTGATTTCTATCTTGAGACACACACATAACCATAGACTTTTGAAAGTTATGGGGCCCGACTCTACCTGAAAATGGAGGTTATGAGTGAGAAATAAAAAAAAAAAGTTATGATAATTAGAACAACTTAATATATCATCCTTCTTGCCACATAGATAAATCTCTGTGAACCAGAGATGAGGAAAGGAAAACGCTTTCCATGCATGTGTTGCTGATATCTGCATTTGGCTGCTATTGACCATTAGTGTGTAACCTAAGGTAAATTAGTTTATCTCCATTAATGGTGCTATGGAAACCTGCTGTATCCTATGTGGATTCCTGCTCATAGCTCTGTCAAGCTTTGTAAGGATTAAATGGGGTAGCAATAGCTTGTGCACACTTTTTAGAGCCATATCTTGAGGCTATTAGCTACTCTGCATGAGTTTCTTCAAGAATGCATTATATTGGCAAAGCTATTTGTAATCTGTTCAGAAAGCTCTTTATATTTTTAGTATTTAATTATTGACATGGTTAAAACAAATTGTAGTGTTAGACTTTCTGGGGCAGTAGCAACTCTCTCTGGAAGTCCCAATGAAGGGAAACAGAACTCAGCCCTTTGAGAATGGGCTCTCTATTCTGTGGCCCCTGCAGAGAACATGATGCAGACATTTTCTGAAACCTATGTGATTGCATCTCCCCTTCTGTAGAACAGTACTTAGGGAATTGTTGTAAAGTACTTAGTACTTTACAACTCAGAGCCCAGACTCAGCTTCTCTGTCAGGGTTCCCCAGAAGTCTTTCCATGAGGCATTCTGGTCATGTGCCAGGCATAGATAGAGACCCTTAGTAGGTAAGAGATCTCAGAGCAGGTGAAAAGGTCACCACTGTGGCCTCTGTTTTGGTCCCTGGCCTAGAAACTACACATGTACAAAGTGGGTTTTAGCAAATGGTTTTCATGCCTTTTTAAAGTGTCATCAGGTAGAAAGATAATCAAGGACACAAAATCCATGTTAAAGTACTTGTTGATCTGGAAGATTGCTTGGATTTAGTAACCAGATGAACCTGGCTAATAATGAATTTGAAACTTAAGAGAGCAGCTCCATCAGATTCAAGAAGATCAATTCTGAGAACAGAGGAGGCACAGAAGGATATGACTCAAGTGATTTAAGTTTCATTGCCTCTGGAGTGACTTTTCTCCTCTGTATTCTGCCTACCTGCTCATTTTCACATGAGAACAGTCCCACCCCATGTGGACAACCAAGACCTCAGAAGGCTGGTGCTGGGCTGGAAGGGACCACAAGTGTGTGAATCACTCCAGCAGGTTGAGGTTAGTGTCATCTTCAGATGTTGATCCCCCAGTAGTGAGACAGTTTTGATGGATGAATGAGTATGGGAAACCAGTGTCAAGAGGAGATGTGAGAAGGACATAGTTAGATTTTAATCCATCTGGGTAGGAGCAGTAACTACATACCATCCTACCCTATATATGGTCAATGCTACCTGGTGTGTGGAATGGGGTAAATAAAAGAGGCAATCTCTAAATCCTAACCCAAGCCTCTTTCCAATGGACTGTGATGAATCCAGACTCATGCATGAGGTGCTGAGAATAAGTGAATAGTGATTTCCCCATTGTAGTTGACTTCCTGGTGGTCTTTGAGATCTGGGCATAACATTTGAAGGCTCTCCAGTATCTCCAAGAACCCCTAGGGCCCTGACATGTAGAGCCAATGCCAGCCAGTAAGTGTTATTGTTTGTCCTGCTTATTTGTTGTGTTCTTGACTTGGGCCCAACCTGTAAACATGCATTTGCTTTGGGGACAGGTTTGTGTGTGTGTGTGTAGTGTCTTAGGCAGACTTGCTGCCGGATGACCCTGGGCTATGGAATTCTTGGACCTACCTGTAGCGAGTTGGATCCCCTCCACTGGCATCTTTCTTTCTTGGTTGGCTTTGGTTGGCCAGGAGGACTGATGTCTGTATATTAATTGTCTGTCTTGTGTTTATTGTTCTTGGCTGACAAAATGAGACAGATGCAGAGAATCCCAACCCCCTTGACCCTTGTGGAGAGCCATTTTAAGAAAGCTAAGGAACGAGCTCAGAATTTGAGTTTGGAAGTCAGAAAGGAAAAATTTTCTATCTTTTACAGGAATGAGTGGCCAGCTTTCAATGTTGGCTGTCCAGCAAAGTGTACATTTGATTTGCCTAACATTCACCAGGTCCTGGGCATTATCTTTGGCAAGCCCGGACTCCCTGATCAGGTCTCTTACATCAACACTCGGCAAGACCTAGTTGAAGAGCCTCCCGCTTTCCTGATTGGCTCTAACCCCTCATCCCACCTCACCCCAAGACAACCCCCCCCCCCGCCCACTAGAGGATAAAGGACAGGGGCAATTCTCGTCCTAACCTCTGACCCACTTTATCCCGTTCTGTAGGGCAGTACTAAGAAAAAAAAAATCCTCTTTTCCCCCGCCTTATCAGCCTCCAAGGCCCAGGGGTACATCACCCCAGCCAACCCCCTCCCACCTCCCCAAACCGCCCAGGATCAAGCACCACATCAAGGAATGAAAGGTCTTAGGGAAAAAACCGGTCCCCCATCTCACTTATACTCGAGAGATTGGTAGGAACAATCTAGACAGCCCGCTGACTCCACCATCCTCCCCTGGAGGGGCCACAGGACCTCCTGAGGAATGTAGCAATCAGCCACTTCATTGTTGGTCCTTTGCCACTAGTGAGCTATATAACTAGAAAACACAAATCCCCAAATTCTCTGAAAAACCGGGGGATCCGGCTTTGACAGTACTGGGAACTTTGAGCCCATGTGCCTAGATGGAAATTTCTCCAAAGTGGAGCTAAGAGAAAGGGCACAAGATGCTCATTGTCCTGGGAGGAAGGGCAGGAAAAGGCACTTCTCCACTCCACAGAAACGCCCACAGGGAAGGTTCCTGTTCTGTTTAATCACTTCCTTATATCACACTGGGCTTCTTGGTCCTTGAGCTGTGAATATCAAAGTGTAGATAGCACCATGGATTAGGCTACATGGGGGAAGGGAAGAATTGCTCAACTTTCTGTTATTTGAGCCTTTCTAGCATGCACACAAACCTGAAGTATTCTTAAACTTTCCAATGTAGTGCTAAGAAAGTGATAGCGAGCTTTGAGTTCAAGGTGGGAAGTACCTGAAATTCAAAAGGTGATGACTAAAAGTGAGGTACGAGAGAAACTTCTCTCTGTGAAAGTAGAACCCTCTGAGATGTTTTGGGTTTTTGTCCAAAGTCTACCATGGCTACTGGAAGCTGCTCCTTGCTCTTCTTTGCTGCTCTCTAGGAGAGATAAGTAATGTTCTCTCTCAATCTCTGAAGAAGGACACTGAACTGGCAGGTGACAGCTCTGATTCTCTTCTCCAGGCCAGGCTCTTCTTCTTCTTCTTCTTCTTCTTCTTCTTCTTCTTCTTCTTCTTCTTCTTCTTCTTCTTCTTCTTCTTTTTTGTTGTTGTTGTGTGGGAAGCTCTTTGCTGACCTTTTCAGAGACAATGGGCTCTTAGGAGGCTGAGCTGCTGGAGAAGTAGGGAAGAAAGTGAGATGAGTACTGTAGGAATGTGGGTGGTTCTCAGTAATAGGCCTAGACAAGCACAGGCCATTGACATACAACACCATGCAGTCAGTCCTGAAATAATGTACATACAAGCAACTAAATACAATCAGAAGTTGTATCTCTCTCTCTCTCTAAATATATGTATAACATATAAGGACATATAACAATAATAATCATAGAAAAAGAGAGCATAAACTGAAGACAGATTATGGGAGGTGCAGAGGGAGTGGAGGGATTGGAAGGAGGAAAGGGAAGGGGAAAATGATGTGATTGTGTTTCACCCAAAAATTTACAAAAGAAATTAATTAAAAGAATTAATATTAGAATATAGAGAGAAATTAAAGTAAATCATTCTATAAAATCTGTTTCAAAGAGCAAGTCCTTTGAAGAGGGGTGAGAACTCCACTTACTGTGGTTATAAGGATATTTAGAATGTAAAGAGATGGCGCTCATTTAGTACGGCAGCAGTTAGGGATTCTCCTTCATGACATATGACTTCACTAGTTGGGGAATCATTGGCTAGGGTTTCAATACCGCTTTTGAATTCCTTCTTGTTGAAAAGACCTTAAGTCCTTTTAGAGAGCTGTTGACTACCATTAATGCTTTGGGAGTCTCCTAGATGTCCCTGGCCAACAATTTAAAACAGGACTTCTCATGCCCGTTGTTAAAAAAAAATTTGTTAGATTGTCCATAGCACTCATAGGGGGAGAATTGAGAACATTGTACACAGACACAGCCACAAACAACACACACACAGACAAACTCACACACACAAAGTAGATAATAATATGATGTCTCATGACTGTCTCAGACATCATATTGTTATTTTACCTGCACTTTTCTGAATGTATCTGTCTCCCCACCTCAACTAAAGGCGCCCAATTTTCCCATTTCCCCAGTCAAATCACTTGTATCTGTTGTTCCCCCTTCTGTTGTTCTTTTCCTCCTTCTACAGACCCATTTCACCTTCATGGTTTCTGCAGTTACTCCAGGTTATACTGTCACATCTCAAAACTTGAAGCTAGGAAACACAGATATGATGGAACATACAATGTATGTCTTTGGGGTCTGGGTTACGTCACTCAAAATGATCTTGCCTTGTTCAAGACTACAAATTTCATGATTTCATTTTTCTTTATGGCCGAATATAATCTCATAATGTATATGTACCACATTTTTTCATTATCAATTCCTCAGTTGAAGGAGATTTAGCTTGTTTCTATTCCCTGACTATTGTGAATAGAGTAGTAATGAACATGGCTGAACAAGTATCTGTGAAGTATAATATCAACTCTTTGGAACATATGTGGAGGAGTGGTAGAGCTGGGTCATAAGGTAGACTAAAATTGCTGCAGATTCAATACAAGTAAGAATGATAACTGATAACTGTGGCAGGCATATACATGAGTTGGCCAGATACTGATGATGTTCAACCATCTCTCTTTCCTCCCTCTCTTTATCTCTCTCCCTCTCTCTGTCTCTCCTCCCCATTATAAAAGAAGACAAATACAGACACAGACTCAGATACACACACATACACACACACACACACACACACACACACACACATACACACTAATATGCTTACACATGTACTTTGGCTTTTGGATTTCAAAGAAAATGCTGTCAAAATACCCATTGAATGATATAGGTACAGAGACTTTAGAGAGTACTCACGACAAAGAATACATAATTTATTAACAGTTATAGCCAACACCATGTGAAAAGAACCTGATTTACTATGTTATTACAATATTCACACTTCCCATTTTTAATAAAATTTATGAAGCATATAAAAATGAGAAATATGGACCACAGAGCTAACTACCAAGACCTGCTGCTGCTGAGGCATAGGTATTGTCTTCCTCTTTCATATTTTTCAGTGTTTTCTTTAGTTAGTATCTGTGCACGCCTGTGTATGCTCACGTATGTGTTAATACATGTGAGCATGTGTGTGCATGTGCATGCATTCATGTGTGTGTGTGTGTGTGTGTGTGTGTGTAGAATACAACTTAGGAAAGTCAGTTCTCTTCTTCCAGGGATCAAAGTCAGGTCCTCAGGTCAGGTTCAACAGCAAGTGACCCTACCTGGCTGAACCAACTGACTTAAAAGAAACTGTAGACAGCCAGTTTAATCAACCTGGAAAGAGTTGTATACCCCATAATATTTAATTATTTAATATTAATAATTAAACTAGAATTAAAACAAGTTTTAGAAGTGACATGTACAATAATTAAAGTACACTATAAAGTTTTGATAGTAAATTTGAGTGAGCAGAATAAGAAGCTATGAAATTTGCAAAGAAATAAATTGAATAAATAAGAACACTAGAAAGTATAAAAATATGAAAGAAAGATGAAGATTTTGTAAGACCTGTAAGCAATTATCAAGTGTACCAGAAAATACAGGATTGTAGTAAAATCAGAATGAGTGCAGAGAGAAGGGAGGAAAAATATACAGAAATAAGATTGCTACAAACTTTGTAAATTGAATAAACCTCCATTTAAGAAGACAAATGACACCCAATAAATGGGGTCACAGATATCTACACTGAAAAACAACAAATTACTTAGCAATTCAGATAAAGAACAGGATCTTAAAAGCAGCAAGAGAAAAGCACTCATCACAAAGCTTTCTCAGCTTAATAGCTAACAGTTCACTAGAAATATCAGAGAGAAAAAATAACCTAGGAAAACAAATGGGTTCAAAAATTAATAAACAACAGTCACCCAAGATATTAAGTTTCACAAAATTCTATTAAAAAAAAAAGGAAATGAACATGCCGCTAGACCAAGATCAGAGTCTGTTGCCATTAGATCTACCCAAGGAGAATTTTTGAGTGAACCTTAGGGTTCAACTAGAAGAATGATATACAGTGAATATAAAACAGAGAGAGAGAGAGAGAGAGAGAGAGAGAGAGAGAGAAACAAAGTGCTCCAGCAAGAGTGATTGCATGACTAATAAAAAAGACACTATTATTGTATTTTTGTTTTGGAACTTGTATCTTATTTCCACTACTATTTAAATAATAATGGTGTAAAATAATTATAAAATAAGTGAAGAGAAGCAATTTATAAAAATATAAATTCTGCTAGTAACAGCAATAACAACACACACACATACACACACACACAAATAGAAACAGAATGTTTTTAATGTTTTATTGAATTTAAAGTTGTATCTAATCAGCCTTTCTTCTACCTTCCAGAGGACACAGCCAGAAGAACTCAGTAACTTTCACTTTGAAGGAGGTCTGCAGGCTCCAGAAATAGCCAGGTTAGAGCTGCTCAGCCTTTCTTCAGCCCACCTGGGACATATTTGCCTATTGGTCCCCAGGAACACCCAGACAGCAGAAGTGAGCATCTGTTACTCCTTGGGTTCAGTTCCTAGCACCCGCCCAGAGCAGTTTACCACCTCCAGAAACAGCATTTCTGATTTCTGCCTCTGGCTTCCTTGGCACTGTGGTGGTTTGAATGAAAATGCCCCCCTACAAGCTTAGATATTTGAATGCTTCCTTGTTAGGGAATGGTACTACTTGAGAGGAATTAGAAAGTGTGGCCTTGTTGGAGTAAGTGTGATCTTATTGGAGGAAGCGTGTTACCTGCTGGGCTTTGAGGTTTGAAAAGGTCTATTACAAGCCCCGAGTCTCTCTCTCTTTCTGCTGCTAGCAGACCAAGATGTAGAACTCTCAGCTCCTTTTCCAGTATGAGGTTAGCCTCTGTGTCACCATGTTCCTGCCATGATGATGATGGACTGCACCTCTGAAACTGTAAGGAACCCCCTTTAAACATTTCCCTTTATATGAGTTGCTGTGGTCATGGTATTCTTCACAGAAATAAAATACAGACTAGGACAGACACCAACAACCATGGCACACATATGGATAAGTAGGTACACAAAAAAGAAAATAAGATGGGATTACATGTTACAAAAAGATCACTGTAAGTATACAAGACATAAATACACTCAAAATCAGAGCGTGAAATGATATATTCTGCCAACACCATCCTAAAAGGAGTTATAGCAAGTATGCCTCAGTAAACAAGATAGATTCTAAGTGTAAGACTGTTAAGAGATGAAAAGGAATATTATATCAATAAAAGTATGGATTTATGAAGAGCATGTAACAAATATACATGCACTGAAAAACAAATCTCTGAAATAGGAGAAGCAAAATTGAAGGGAGGTGTCATATTCTTAAATTAACAGTTGGAGTGGGGGCAGGGCAAGATGTCAGCACCGGGAGGACTCTCATTCTGAGCAGCAGCACAGCAGGATCAGCACAGTGACCAGCAATCAGAACTCGCAGCCATAAAACACAAGTGATTGTGTTTCCCAGGTGAGATGATACCCCACAGTGGGGGATTCAATCAGCTTTAACTCACCCAGCTAAACCTCGGAAGAGATCCTGGTTCTGCCAGATGCTTGGTCGCCAGCCCAGAGCCACACGCCAGCGTGATCTGGTCACTATCCCAGACTGAACTGTGGGCCCACAACATCACAGACTGGATTTACCAGTCGAGAGATAACCCCACGGAGCAGGAAATGATTGCGACCGACCTTAGGTCACCCAGACATCCCCTGGAAAAGACTCGGGTTCCACGGGTGCCCCAGGAGCCAGCCTGGAGCCAGAGCCAGGGACCCAGGCACCTGCATAGAGCCCTGCCTGCATGCCTGATTCGCCGCCTCAGATAGAACTGTGGGCCCCAGGGCACCAAAGACTGAGTTTCACTGTCAGGTATAAACCCACAGGGAGGGAAACGGCTGGTCTGATCTCAGAGCACTCAGCTGATACCACCACCCCAAAAAGGTCTTGGGAAAATCACCCAGTTTAGGCAGACGCCCAGGCTCCCAAAGGCCAGAAAGGCGGAGCCAGGGGTGGGTGTCTGTGCCTGTGGGTTCTACTCACCACCCCAGACAGAACAGTGGTCCACAAAGCAAAGACTGGGTGTCCCTGGCAGGAGGAAACCCCACAGCAGGGGGGACCATCAGGTCTAATGCTCAGGACACCCAGCACCAAAAGATTTTCTGGATTCACGCAGACTCTAGACTCTAGCTTTCTAATGCAGGCAGGAGTGCTGTGCTCAGCTGCCATTATTGAGTACCCCTAGGACACTGGGGCACACAGCTGCACCCTCAGACCTACAAAAGCCAGAGAGCCATCACAGCAGCCCTCAGATACTGTTCCAAGGATCAACCAGTTATCCCTAGCTAGACTGACAAAACTGTGGGAATCCCTGGTCCTTCAAGAAGGCTACACCCACAGTGTCCAGAACAGAGCACTGCCCGCAGCCGACATCCCAGACAGGGGCACACAACTTCCGGTCCAGACTGAGGCACCCAGCCTTCAGACCAGAGTAGAGCCCTCAGTTACCAGCCTCCAGACCAGAGCGGCGCCCCCAGGTGCCAACTCAACCTAGGTGCACATTCTCCAGGCCCAGAGCAGATCACCCGGCCTCTGGCCCAGAGACTTGCTGGGCGCTCCTCTCACTTTCCTGGACAGAAATGTGTGCCCCAGGATAACAGACTGAGTTTCCCTGTTGGGAGAAAACCTCACAGCTAAGGAATCAGCAGGTTCTTCAAGAGGACTGTACCTGGAAAACTGTAACAACAGCAGCAGCTCACTAAATTTATAACAAGAAACCCAACAGTGGGGCAGCTGTCTTCAAAACTTCTATGGGTAAGAGGAGAGGCCCCCTACTGCCTCAAAGACCACAGCTACTACTCAGGGCTATACACCTGAGGTGAGCAGTGGCAATTCCTGAGAAACACTGGCCATACAGTGACCATACCCAAAAAGCAGAGGAGGACTCCTTCAGGAAAAATCATCTTCTAGCCAAGGGGATTCTCCCTACTTCAGGACTCCAGGAAGCACAGAAACTAACAGCCAACACCTAAAACAGCCCAATGGTAGAGGTCAGTGTAAAAGCTCAACCAAAAAAAAGACAGAGCAATATGGCATCTCCAGAACCCAGCCATCCAGGGGCGAACAGCCCTGGACAACGCAGCATAATAGAAAATTAAGAAGATGACCATACATCTATGCTGATGAAGAGGATAATAGAGGAAACGAATAAAATATGTAAAGAATTAGAGGAAGATAAAACCAAACAGATCATGGCTATCTGTAAAGAAATGGAGGAAGTTAAAGACAAGCAGATTATGGCCATCCATGAAGAAATACGGGAAAAAGATGCCAAACAGTTTGTGGCCTTCAGAGAAGAAATAATTAAATCACTGAAAGAAATAAAAGAAACAGAGTTGAAGGAACTAAAAGAAAAAGAGGAAAATACAATCAGACAGGTGAAGAAAGTAAACAAAACAACTCAAGACCTAAAGATAGAACTGGAAAAATTAAAGAAAACACAAATGGAGGAAATAATGGAGAGGAAGAATTTAGGGAAGAAAACAGGAACTACAGAGGTAAGCATAACCAACAGACTACAAGAGATGGAAGAAAGAATCTCAGGTGTAGAAGATTTAATGGAAGAAATCAATGTATCTGTCAAAGAAAATGTTAAATCCAAAAAATTCCTGACACAGACCGTCCAAGAAATCCAAGACAATAGGAAAAGACAAAACCTAAGAATAATAGGTATAGAGGAAAAAGAAGACTCCCTTCTCCAAGGCCCAGAAAATATTTTTAACAAAATCATTGAAGAAAATTTCCCCAACTTAAGGAGAGGCCAATAAGAATACAAGAGGCCTACAGAACACCCAACAAATTTGACCAGAAAAGAAAATCCTACCGCCATATAATAATCAAAACAGTAAGTATACAGAACAAAGAAAAAATACTAAAAGCTGCAAGGGAAAAAGGCCAAGTAACATATAATGGCAAACCCATTAGAATCACACCTGACTTTTAAACAGAGACTATGGAAGCTAGAAGGGCCTGGACGGATATCATGCAGACCCTAAGAGAACACAGATGTCAGCCCAGGCTACTATACCCTGCAAAACTCTGAGTCCTCATAGACGGAGAAAACAAGATATTCAATAACAAAAACAAAATTCAACAATACCTAAACACAAATCCAGCATAACAGAAGACACTGGAAGGAAAAATACAACCCAAGAAAATTAGCTTCTGTCAAGAAAACACAGGAAATAATTAACCTTACTACAGTAAAACAAAAAGCAACCAAGCACACAACCTTATGACCACAGCCAACATCAAAATCAAAGGATCTAACAGCCACTGGTCATTAATCTCTCTCAACATCAATGGACTCAACTCTCCAGTAAAAAGACACAGATTAACAGAATGAATAGGTAAACAAAACCGAGCAATCTGTTGCATACAAGAAACACACCTAAGGCACAAAGATAGATATTACCTGAGGGTAAAAGGTTAGAAGATGACTTTCCAAGCAAATGGAGCCAAGAAACAAGCAGGAGTAGCCATTCTAATATCTGATAAAATAGACTTTCAACCAAAATTAATAAAAAGAGATGGGGAAAGACACTTCATACTCATCAAGGGAAATTTCTACCAGGAAGACATCACAATCCTGAACATCTATGCCCCAAATACAAGAGCACCCACATTTGTAAAAGAAACATTGATAAAATTTAAACCACATATAGATCCCCACACATTAATAGTGGGAGACTTCAACACCCCACTGTCAACAAAGGACAGGTCAACAAAACAGAAATTAAACAAAGAAACAATATCTCTGATAGAGATCATGAATCAAATGGACCTCACAGATATTTACAGAACTTTACACCCGGACACAAAAGAATTTACCTTCTTCTTAGTGAAAGACCCCCTGAGGGTATCTTTTGTCTGAGAGACCCCCTCCCAAGGATCAGCGAGTCTAGGCGTTCGGATGCAAACAGCAAGAGGCTTTATTGGATATACGGGTACCCGGGCGGAAAGCCACTCAGATGACTTTACGCGCCCTTCCGGGTGGAAAGCTGGGTTTTTTTTTATAGGGTTAGAGCAGAAGCACTGATACAGAAGCGAGAAGCATAGTTACAGGGAGCTGACTGGCTCTTTCACATGAAACCATAACATGAATCAGGGTTGGCAGGGACACCAGAATTCCAGGAACTGGGTGGTCAAAACAATTATGACGACCTTGACTAGTGCCGCCATATGTTGCTTTTCCCAGGACTCCTATCTCAGCCGGACCACCTGTCAGATATCCCATGAGGGTGGTCAGGACAAAGTTGTTTTTGGCTCAGTTGGGGCAGCCTTGACCGCAGATATCTTGAGGGGGTGACTTAGCTGGATTTCTCAGAGTAATTTTTAGTTCCCATCCGGCCTTTACTATTTTTCCCAGAACTGTGGTACACCACAAAATGGCATTAGCTATGTTTAACTCTGTTTAACTCAGGGTGATATGGGGTCTTTCATTCCCCCATTTCTTTGCTAACTTAGAATGGAATCTTCCATTCTAGGGCCTAGGGGCAAGTACTTTCTGTTTCCCGCTGTCAGAGTTGATGATACTGTTGGGTCAGTACCAACGCTTGTATGACAGAGAGCCGATCTTTTATGAACTGGACCAGCCGATTTAGAATACAAGGCCCAAATAACAGAATCAAGAGAATTATGATCAGGGGGCCCATGAGGGAGGAAACGAGGGTGGTGAACCAGGGGGCTTTATTGAACCAACTTTCATACCAACTCTGTCCCTCCTTGAAGAGTTTCTCTCTCTGGCTAAGTCTTTCTCTGAGCTTGGCCATATTATCTCTTACTAAGCCGGTATAGTCGGCATAAAAGCAACATTCTTCTCTTAAGGCTGCACATAATCCCCCTTCTTGTAAGAAGAGGATATCTAGCCCCCTTCGATTCTGTAAGACCACTTCTGACAGAGAGGTTAAGGATTTTTCTAGGGCACTTACTGATTCTTCCAATGCCTGTAAGTCGGTATGCATAGCCTGCTGTAGTTGTTGGAATTGATTCGTTGCTGTCAAGGCGGTGGCCCCAGTCCCAATTCCGGCGGCAATGCCTCCTACTGTTAGCCCCCCTAGAATTATTGCCAAAGTTAAAGACACGGGTTCCCTATGATACCGAATTCTTTCTTCAAAGTGTCTGTAGATATAGTCCGGTTTGTGATAGACTATCTTAGGCCATAATTCAATAAGGACACAAAAGTCAGAACCAGCATTCCAGCCTATAGCTGATATGCAGGGGGTTAGGCCGGTATTACATGCCCAATAGGTACCATTGGGACCAGTCAGGTAGTAATTTCCGGTATCAATATTGGCAGTGGAATCACAAAGTTGCTGATAAGCCACAGGTATCTTTCCGACACAAAGCCCCTGCCCGGACACTTCAGACAGAGTCAATCTATGTTGGGCAGAGGGGTAGCAGTTCGCTGGAGGGCTTGTATGGTTAAAAAAGTTACCCATTACGGCCAATCCTTCATAATAGGGTGGAGTTGAAACCAGGCATAACCAGCATTCTTGGGTCTGATCGGGATTGGAGTGGTTTAGCACCTGATAAGCTCCTGTTATTAGATCTAGAAGTCTATCTCCTGATCTAGGCCTCTGGGGAGGCTGTATAGTAGGGTCTATGACAGTCGGGCTAGGGGAAGAAACAGAAGCATTTGGGGCCGTGGGCCATAGGGGTGGATGTTTTGGCTGAGAGGGTCTTTTCTGATCTGACAAGACCGGGTTGGGGCCCACAGACCTAGTAATAGGTAAGACCTTTATAAGCCTGAGCCGAAAGGTGAGGCCTATGTCCTTTCGATCTTTATAAACCCGGAGGCCCCATCTAAATCCTTGTGAAGTCCAAATCTGGTGTTTGGCTTGTGGAGTAAATTGAATCAACAGGGGATTGCACCATCCTTTAGTTTTGCCCTGAGGATTACATACCCCCAACGTGGTTTGTTGGAGAGGTGTATTAAGAGGGACAGATGTGGGATTCTTTCTTTTTACTGTAATATAGTCCCAGGAGGAGGAGGGCTTCCAGTGAGTGTCTCCTGAGGTTTCACATCCCCATGAGGCACAAAAATATTGATCTGTCCACCCACATTTATGATGGAGAGTTCTATTCCGATGTGTACCAGGACAGACATAAATACCCCATACCCCACTGCCGGGAGGGCCCCGCAAAAGGGCCCTCCCAACCGAATTGATGCAGCTTGGATCAGTGGCCCATCCTGGGGTTATCCGTTCAGGCGCTCGGCCCCCAGGTGGAGGTCAAAAAATATCAGGAACTGCCCAGTCGGTATCTGCTCCAAGGGCAAGGGCACAGAGATCCACTTCTAAATCTGGCCAATGGGGCTGGGCCCCAATAGAGGAGCTTGTCATGACTATATCCCCAGCTTGGTTTTCGATGACCCAAGTATAATTGTAAACCTGATGAGGGGAAGCATAAGTTATTTCTAGACTTAAAATTAGACACAAGCTTATTAGGGCTCCCCACGAGTCAATCTTATCTTTAAGGGATTTTGGGTGCGGTGAAGTTTCCATCTGGCTTTCGACTCCGGGTGGTCGGGTAGGAGTTCGGAATTGGCGGCCTTGACGTGGGAGGCGTGGACCCAGGCTGCGATGCCGTCTACCTTTAGGGCCGTGGGTGTCGTTAGTAGTACAGTGTAGGGTCCCTTCCAGCGCGGCTCTAGGTTCTTGGTCTGATGTCGTCGCACCCAGACCACGTCCCCGATCTGGAATTGGTGGGGTATCACAGGTTGATTTAGCTGTTCTTGGTATGCAGCTGCCAGTGGTTTCCAGACCTCCTGTTGTACGATTTGCAGTGCCTGTAAATGAGCTTGGAGAGGTCGAGAGAAAGAGGCTATGTCAGGGTCGAGGAAGTGGGCAGCTGGCGGTGGGGCACCATAAAGGATTTCAAAAGGAGTGAGTCCATGAGGGCCAGGTGTATTTCGGGCCCAATACAGTGCTAAGGGGAGGAGGGTCACCCAATCCCTAACGCCAGTTGCAAGCGTCAATTTAGTTAAAGTCTCCTTAATAGTTCTATTCATTCGTTCTACCTGTCCTGAGCTTTGGGGACGATAAGCACAGTGTAATTTCCAATCAATCCCCAGTAGTGTGGCCACCGACTGACTTACCTGGGAGATGAATGCAGGGCCGTTGTCGGAGCCCAGTGCCTGTGGCATACCATACCCGGGGAAGATTTCTTCCTAAAGCTTTTTGGTGACGACTCTGGCAGTTTCATGTTTGGTAGGGTAGGCTTCTACCCATCCAGAGAAAGTGTCCACGAACACCAGCAGATACCGGTATCCATATAGTCCAGGCTTGACTTCTGTGAAATCAAATTCCCAATGGGTTCCGGGTCGGTGTCCCCGGACTCTGGCCCCAGGACCCACCTTACTGTGTCCAGCATTTACTTGTGCACACACGGTGCACCTTTCTGCCACTTGCCGTAGAATCTTGTCTTTCCCCAGCAGATGGTAGGTGTTTTCTTCATTTTCAAGAAGGGCTTTCATTTTTCTGTAACTCAGGTGGGTCAGTTTATGGAGATAATCAACCAAGTAATAGGTCAAACGTTGGGGCCACACTAGTTTTCCCTCTAATGTCCATTTCTGCGTTTTAGGGTGGTAGGTAGCCCCCATTTCTTTTAGTAGGTTTTGGTCTTCCTGGCCATATTGAAAAACAGGCCCTTGATCTCGTGTAGGGGAGTCTATGATTGTATCCTCTATTGTCAGGACTTGAGAAACAGTAGGGCTTTCCTGTTGAGCCACCCTACGGGCAGTTTCATCTGCCAGGCGGTTACCTCGAGCCTCAGGGCTGTTCCCTTTTTGGTGGCCCGGACAGTGAATGATGCTCAACTTTAAGGGTAGGAACAACGCCTCGAGCAAGGCTAGTATTTCAGCCTTGTTTTTGATTTCTTTTCCCTCCGAGGTCAACAGTCCCCTTCTTCGGTATATTTCCCCATGAATATGGGCCGTGGCAAAGGCATAGCGGCTATTGGTATAGACGTTAAGCTTCTTACCTTCTGCCATCTGGAGGGCTTGAGTTAGGGCGATGAGTTCAGCCCGCTGTGCCGAGGTACCAGGTGGTAAGGCCCTAGCCCAAATTACCTTAGTCTCAGTGGTGACCGCAGCCCCTGCTCTTCGTTCTCCGTTGTCTAAAAAACTGCTCCCATCTGTGTACCAGGTGAAGTCGGCATCAGGGAGGGGCTGATCGGTCAAATCAGGCCGGGTGCCATGTACCTCTGCAAGTATCTGGAGACAGTCATGAGTTTCTGGACTCTCCGGTAGGGGAAGTAGTGATGCTGGATTGAGTGTTACCACAGAGCCAAAACGTACGTGGTCAGTGTCTAGTAGTAGAGACTGATAGTGGGTCATGCGGGCATGTGAAAGCCATTGGCCCGGAGGTTGTTTGACCAGGGCTTCCACTGCATGAGGAGCCAAAATTGTTATCGGTTGCCCCATTGTTAGCTTACTTGAGTCTTTGGTTAGGAGGGCAATTGCCGCGACCATCCTCAAACAGGGAGGCCACCCTGAAGCCACCGGGTCAAGTTTCTTGGACAGGTAGGCAATCGGGCGCCTCCATGGCCCCAGTCTTTGAGTCAGGACTCCTTTAGCATAGCCTTGTTTCTCATCAACAAATAGCTCAAAGGGCTTATTTAAGTCGGGAAGTCCCAATGCGGGGGAGGTTATTAAGGCCTCTTTAATAGCTGTGAAGGCCGTTTGTTGCTCATTCCCCCAGGTGAAAAGGGTACCTGGTTCGGTGGGTGGGTAGAGCGGTGCAGCCATTTCGGCAAATCCTGGAATCCAGAGCCGACAGAACCCCGCCGTTCCCAAGAACTCCCTCAACTGCTTTGGGCTTTTAGGCACTGGAATATTCAGGATTGTTTGTTTTCGTGCTCTTGTCAGCCATCTTTGACCATCCCTGATCTGATAGCCTAAGTAGGTGACTTGCCTCTGACATATTTGGGCCTTTTTAGCTGAGGCCCTATACCCCAGAGTTCCCAAAGCCCTCAAGAGGGCCTTTGTTCCTTCCCTACATTGTTCTTCAGTTCTTGCAGCCAGGAGGAGATCATCCACGTATTGGAGCAAGATTAGGGCTGGGTGTAATACCCTAAAGTTAGCCAGGTCTCGATGTAATGCCTCGTCAAACAGGGTAGGGCTATTCTTGAACCCTTGGGGGAGCCTAGTCCAAGTGAGTTGTCCTGATAACCCCAACTCTGGGTCCTTCCATTCAAAGGCAAAAATGGACTGGCTCTGAGGATGGAGCCTTAGGCAAAAGAATGCATCCTTGAGGTCCAGGACTGTATACCAAATATAGGCCGGTGGTAATCCGGTCAGCAAACTGTATGGATTAGGGACTGTTGGATGTATATCCTCTACCCTCTTATTGACCTCTCTTAGGTCCTGAACGGGGCGATAATCGCCTGTGCCTGGCTTTTTGACCGGAAGGAGGGGAGTATTCCAGGGAGACTGGCAAGGGGTCAAGATTCCCTGTTCCAAAAGCCTCTTTATGTGGGGCCGGATTCCTTGGTAGGCCTCTCAAGACATAGGGTATTGTCTGATGGAGACCGGAGTTGCGGTCGCTTTGAGGGGTATAATTAGAGGTGGCTGTTGGTAGCCAATCCCATTCCCCCTGTTTCTGCCCAGGCAGATGGGAAGTTGTCCAACCAGTCAGATATGTCCTCAGCCGGAGGCCTCTCAGGGGGCCTCTCAGGCTCATGTAACCGATATTCATCCTCCAGGTTAATGGTCAAGACATGTAATGGCTGTCCCTGCGGCCCCGTAATATGGGCTTTAGTCCCTTCAAAATGAATCTGCGCTTTAAGTTTCATTAATAGGTCTCTTCCAAGCAAAGGGTAAGGGCAATCAGGTACATGCAGAAAGGAATGGGTCACCTTACCAGTAGCAAGCAGTACTTTTCTTTCGGTGGTCCAGCGGCACTTCTTCCCTCCAGTAGCTCCCTGAACCCATGCTGACTTATCAGACAGGGGTCCTGGAGACGTGCTGAGCACTGAGTGTTGAGCTCCGGTGTCCACCAAGAAGGTGACGGGTTGGCCCCCCACGTTAAGGGTTATCCTGGGTTCAGGGGGGGGGCTCCTGACCCCGACCTCCCTAATCCTCGAGATTGAGTAGGGCAGTTTGAGGCCGGAGTTTGCGTGGCCCCTTTGGCTTTTTCGGACAGTTTTGGACCCAATGACCTTTTTCTTTACAGTAAGCACATTGATATTTATCCAGTGGGAAGTTTCTTCGACCTCCCAGGTCCTGTCTATTCTGCCTCTGACCTGTCACTACGGTTGCCAACAACTTACTGAATTCCCTGTTTCTCTTACGTTCTCTCACATTCTCTCTCTCCTCTGCTTCTTTCTTCAGTCTCTCATCTCTCTCTTCCTGTGTCTCTCTCGTTAAAAATCCGTTCTGCCTCCTTCAGCAAATCCTGCACTGAACACTCTCTCAAGTTTTCTAGTCTCTCTAACTTCCTTCTGATATCTGGGGCAGATTGCCAGATGAAAGACATGGCCACGTTAGTCGCCTGATCTGGGCTCTCTGGATCATAGGGAGTGTACATACGGTATGCCTCTTTAAGTCGCTCTAAGAAAGCAGAAGGGGACGTTTGAGTCACCAACTTAACCTGGGCCAAATTGGTAGGGCGCCTTGCAGCCCCTCGGAGACCCGCTATAAGCAACTGGCGGTAGAGACGTAGGTGTTCCCTACCGCGTTCAGTGAAGAAATCCCAGTTGGGCCGTTCCAAGGGGACGGCAGCATCAATCCGGTCGGGTAGTTGGGTAGGTTGTCCATCATCTCCTGGAACATTTTTGCGGGCCTCTAAGATGACTCGCTGTTTCTCCTCTGTGGTCAGCAGCGCCTGGAGCAGCTGCTGGCAATCATCCCAGGTAGGCTGGTGGGTCACTAGAATGGACTCGATAAGGGCTGTTAACCTAGAAGGGTCCTTTGAAAAAGGAGGATTGTTATTTTTCCAATTATATAGGTCAGACGCAGAGAAGGGCCAGTATTGGAGTTGGCGGTCTGGCCCCGTCCGCAACGGAAATGCCTGAGAGGAGGGATCAGGAGTTATTTCCCGACGCCCCCTCAGTCGCCCTGCTACCGGGGACGAGGGGGGTTCTTCTTGGGGTTCCCGTCTTGCAGCCGCCCCCTCTGGTTCCTCTACAGGTACAGGGTCTGGGTTCCCGTATGGAGGAGGTTGTTCAGTTAGGAGGTCCAGAAGGGGACCATCATCTGCCGGCAGCACTGGGGGTGTCTTCTTTTGCCCAGAGGTCTCCTTTGGATCCGACTTCATACGAACCGGAAAAAGTGTAGAGTTAGTAGGGGCTGGAACTAGTGGAGGAGAAGGAAAAGGGGCGGACGGGGTGGACCTCGGCCGAGGGGGAAGGAAAGGTTTTACCCATGGTGGGGGATTCCTGACCAGAGATTCCCATGTGATGATATAGGGAATCTGGTCAGGATGTCCATGGGGTCCAGGATCCATGACTTTGACTTTAACCTGTAAAATCACTTCTAAGTTAAAAGTGCCATCTCGTGGCCAGCCCACGTCAAAGGTGGGCCACTCCGATGAACAGAAGGTGTCCCATTTCCCTTTTCGCACATCCACCGAGAGGTTGTGGACGATATCACGGACTTCCTTGAAATGCTGTAAAGTTAAACTTTTTGGGGTGGTGACAGTTTGTCCCATGTTTTCAGCTAGATAGAAAACACTTACTATACTTATAACAAAAATTAGACAGACAAAACACAACACAAGCCGCGCGGCACGAGATTGGCGCAAAACTGAAAGCAAAAATTCAGATGGAGACTGTGTTGGAGATCCGGTTTCTCCGTCTCCCAAATGGAGCACGTAGCCTTCGGTCAGGGGCGAAGCCCCAAAAAGCCTGAGTCAGCTCGTACTTCCAGTCAGACGGGGAGCCAAGCTGGCCCCCACTCAGATGAGAGTCAGTGGGACCGAACCCACTCAAACTCTCTCAGACACCTCTGGGACGTATCCCAAAGGTTGCGGAAGAGAAGTCTGAGCCCGTCAGCTCCTTCTGATTTCCACCTGATTCAGATGACCTGATCAAGTCTCAGATTGCACACTAAACAGACACAGAAACACATGACAAAATGATGGCTACACACAACAGAAAAGACGGCTGGCCAGCTTACCTCCCGAGGGTGGGTCGGTGGTCCCTGGGAGGGGGTCTCAAATCCCAGATGAGCCCCCACATGAAAGACCCCCTGAGGGTATCTTTTGTCTGAGAGACCCCCTCCCAAGGATCAGCGAGTCTAGGCGTTCGGATGCAAACAGCAAGAGGCTTTATTGGATATACGGGTACCCGGGCGGAAAGCCACTCAGATGACTTTACGTGCCCTTCCGGGTGGAAAGTTGGGTTTTTTATAGGGTTAGAGCAGAAGCACTGATACAGAAGCGAGAAGCAGAGTTACAGGGAGCTGATTGGCTCTTTCACATGAAACCATAACATGAATCAGGGTTGGCAGGGACACCAGAATTCCAGGAACTGGGTGGTCAAAACAATTATGACGACCTTGACTAGTGCCGCCATATGTTGCTTTTCCCAGGACTCCTATCTCAGCCGGACCACCTGTCAGATATCCCATGAGGGTGGTCAGGACAAAGTTGTTTTTGGCTCAGTTGGGGCAGCCTTGACTGCAGATATCTTGAGGGGGTGACTTAGCTGGATTTCTCAGAGTAATTTTTAGTTCCCATCCGGCCTTTACTATTTTTCCCAGAACTGTGGTACACCACAAAATGGCATTAGCTATGTTTAACTCTGTTTAACTCAGGGTGATATGGGGTCTTTCATTCCCCCATTTCTTTGCTAACTTAGAATGGAATCTTCCATTCTAGGGCCTAGGGGCAAGTACTTTCTGTTTCCCGCTGTCAGAGTTGATGATACTGTTGGGTCAGTACCAACGCTTGTATGACAGAGAGCCGATCTTTTATGAACTGGACCAGCCGATTTAGAATACAAGGCCCAAATAACAGTATCAAGAGAATTATGATCAGGGGGCCCATGAGGGAGGAAACGAGGGTGGTGAACCAGGGGGCTTTATTGAACCAACTTTCATACCAACTCTGTCCCTCCTTGAAGAGTTTCTCTCTCTGGCTAAGTCTTTCTCTGAGCTTGGCCATATTATCTCTTACTAAGCCGGTATGGTCGGCATAAAAGCAACATTCTTCTCTTAAGGCTGTACATAATCCCCCTTCTTGTAAGAAGAGGATATCTAGCCCCCTTCGATTCTGTAAGACCACTTCTGACAGAGAGGTTAAGGATTTTTCTAGGGCACTTACTGATTCTTCCAATGCCTGTAAGTCGGTATGCATAGCCTGCTGTAGCTGTTGGAATTGATTCGTTGCTGTCAAGGCGGTGGCCCCAGTCCCAATTCCGGCGGCAATGCCTCCGACTGTTAGCCCTCCTAGAATTATTGCCAAAGTTAAAGACACGGGTTCCCTATGATACCGAATTCTTTCTTCAAAGTGTCTGTAGATACAGTCCGGTTTGTGATAGACTATCTTAGGCCATAATTCAATAAGGACACAAAAGTCAGAACCAGCATTCCAGCCTATAGCTGATATGCAGGGGGTTAGGCCGGTATTACATGCCCAATAGGTACCATTGGGACCAGTCAGGTAGTAATTTCCAGTATCAATATTGGCAGTGGAATCACAAAGTTGCTGATAAGCCACAGGTATCTTTCCGACACAAAGCCCCTGCCCGGACACTTCAGACAGAGTCAATCTATGTTGGGCAGAGGGGTAGCAGTTCGCTGGAGGGCTTGTATGGTTAAAAAAGTTACCCATTACGGCCAATCCTTCATAATAGGGTGGAGTTGAAACCAGGCATAACCAGCATTCTTGGGTCTGATCGGGATTGGAGTGGTTTAGCACCTGATAAGCTCCTGTTATTAGATCTAGAAGTCTATCTCCTGATCTAGGCCTCTGGGGAGGCTGTATAGTAGGGTCTATGACAGTCGGGCTAGGGGAAGAAACAGAAGCATTTGGGGCCGTGGGCCATAGGGGTGGATGTTTTGGCTGAGAGGGTCTTTTCTGATCTGACAAGACCGGGTTGGGGCCCACAGACCTAGTAATAGGTAAGACCTTTATAAGCCTGAGCCGAAAGGTGAGGCCTATGTCCTTTCGATCTTTATAAACCCGGAGGCCCCATCTAAATCCTTGTGAAGTCCAAATCTGGTGTTTGGCTTGTGGAGTAAATTGAATCAACAGGGGATTGCACCATCCTTTAGTTTTGCCCTGAGGATTACATACCCCCAACGTGGTTTGTTGGAGAGGTGTATTAAGAGGGACAGATGTGGGATTCTTTCTTTTTACTGTAATATAGTCCCAGGAGGAGGAGGGCTTCCAGTGAGTGTCTCCTGAGGTTTCACATCCCCATGAGGCACAAAAATATTGATCTGTCCACCCACATTTATGATGGAGAGTTCTATTCCGATGTGTACCAGGACAGACATAAATACCCCATACCCCACTGCCGGGAGGGCCCCGCAAAAGGGCCCTCCCAACCGAATTGATGCAGCTTGGATCAGTGGCCCATCCTGGGGTTATCCGTTCAGGCGCTCGGCCCCCAGGTGGAGGTCAAAAAATATCAGGAACTGCCCAGTCGGTATCTGCTCCAAGGGCAAGGGCACAGAGATCCACTTCTAAATCTGGCCAATGGGGCTGGGCCCCAATAGAGGAGCTTGTCATGACTATATCCCCAGCTTGGTTTTCGATGACCCAAGTATAATTGTAAACCTGATGAGGGGAAGCATAAGTTATTTCTAGACTTAAAATTAGACACAAGCTTATTAGGGCTCCCCACGAGTCAATCTTATCTTTAAGGGATTTTGGGTGCGGTGAAGTTTCCATCTGGCTTTCGACTCCGGGTGGTCGGGTAGGAGTTCGGAATTGGCGGCCTTGACGTGGGAGGCGTGGACCCAGGCTGCGATGCCGTCTACCTTTAGGGCCGTGGGTGTCGTTAGTAGTACAGTGTAGGGTCCCTTCCAGCGCGGCTCTAGGTTCTTGGTCTGATGTCGTCGCACCCAGACCACGTCCCCGATCTGGAATTGGTGGGGTATCACAGGTTGATTTAGCTGTTCTTGGTATGCAGCTGCCAGTGGTTTCCAGACCTCCTGTTGTACGATTTGCAGTGCCTGTAAATGAGCTTGGAGAGGTCGAGAGAAAGAGGTTATGTCAGGGTCGAGGAAGTGGGCAGCTGGCGGTGGGGCACCATAAAGGATTTCAAAAGGAGTGAGTCCATGAGGGCCAGGTGTATTTCGGGCCCAATACAGTGCTAAGGGGAGGAGGGTCACCCAATCCCTAACGCCAGTTGCAAGCGTCAATTTAGTTAAAGTCTCCTTAATAGTTCTATTCATTTGTTCTACCTGTCCTGAGCTTTGGGGACGATAAGCACAGTGTAATTTCCAATCAATCCCCAGTAGTGTGGCCACCGACTGACTTACCTGGGAGATGAATGCAGGGCCGTTGTCGGAGCCCAGTGCCTGTGGCATACCATACCCGGGGAAGATTTCTTCCTAAAGCTTTTTGGTGACGACTCTGGCAGTTTCATGTTTGGTAGGGTAGGCTTCTACCCATCCAGAGAAAGTGTCCACGAACACCAGCAGATACCGGTATCCATATAGTCCAGGCTTGACTTCTGTGAAATCAAATTCCCAATGGGTTCCGGGTCGGTGTCCCCGGACTCTGGCCCCAGGACCCACCTTACTGTGTCCAGCATTTACTTGTGCACACACGGTGCACCTTTCTGCCACTTGCCGTAGAATCTTGTCTTTCCCCAGCAGATGGTAGGTGTTTTCTTCATTTTCAAGAAGGGCTTTCATTTTTCTGTAACTCAGGTGGGTCAGTTTATGGAGATAATCAACCAAGTAATAGGTCAAACGTTGGGGCCACACTAGTTTTCCCTCTAATGTCCATTTCTGCGTTTTAGGGTGGTAGGTAGCCCCCATTTCTTTTAGTAGGTTTTGGTCTTCCTGGCCATATTGAAAAACAGGCCCTTGATCTCGTGTAGGGGAGTCTATGATTGTTTCCTCTATTGTCAGGACTTGAGAAACAGTAGGGCTTTCCTGTTGAGCCACCCTACGGGCAGTTTCATCTGCCAGGCGGTTACCTCGAGCCTCAGGGCTGTTCCCTTTTTGGTGGCCCGGACAGTGAATGATGCTCAACTTTAAGGGTAGGAACAACGCCTCGAGCAAGGCTAGTATTTCAGCCTTGTTTTTGATTTCTTTTCCCTCCGAGGTCAACAGTCCCCTTCTTCGGTATATTTCCCCATGAATATGGGCCGTGGCAAAGGCATAGCGGCTATTGGTATAGACGTTAAGCTTCTTACCTTCTGCCATCTGGAGGGCTTGAGTTAGGGCGATGAGTTCAGCCCGCTGTGCCGAGGTACCAGGTGGTAAGGCCCTAGCCCAAATTACCTTAGTCTCAGTGGTGACCGCAGCCCCTGCTCTTCGTTCTCCGTTGTCTAAAAAACTGCTCCCATCTGTGTACCAGATGAAGTCGGCATCAGGGAGGGGCTGATCGGTCAAATCAGGCCAGGTGCCATGTACCTCTGCAAGTATCTGGAGACAGTCATGAGTTTCTGGACTCTCCGGTAGGGGAAGTAGTGATGCTGGATTGAGTGTTACCACAGAGCCAAAACGTACGTGGTCAGTGTCTAGTAGTAGAGACTGATAGTGGGTCATGCGGGCATGTGAAAGCCATTGGCCCGGAGGTTGTTTGACCAGGGCTTCCACTGCATGAGGAGCCAAAATTGTTATCGGTTGCCCCATTGTTAGCTTACTTGAGTCTTTGGTTAGGAGGGCAATTGCCGCGACCATCCTCAAACAGGGAGGCCACCCTGAAGCCACCGGGTCAAGTTTCTTGGACAGGTAGGCAATCGGGCGCCTCCATGGCCCCAGTCTTTGAGTCAGGACTCCTTTAGCATAGCCTTGTTTCTCATCAACAAATAGCTCAAAGGGCTTATTTAAGTCGGGAAGTCCCAATGCGGGGGAGGTTATTAAGGCCTCTTTAATAGCTGTGAAGGCCGTTTGTTGCTCATTCCCCCAGGTGAAAAGGGTACCTGGTTCGGTGGGTGGGTAGAGCGGTGCAGCCATTTCGGCAAATCCTGGAATCCAGAGCCGACAGAACCCCGCCGTTCCCAAGAACTCCCTCAACTGCTTTGGGCTTTTAGGCACTGGAATATTCAGGATTGTTTGTTTTCGTGCTCTTGTCAGCCATCTTTGACCATCCCTGATCTGATAGCCTAAGTAGGTGACTTGCCTCTGACATATTTGGGCCTTTTTAGCTGAGGCCCTATACCCCAGAGTTCCCAAAGCCCTCAAGAGGGCCTTTGTTCCTTCCCTACATTGTTCTTCAGTTCTTGCAGCCAGGAGGAGATCATCCACGTATTGGAGCAAGATTAGGGCTGGGTGTAATACCCTAAAGTTAGCCAGGTCTCGATGTAATGCCTCGTCAAACAGGGTAGGGCTATTCTTGAACCCTTGGGGGAGCCTAGTCCAAGTGAGTTGTCCTGATAACCCCAACTCTGGGTCCTTCCATTCAAAGGCAAAAATGGACTGGCTCTGAGGATGGAGCCTTAGGCAAAAGAATGCATCCTTGAGGTCCAGGACTGTATACCAAATATAGGCCGGTGGTAATCCGGTCAGCAAACTGTATGGATTAGGGACTGTTGGGTGTATATCCTCTACCCTCTTATTGACCTCTCTTAGGTCCTGAACGGGGCGATAATCGCCTGTGCCTGGCTTTTTGACCGGAAGGAGGGGAGTATTCCAGGGAGACTGGCAAGGGGTCAAGATTCCCTGTTCCAAAAGCCTCTTTATGTGGGGCCGGATTCCTTGGTAGGCCTCTCAAGACATAGGGTATTGTCTGATGGAGACCGGAGTTGCGGTCGCTTTGAGGGGTATAATTAGAGGTGGCTGTTGGTAGCCAATCCCATTCCCCCTGTTTCTGCCCAGGCAGATGGGAAGTTGTCCAACCAGTCAGATATGTCCTCAGCCGGAGGCCTCTCAGGGGGCCTCTCAGGCTCATGTAACCGATATTCATCCTCCAGGTTAATGGTCAAGACATGTAATGGCTGTCCCTGCGGCCCCGTAATATGGGCTTTAGTCCCTTCAAAATGAATCTGCGCTTTAAGTTTCATTAATAGGTCTCTTCCAAGCAAAGGGTAAGGGCAATCAGGTACATGCAGAAAGGAATGGGTCACCTTACCAGTAGCAAGCAGTACTTTTCTTTCGGTGGTCCAGCGGCACTTCTTCCCTCCAGTAGCTCCCTGAACCCATGCTGACTTATCAGACAGGGGTCCTGGAGACGTGCTGAGCACTGAGTGTTGAGCTCCGGTGTCCACCAAGAAGGTGACGGGTTGGCCCCCCACGTTAAGGGTTATCCTGGGTTCAGGGGGGGGCTCCTGACCCCGACCTCCCTAATCCTCGAGATTGAGTAGGGCAGTTTGAGGCCGGAGTTTGCGTGGCCCCTTTGGCTTTTTCGGACAGTTTTGGACCCAATGACCTTTTTCTTTACAGTAAGCACATTGATATTTATCCAGTGGGAAGTTTCTTCGACCTCCCAGGTCCTGTCTATTCTGCCTCTGACCTGTCACTACGGTTGCCAACAACTTACTGAATTCCCTGTTTCTCTTACGTTCTCTCACATTCTCTCTCTCCTCTGCTTCTTTCTTCAGTCTCTCATCTCTCTCTTCCTGTGTCTCTCTCGTTAAAAATCCGTTCTGCCTCCTTCAGCAAATCCTGCACTGAACACTCTCTCAAGTTTTCTAGTCTCTCTAACTTCCTTCTGATATCTGGGGCAGATTGCCAGATGAAAGACATGGCCACGTTAGTCGCCTGATCTGGGCTCTCTGGATCATAGGGAGTGTACATACGGTATGCCTCTTTAAGTCGCTCTAAGAAAGCAGAAGGGGACGTTTGAGTCACCAACTTAACCTGGGCCAAATTGGTAGGGCGCCTTGCAGCCCCTCGGAGACCCGCTATAAGCAACTGGCGGTAGAGACGTAGGTGTTCCCTACCGCGTTCAGTGGAGAAATCCCAGTTGGGCCGTTCCAAGGGGACGGCAGCGTCAATCCGGTCGGGTAGTTGGGTAGGTTGTCCATCATCTCCTGGAACATTTTTGCGGGCCTCTAAGATGACTCGCTGTTTCTCCTCTGTGGTCAGCAGCGCCTGGAGCAGCTGCTGGCAATCATCCCAGGTAGGCTGGTGGGTCACTAGAATGGACTCGATAAGGGCTGTTAACCTAGAAGGGTCCTTTGAAAAAGGAGGATTGTTATTTTTCCAATTATATAGGTCAGACGCAGAGAAGGGCCAGTATTGGAGTTGGCGGTCTGGCCCCGTCCGCAACGGAAATGCCTGAGAGGAGGGATCAGGAGTTATTTCCCGACGCCCCCTCAGTCGCCCTGCTACCGGGGACGAGGGGGGTTCTTCTTGGGGTTCCCGTCTTGCAGCCGCCCCCTCTGGTTCCTCTACAGGTACAGGGTCTGGGTTCCCGTATGGAGGAGGTTGTTCAGTTAGGAGGTCCAGAAGGGGACCATCATCTGCCGGCAGCACTGGGGGTGTCTTCTTTTGCCCAGAGGTCTCCTTTGGATCCGACTTCATACGAACCGGAAAAAGTGTAGAGTTAGTCGGGGCTGGAACTAGTGGAGGAGAAGGAAAAGGGGCGGACGGGGTGGACCTCGGCCGAGGGGGAAGGAAAGGTTTTACCCATGGTGGGGGATTCCTGACCAGAGATTCCCATGTGATGATATAGGGAATCTGGTCAGGATGTCCATGGGGTCCAGGATCCATGACTTTGACTTTAACCTGTAAAATCACTTCTAAGTTAAAAGTGCCATCTCGTGGCCAGCCCACGTCAAAGGTGGGCCACTCCGATGAACAGAAGGTGTCCCATTTCCCTTTTCGCACATCCACCGAGAGGTTGTGGACGATATCACGGACTTCCTTGAAATGCTGTAAAGTTAAACTTTTTGGGGTGGTGACAGTTTGTCCCATGTTTTCAGCTAGATAGAAAACACTTACTATACTTATAACAAAAATTAGACAGACAAAACACAACACAAGCCGCGCGGCATGAGATTGGCGCAAAACTGAAAGCAAAAATTCAGATGGAGACTGTGTTGGAGATCCGGTTTCTCCGTCTCCCAAATGGAGCACGTAGCCTTCGGTCAGGGGCGAAGCCCCAAAAAGCCTGAGTCGGCTCGTACTTCCAGTCAGACGGGGAGCCAAGCTGGCCCCCACTCAGATGAGAGTCAGTGGGACCGAACCCACTCAAACTCTCTCAGACACCTCTGGGACGTATCCCAAAGGTTGCGGAAGAGAAGTCTGAGCCCGTCAGCTCCTTCTGATTTCCACCTGATTCAGATGACCTGATCAAGTCTCAGATTGCACACTAAACAGACACAGAAACACATGACAAAATGATGGCTACACACAACAGAAAAGACGGCTGGCCAGCTTACCTCCCGAGGGTGGGTCGGTGGTCCCTGGGAGGGGGTCTCAAATCCCAGATGAGCCCCCACATGAAAGACCCCCTGAGGGTATCTTTTGTCTGAGAGACCCCCTCCCAAGGATCAGCGAGTCTAGGCGTTCGGATGCAAACAGCAAGAGGCTTTATTGGATATACGGGTACCCGGGCGGAAAGCCACTCAGATGACTTTACGTGCCCTTCCGGGTGGAAAGTTGGGTTTTTTATAGGGTTAGAGCAGAAGCACTGATACAGAAGCGAGAAGCATAGTTACAGGGAGCTGATTGGCTCTTTCACATGAAACCATAACATGAATCAGGGTTGGCAGGGACACCAGAATTCCAGGAACTGGGTGGTCAAAACAATTATGACGACCTTGACTAGTGCCGCCATATGTTGCTTTTCCCAGGACTCCTATCTCAGCCGGACCACCTGTCAGATATCCCATGAGGGTGGTCAGGACAAAGTTGTTTTTGGCTCAGTTGGGGCAGCCTTGACTGCAGATATCTTGAGGGGGTGACTTAGCTGGATTTCTCAGAGTAATTTTTAGTTCCCATCCGGCCTTTACTATTTTTCCCAGAACTGTGGTACACCACAAAATGGCGTTAGCTATGTTTAACTCTGTTTAACTCAGGGTGATATGGGGTCTTTCACTTAGCACCTCATGGAACCTTCTCCAAAACATACCATATAGTTGGTCACAAAGCAAGCCTCAACAGATACAAGAAGATTGAAATATTCTCTTGTATCTTGTCTGATCACCATGGAATAAAGCTGGACTTCAACAATAACAGAAATAGCAAAAAACCTACACACACATGGAAACTGAACAACTTGTTGCTAAATGACAGCTGGGTCAGGGAAGAAATAAAGAAAGAAATTAAAGTCTTTCTAGAAATCAATGAAAATGAAGACACAACATACCCAAACTTGTGGGACACAATGAAAGCAGTGCTAAGAGGAAAGTTCATAGCACTAAGTGCCTTCAAGAAGAAATTCGAGACAACTCATTCAAGCAACTTAATGGCTCACTTAAAAAACCCTAGAAAAAGAAGAAGCAGACACACCAAGAAGGAGTAGACAGCTGGAAATAATCAAACTCAGGGCTGAAATCAATCAATTAGAAACAAATAAAACAATTCAAAGAATCAATGAAACCAAGAGCTGGTTCTTTGAGAAAGTCAACAAGATCGACAAACACTTAGCCAAGCTAACTAAAAGGCAGAGAGACACCACTCAAATCAACAAAATCAGAAATGAAAAGGGGGACATAACTACAGATACTGCGGATATCCAAACAATCATTAGGACTTATTTCAAAAGTCTATATGCCACAAAATTTGAAAATCTAAACGAAATGGACAATTTTCTTGATCAATTTGACTTATCAAAGCTGAATCAGGACCAGGTAAATCAGTTAAATAGTCCTATATCCCCCAAAGAAATAGAAGCAGTCATCAAAAGTCTCCCATCCAAAAAAAGCTCAGGACCAGATGGCTTCAGCGCAGAATTCTACCAGACCTTCAAAGAAAAGCTAACTCCAATTCTCTTCAAACTATTCCACAAAATAGAAACAGAAGGAACATTACCAAACTCATTCTATGAAGCCACAGTCACCTTGGTACCTCCACCTCACAAAGACTCAACAAAGAAAGAGAATTTCAGGCCAATCTCACTTATGAACACTGATGCGAAAATACTTAACAAAATACTTGCAAACGGAATCCAAGAACACATCAAAGATATTATCCACTATGACCAAGTAGGCTTCATCCCAGGTATGCGGGGGTGGTTCAATATACGGAAATTCATCAATGTGATCCACCATATTAACAAACTGAAAGAAAAAAACACATGATAATCTCCATAGATGCTGAAAAAGCATTTGACAAAATCCAACATCCATTCATGTTTAAAGTATTGGAGAAATCAGGGATTCAAGGCACATATCTAAACATAGTAAAGGCGATATACAGCAAGCCTATAGCCAACATCAAACTGAACGAAGAGAAACTTAAAGCAATCCCACTGAAATCAGGGACAAGACAAGGCTGCCCACTTTCTCCATATCTCTTCAACATAGTGCTCAAAGTCCTTGCTAGAGCAATAAGACAGTTGAAGGAGACCAAGGGGATACAGTTTGGAAAGGAAGAAGTTAAATTATCACTATTTGCAGATGATATGATAGTATATATGAGTGACCCCAAAAACTCTACCAGGGAACTCCTACAGCTGATAAACACCTTCAGCAAAGTGGCCGGCTACAATGTTAACTCAAAAAAAATCAGTAGCACTCCTGTATACAAAAGACAAAAGGGCTGAGAAAGAAATTAGGGAAACAACACCCTTCACAATATCCACAAATGACATAAAGTACCTTGGTGTAACCCTAACCAAGCAAGTCAAAGATTTGTATGAAAAAAATTTCAAGTCTCTGAAGAATTAGAAGAAGATATCAGAAAATGGAAAGATCTCCCATGCTCATGGCTTGGCAGGATTAGCATAGTAAAAATGGCCATCTTACCAAAAGCAATCTACAGATTTAATGCAATTCCCATCAAATTACCAACACAATTTTTTACAAACCTGGAAAGAAAAATTCTCAACTTCAAATGGAATAACAAGAAACCGAGAATTGCCAAAACAATCCTCTACAATAAAAGATCTTCTGGAGGTATCTCCATCCCTGATCTCAAGCTATACTATAGAGCAACAGTTATAAAAACTGCATGGTACTGGCATAGAAACAGAATGGTGGATCAATAGAACTGAACAGAAGACCCAGAAATAAACCCACACACTTATGGACACCTGATTTTTGACAAAGATGCCAAAACCATACAATGGAAAAAAGATAGCATCTTCAACAAATGGTGCTGGTCCAACTGGATGCCTACATGTAGAAAATGAAAATAGATCTATACTTATCACCCTGCACAAAACTGAAGTCCAAGTGGATCAAAGACCTCAACATAAAACTAGACACATTAAATCAGCTAGGAAAAAAAGTGGGGAATAATCTAGAACTCATTGGTACAGGAGAAAACTTCCTGAACAGAACACCAACAGCACAGGCTCTAAGAATAACAATCAATAAATGGGACCTCATGAAATTGAAAAGCTTCTGTAAAGCAAAGGACACCATCATCAAAACAAAGCGACTGCCTACAGATTGGGAAAGAATCATCACCAACCCTTTATCTGACAGAGGACTCATATCCAGTATATATAAAGAACTAAAGAAGCTGAAAACCAGCAAACCAAGTAATCCACTTAAAAAATGGGGAACAGAGCTAAACAGAGAATTCTCTGTAGAGGAATATAATATCGAATGGCAGAGAAGCACTTAAAGAAATGCTCAACCTCATTAGCCATTAGGAAAATACAAATCAAAACAACCCTGAGATTTTACCTTACACCCATCAGAATGGCCAAGATGAAAAACTCAAGTGACAACACATGCTGGAGAGGTTGTGGAGAAAGGGGAGAAAGGTGGCAATGTAAACTGGTACAACCACTCTGGAAATCAATCTGGTGCTTTCTCAGACAACTAGGAATAGCGCTTCCTCACGATCCAGCCATACCACTCCTAGGCATATATCCAAAAGAGGCTCAAGTACACAAAAAGGACATTTGCTCAACCATGTTTGTAGCAGCTTTATTTGTAATAGCCAGAAGCTGAAAACAACCAGGATGCCCCTCAACTGAAGAATGGATGCAGAAATTGTGGTACATCTATACAATGGAGTATTACTCGGCAATGAAAAATAAGGAAATCATGAAATTTGCAGGTAAATGGTGGGACCTGGAAAGGATCATCCTGAGTGAGTTGTCCCAGAAGCAAAAAGACACACACGGTATATACTTACTCATATAAACATACAACATAGGATAAACCCACTAAAATCTTTACATCTAAACAAACTAAGCAAAAGAGAGGACCCTAACTAAAGTTCAATCCCAATCCTGAATAGGAAAAAGGGATGGACATCAGAAGAAAAAGAAAGCAGGAAACAACCTACGAACCTGCTACACAGGGCCTCTGAAATCCAGAAGAAGAGAACAGGAAACAACCTAGAACCTGCCACAGAGGGCCTCTGAAAGCCTCTGCCATGCAAACTGTCAAAGCAGATGCTGAGCCTGATAGCCAACTGTCGGGCAGAGTGAATGGAATTTTATGTAAGAAGTGGGAAATAGTAAGAGCTGGAGAGGACAGGAACTCCACAAGGAGAGCAATAGAACAAAAAAATTTGAACAAAGGGAACTTCCCAGAGACTCATACTCCAACCAAGGACTATTCATGGAGATTACCTAGAACCCTGACAATGCAGCCACTTACGATGAGAACTGATAGACTAAGTCAGAAAGAAGGAGAGGAGGACTCCCCTATCAGTGGACTTGGGGAGGGGCATGCATGCAGAAACTGGGGGGGTGTGACCGGGAGGGGTGGAGGGAAGTGCTTATGGGGGATACAAAATGAATAAAGTGTAATTAATAAAAGTTAAATAAAAAATTAAAAAAATAACATTTGGAGACTTAATGACTTGATTTTTAATAATCAGTAGAACATATAGACATAAAATCTATAATTTAACAGACTTCAATAACACTATAAACTAAATATGTCTACAAGATTATATAAAACTATATATCTATAGCACTAGAATGTACGCTTTTTTTTTCTTCCCATTGTACACAAACACTACATCATTTTATTGAAGAAACTTGAGCCTCTACAGGGGTTGGCATCTATGGAGGGGTCCTGGAATCACCTTTCTGAATCCTGAGAGGAAAATAGGACATTTTTCGGTCTCTCTATACATAATCTGAGGCCTCCAAGTATTTGATCATTTCTTTTATTTTCTTTCCTTCTCTCCCAAGTCTTTACAGAACTTCTCCCCATCCCTACCATACGACTTTAAGTTCTTTCTCAGAAAAAAATAATCAATATAACAATAATCCCAAAACCAAAATAAATAAAAAATAAATAAACAAAATACCTCCCAAACAAAACACAACGCAAACCTTTAACCAATTAAAAGCTCAGAAAAAGTTTGTCTTGTCAAACATTGATGTGACAGTTTTAGGTTGTTTTTTTCTTATTATATTTTATTTTGTCATATTTTTAATGAATGAATGAGTGTAAACCTAGGCACTAGAGCAAAGGTTAAAAATAAAATGTCCCTCATACCTTTTGGGGTAGGGAAAGTCAGTATTCTCCAATGGAGCGACACTGGGTATATCAACACTCCAGGGTGGGCTTCATGTTCAGGAGTAGTTGACCAATATATAATGGACATCTTTTCTTTTAAAATGCACCTCAAATATGGTTCTAGTAGATCATGATTTGGGCCTCAAGTCTGAACAAGTAAATTTCAAAATGTCGAAATCATTAAAATTATTTCCTACAGTACTGGAATAAATCTAGAGATCAAAAACAGAAGAAAAATGGAGCAATTAAAAAAACATACAACATACTCTTATAAAACAGATTGAAGAAAGTAATTATAAGATAAATTAACAATCCTGCGAATAAAATTAAAATGCAACACCAAAATGTATCTGATGCAGTAAACACAGAGCACAGAGGAATGCTTTGTAGCTATAACTCATGTTCTCATTGAAGAGAAAAAGGAGCTGAAGTGAATTAAAGATATAAGAAAATAAGAACAAAATAAAACCCAAACTAGCAGGAAAACAAACCAAACCTAATAAAATCAGATCAAAAATGAAGAAAATACATTTTACAAACAACAAAAGAACAAAATAAAATGTGTAAACAATAAAATGTGTAAAACAGATGAATTTTCACAGAAAATGATAAAATAACTAAATAAAATTAGAAAGTGGGGACTTGGAGAAATGCAGTGCTGTAAGAGGGAAAACATTCTTAACAAAGAAAATACAGGGCTGGATAGTTTTCCTCATAAATATAAATACTCAGACTCTGAGAGAAGAAAGGGAGAAGGAGGAAGAGGGGAGAGAGGCAAAGAGAAAGTGAGGGAGAAAGAAGGAATGAAGGAGAAAGGTGTGTGAGTGCGTGTGTGTGTGTGTGTGTGTGTGTGTGTGTGTGTGTGTGTGCATGTCAGAGAAAGACAGACAGACAGAAAGACAGACATGCATGCAGGCAGACAAAAATATATGAATGCACACAAAACACCCAGTTCATTCTGAGGCCAGCTTTAACCTTCTATCAAAGAATAGTACAGAAACACAAGAAAGCCAAAGATCACAGATGCAAATGAGTGCAAATAGGGAGGCACTGAAGCCTGTGCAGTGGTGTAGCAGAGGAATACACCATGTCCAAGCGGGTGTTCTCCAGGCAAGCAGGCATAATTTAATTCTAAGGTAAGAAATCACTCTGTGTAATGCATTATGTTAGTAAATACAAAGTAACAACTCGGTGATTATCTCAATGGGCTCAGAAAAAAAGGCATGTAAAAAGAGCCACATTTAAAGCTCAGGGAACATTGCTGAAGAATGGGCAGAAAAACTGTAAGAGCCAGAGGACCAGGAAATTTACTGTGTGATTTTTATCTCCTACTACCACCAGAATGTACACCTGTAGAGCCTCACCAAAATGATCTTCCAAACCTGAGCTAAACAAAGAGAACACCAACACATATGCATGGGAAAAAGACAATGACTCAATCTCACACAAGGAACTACAGACAACTGTGTAAAGCAGAGAATTGGAGCCATGGTGCTCCCTAGAAAAGAGCACTGGAATCAACAGGCTATATTTAGAAATATATATTTATATACAAATACATAAATGCTTGCAATTAATGAAAAAGAGTCATAAATTTGAAGGAGAGTGAAGAGTGGTACATAGATGGGTTTTGAGGGATGAAAGGGAAAGGAGGGATGTTATTCAATTATAATCTCAAAAATAAACAACAAATGCCACCACTCCTTCACAATATAAATCTAACTAAAGTAAGAGAGAAGAGAATGTCACACAAACATTCCACAGCTAACCCTGCATTAGTGAAAAACTGAGTATTTTCCCCTGGAGATTACTAATAAAAGTAGGATGCTTGCCTTTGCTATTGTTATTCCACATTATTTTGGCAATGCAAGACAGCAAAATTAGGCAAGTAAAAGAAAGAATAGATATCCTAGCCAAAAAGAAACAAAAAAAACAAAAAACAAAACGCTCTCTACATTTCTAGGTGGCTTGACTGCATATTTAGAAAATCCCAAATAATAAGCCGGCTCATAAAATGCTATCATGGTTCATTGCATCAGCAATGAGCCATGAAAAATTAAAACTACAATTCTATTTATAATAGCTTCCAGAATGATAGAATAGGGATAGGGAAAAGTACAAACCTACAAGAAACTAAAAGACTTGTAACAGCTGAACAGCATTGCTGGAAGCCTTAAAGAATAGCTAATTAAGTGGAAAGTTGCACTGCATCCACAGATTCAAACACTGAATATTGTAATATTGTTTTGCAGAAACCCTATCCAAATACATAGATGGAATGAAATCCATTAAAAATTTCAGAGGCTTATTGTTTAAGAAGTGTAAGTGATGGTCCTTAAACGTTCATGCAATTATGGGAGAAGCACAAGCCACAGAACAACACTGAAAAAAAAAAGGAACTTTATCTCTGTCTGGGTTCTTATTTGAATACAGTAAAGAGTAAATCAATATAAAATGAGGTTATCGTGTTGGGTCATAACTCAGTCTGACAGACTGATGGCAATCTGGTTGATGACTGAAGATAAACATATATGTAGCAAAATGCCATGTGACAACGAAGGCAGGGGAGAGTGGAGAAGCCAGAAGGTAGCAGGAGGCAGAGCTGCTTCCAGACATTAGAAGGGGCCAAGCCTTGCTGACACCTTGTGGGAGGTCTCTCTCTCTCTCTGAACTGTAAGGCAATACATTTCACTGTTGTTCATCCAGTTTGTGCTGCTTTGATATGGAGGCCCCAGAATACCTTACAGAAACTCATATTTTCTGATTTGACATTTCTTATTTGAGCAATAGTAACCGAATCTGTGTGGCACTGCCATAGGGTGGATATATTGGCCAAAGGAAGAGAATGAAAACCAATATGAAAATCAAGAAGACCAATTGTTTTTTATTTTTCTTTATTTTTTACAAAGGCACCAAGACCTATCCCTCAGGAAAGAATAAAAAGAATAATATCCTCAACAAATGGTATGAGATAACTAGATAACAATATACAAAGTATCAAACTGGATGCTTATCATATACCATGTAAAATGTTAACTTTATCTTTTTATTAATTAATTTTTTATTAATTACAATTTATTCATTTTGTATCCCAGCTGTAGCCCTCTCCCTCATCCCCTCCCAGTCCAGCCCTCCCTTCCTCTTCTCCTATGCCCTTCCCCCAGTCCATTGATAGGGCCATCCTCCACCTCTTCCCTCTGACCCTAGCCTATCAGGTCTCATCAGGACTGGCTGCATTGTCTTCCTCTGCTGCCTGATAAGGCTGCTTGCCCCCCACCCCCTCAGGGAGAGGTGATCTAAGAGCCATTATAGAAACTAAATACAAACACAGAACTTTTGGAGGAAGTGTTACAGGTATTTTCATAATCTTAGATTTCGCAAATCTGAAGATAAGCACAAAATATGTATAGCAAAGTAAAAATAGACAAAATTGACTTAACTGAAAAAGAATCATGCACCCAATGTCTACCAGTAAAATGAGAGAAAATATTTGCATGTAAGTTCATATTTATTGAGCTCCTGCTCACAGTCAGATACTAAATGAGAATGCAGTAATGGGAATGCAGAGAACTTGTGTCTCTGATAAGAAATAATAGTTTTGAGGTGTGATGAGAAGAGGATCAGTTAACAGAGAGGGACTCACACATTTCTTCTGTTGGGTAAAAACCAGCAGACTACTCTTTAAAATTCAGAAGTGGGAGGACGAACAAAGTAGAATTCGGACTTAGTTATCTGTAGGCAATGGCTGGTGCTATTCACATCCAGTTTCAACAACAGTTAAAATTACGGTTCTATACTAGAATTTGGCAGCCAAGGAATGAGAGTGGCACCAATACATGCACAGGGTTCCAATCTGAGAGAGTGGATGGCTTGTCTTCCCAGGGACACCTGACTCAGGGCATCTTCTTTTCTGTCAAGCTCCTTTTATAAGAGAGACTCAGCAGCCCTACTAAGGAAAAGAGTGACACCCAGTTTCCAAATAAGGGCTTCTCAGGAGAATGCCTGATGCTGGTGTGGGAGGAGAGAGTATTGGAGGGGCATAGGCTCACAATCCCAAACAAATTTCCCTTCGGAATAATACTGCATAATGAATAGGCTTTGGGAGCCTGAAGTTGCTTTTCAGGGAGCTAATGCATGTAAAGCTACCCTGTTATAGGAAAAAAGGAGAGAGAGGGAGATTGCTTTCATTTTCCTGCAGACAATGATATCTCACTGTGCCTTCTGAAAACCATGTAATTTTATAAAATCTGTTCGATTCAATACAAAAGTTCCTTACTCTTCTAATGTTCCAATTTTCTCTTTCTCACTTTTTCTGCATCCTATCCATTTGTTTCCCCTTTTAACCCTGCTCTCTTTTCCTTCTATCTGTTCTTATGTAGCTATTAGAGATTTGATGTCATCATTTTGCCCCTCTGCTTGCAGCCTCTCTATTTCCATTCTTCTGTCCTCCAATCTCCCCTTGAGGTCTGTACAGATCTCTCATAGAATAAGCCAGCCACGAGGTCCCAGTCAGATCTCCTCTGTCCTGTGCAGACAGTAGGGCCATCACTTTGTCCACTGTGATTGTCTAAGAGTGGGATGGCTGGCCCTAAAACTCAGATGCTGCAGCAAGTGTATCAGGTCTGAAGCTGCTTGAGGAATAAGGGGATAGATTTAAAAAAAAAAAATCATACCTGTTGCTGCTCAGGGCTGAAGGGCTCTAGGTCCTTTATTTGAACAGTAAGTTTTGTATTTCATATGTTTGTGTAAATTAGGGCTAAATCTGGACTTATACTCTTCTTCCACAAGCAATGAACTTAAATATCTTCCCAGCATTGTTAGAGCTAATTTGTTTGCATCTATCTCATGTCCATTGTATTAGAGATGGTGCCACATTAAAGATAAATTTGCCATTTATTTTTTGTTATAAGTTAGGCATAATCACCAGTCTTTTGGAAATCCATCATTGATTCTCCACACATTCCTCAGTGTCCTTTAAGACAGGTCACTGTTAAAAGTTTTTACTAACCTGTATCTGTGATGTTTGAGACTATTATCCTGGAGGAGATGAGCTGCTCATCACAGTCCTGTTCCAACATGCTTGATGTGACTTTACCTATCAAGGCAGTTCCTATGAAATTGAACAAATGATAGAAAATTAAAAAGTGTGACAGTCATTTAAGAAGTCTCTAATACTTTGGCACATTCCAGGTTGTGGCTATTGTAGCTATTATGTTATGTGCCATCAATAAGATAAGTTACAGAAAAAAATTGTTCCAGGCCTGCTGCTCATAAAAGCAAACCCACTTATGATTTCACAACCCAGAGCTGAAACACCCTTTAAAGGTTTAGTAGATAGATGGAACTGTTATCATCTTTAATTTTTTTTCTTCCTGGAATATTCACAGAGGCACAGGCATGCAAGCATTTATCACCAGGGTTCTTCTTGGTGATGGAGGTAGTTTTGCTCTTGCCATTAATGGTATTCAAAGTATCTGTACTGATCTCCAGGGGGCCTGCCAGAATGAACAAAATAGCCAGTGTCACTGATCTCTTGTTTAGTTTTATTTTGTTTTGTTTTCAACCCTCTGTCTACATTGCAACTCACATAAAAGTGAAGATTAAGTTATCATCAGATGAAAACAGGAACGCCAGTTGGAGGCTGACCCTGGGTCACAGGCCCATAGTTTAGGCAGCTCTGGAGCATCTACAAACGGAAGGATGGGGATGTTTCTGAACTGAGATTGGGCAGAGAATGTTGTTATCCCTCAGTGGGCTATATTTAAAACAAGCAAGCAAGGAAACAAACAAACAACAGAAGTTACAGTTGGGAAAAGGATTCTGATTGTTCAAGGGCATGGGTCAGCAGAATCCTATATCTCCCCATGCCGAGACACACCTCAGCAGCGTCTGGCTTTAGGCACACAAAGTTATAGAGTAGAAATCCCATGGCATACATTGTCTGGTTTTGAAACAACAAAGCCGTTGGAGAGCATGGACACTAACACACCACCCTTTTCCCGCACCTTCTCATTTTATACTCCACTGACTTATTAAACAGCAAATACTGTACTACACTCGAGACACAAAAATTACCTGCATAAAATGATTACATATTATTATAAAGCAAACATGTAATGGATGTTATAAGGGAGAAATTATATAAACAATTAACTTCATATTTAATTAATAAAATCCCTGCTCAAACATTATCTACCCGTAGAACAGCCACTTAACCTCTGTGTACTTTAACCCCATTCATTAAATTATTTCAATATTTCACAGATATTTATGGAGATAGTAAGCATATAAGACATGGGGTGAATAATACTGGACATGCCTGAAACAAAAATAACTTCATTCATAAAATTTACAGTCCAGCAGAGAAGAATAACATAAGTAACATATTTCACCTAAAGAAGATAAACAAGAAAGAGGACCCAGAATAAGATGATCAATCCTCACTTAGAAAGACAAATGGGATGGACATTGGAAGTAGAAGATAAGTAACTTTTAAGTAGAGTTAATCTTCCTTAACTTGTATTTTACTTTGTTTCCTAATTCACCATGTTGCTATAACATCTTTAAGTAATAGGAAGCCCTTTCCAGCCTGGCCTCTGGTCCTGGGTCCTGTGTGATGCTGACCACTCAGGTTTTCTGTTTACCAAGCCCTTGTTCTATTTTCAGCCCTCCCTATACTCTCGAGCCTTGTCCCCTCTTGATCTCTCCAATCGCTCTGGTTGGATTGACAGTGTTTACTGTTTATAGTTAGCGGCGTCCATTTGTTTTCTAGAGCGATTTTCAGTCTTTGACTCTCAGTTTATGAATGTCTTTTCTAGTTACATGAGTGTTTTTTAGGGGCACAAGATAGCTGAAACTTGTTTAAAATCCAGTCAGCTGGGTTATAACATTCGATTGGTGAGTTAAGGCCTTTTGCATTCAATGATATAATTGAGAAAGGTTGCTGTTATTATTTTTGCTGTTTGTTATTCAGATTTCTTGGATACTTGATTGTTTTTTATATCCTAGTAGTGCTGGAAATTTGCTGGTTTGTTGTGTAGAACATGACTGAATCCACACTATTTCCCTTGTGTTCATTGGTTGCTTTCCTAACAGATTTTTTTCTTGTTGTGAAACCGTATTCTTTGTCTGTGTGTATTATTCCTTAAGAACTTTCTGGGGCCCTGGCCTTATTATTATGAATTTCCTTACCTTGTGCCACAAATATTTTTAATTATCCACTTTAACAGATAATTTTGCTGGGTATAACAGTCAAGTTTGGTGCATATTTATTTTCAAGGCTTATTAACGTACATTATTCCTTGATTTCCTGATCCTTAGGGTTTCGATTACATCTGATGTCATTCTAATGTTGTCATCCTTACCTCTGTATGTTAGTTGATGTTTCACCCTTACACCTTTAACATATTTTTGTTAATTTTTAAATTTCATATATGTATAAGGTATACATTTATTATACTTATCCTTCACTTCTCACCTCCAACTGCCCATCATATTTCTCTCACCAATTTATTTCTTCCTTTTATAATCCTTAATCAGTTAATTAATTTTTAATTAACTGGGTCCAGTTGGTGCTGCCCATTACCCACATGTATGTGGTCATACACTGTGGTATAGGATCTTAATAATGACCACATTCCTACAGAAAAGTTATATTCCCTCCCCCAGTAGACATCAACTTATCAGTCGGCCTCCAACTGGGGTAGGACTGTAGGAGCCCCTCTTTTTACATGTTAGAATTATTTTAACGAGCTTGATCTGTTGAGTTCATGCAAATAATGAATGGCCATGTGGTGTCCAAGGGACTACATCTCACAGCCCTCCTCCTCTTAATCCTCCAGCTTTTTTTTTTTTCAAGACAAGGTTTCTAAGGGTAGTTCTGATTATCCTGGACTTGCTTTTGTAGAGCAGGCTGGCCTCAAATTCACAAAGATTTGCCTGCCTCTGTCTCTGGAGTGCTGGGATTTCAGGCATATGGCCGGCCACCACACCAGCCCAGCTATGACTCCCTCTTTCACAATGGTCCCTGAATGTTAGTTGGGGGTGGGTGGGTGATATGGATGTCCCATGGAGATGTGAGCATTCTCAGTTGCTTATTCGCGGTGCTTTGAACAATAGCGTATCTTCTGCAGTAATCTTTATCCAGTGCGGTAAGAAGCTTCCTTCACCAAGCCTGAGAACAGCACAAATCTGTGAGTATACACAAATATTTAGAAGGCAGTTTGATAACATGAGAGCTTAGCAAAACAACACCAAATTCTGACATAGGACCCATGGCTTACCATGGAACTGGTTTGACCACTTTAAAACACCAGGACTGAATGCCCTCCTGTGGAGTGGGTCTTAAATCTAATCAAGAGAGCAGGCACTTGGCCTCATCCACACTTGTCACCACTGCAGCAGTGAGCACATCCTGCTGGCAACTTAGTATTGTAGCATGCAGGGGCCATTGCTGAATATGACCATTGATTTCTATGCTAGAATTTCATTTTCTAGTAGCCTACAGACCACTTTCCATTACTGTGGAAGCTAGTCAGCAGGGGATGTTTCCTGGTCAGTCATATGCTGATTTCCCTGTATCCTGAAATATGTACTGTTTTGGGTGTCACGGGGGGGGGGGGGTCCCTGATGAACAACACATAGGGAGGTAACCTGAGCCTGACACTGACACTGAACAATTCTTGCAGCAGAATTGTTCACTCATGTTGGGGACTTCTGCAAAAACTGTGCGTGCGTGCGTGCATGTGTGTATGTGTGTGTGTGTGTGTGTGTGTATAGGGGGGAGCAATTAGCTTACAAACTGGTGGTATTTCCTAACATTTCTTCATACACTGTTCAATTTGGTTGACCCACCCTCTTTTACTCCATTTTCCACTTGCTGTCTCAAGCACCTCTTAAACCTGTATCTCCCCATATTCCTCCCTTGCTCTTTCATATCACGTATGCTCTATCTTTCATGCCAATATTACAGGTCACCAAACAGTTTTTCATATATTCTTCATTTACTTAAGCTTTCCTCTGACCTCTTATTTCCCTATCTCTACCATTCCACTGTAAGTTTGAGCACTTCTGCCCACACCTTTTCTTCTATCTACTTTAATTGCACCTTTATTCTGCTATCCCTTCTCCCTCAAGACATCCCCACCACCAATAACCTGTTTCTAGTTTCCTAAGTTCCACACAAAACAAAAACAGAAGATTTGAGGATAAGGTGTCATGTGAAAGAGAACACGCATGTTTGTTTTTACAGTCCTGGGTTTTCTTACTTAGCGCGATTTTTCCAATTTCATTCTATTACCTGCTATTTTCATGACTTCATTTTTCTTTGGGGTGGAATAATATTCAATATTCTATTGTACACCCACTGCATTTCCATATTCATTTGTAGGTTGAAGGACATGGTTTCATTTCCCGGATATTGTGGCTAGAACAGCAATAAACTTGCAAATATCTCTGTAGTGAGTTACAAAATTCTTTATGTGAAGAAGTCAAAGTATCACTGTTTGCAGATGATATGATAGTATACCTGAGTGACCCCAAAAACTCTACCAGGGAACTCCTACAGCTGATTAACACCTTCAGCAAAGTGGCTGGATACAAAATTAACTCAAAAAAAAAATCAGTAGCCTGCCTGTATGCAAAGGACAAAAGGGCCGAGAAAGAAATTAGGGAAACAACATCCTTCAGAATAGCCACAAAGGACATAAAGTACCTTGGTGTGAACCTAACCAAATAAGTCAAAGACTTGTATGAAAAAAAATTTCCAGTCTCTGAAGAAAGAATTAGAAAAAGATATCAGAAGATGGAAAGATCTCCCATGCTCATGGCTTGGCAGGATTAACATAGTAAAAATGGCCATTTTACCAAAAGCAATCTACAGATTCAATGCAATTCCCATCAAATTACCAACACAATTCTTTACAGACCTGGAAAGAAAAATCCTCACCTTCATATGGAACAACAAGAAACCCAGAATTACTAAAACAATTCTCTACAGTAAAAGATCTTCAGGAGGTATCTCCATCCCTGATCTCAAGCTGTACTATGGAGCAACAACACTAAAAATTGCATGGTACTGACATAGAAACAGACTGGTGGATCAATGGAATCAAATAGAAGACCCTGAGATAAATCCACACACTTAAGGACACCTGATTTTTGACAAAGATGCCAAATCCATTCAATGGAAAAAAGACAGCATCTTCAACAAATGGTGCTGGTCTAACTGGAAGTCTACATGTAGAAAAATGCAAATAGATCCATACTTATCACCCTGCACAAACTAAAGTCTAAGTGGATCGAAGACTTCAACATAATACTAGACATACTAAACCGCTTAGAAGAAAAAGTGGGGAATACCCTTGAACTCATTGGCACAGGAGACAACTTCCTAAACAGAACACCAACAGCACAGGCTCTAAGAGCAACAATCAATAAATGGGATCTCATGAAACTGAAAAGCTTCTGTAAAGCAAAGGATACTGTCCTCAAAACAAAATGACAGTCTACAGATTGGGGAAAGATCTTCACCAACCCTATATCTGACAGAGGGCTGATATCCAGTATATATAAAGAACTAAAGAAAAAAAAAACAGCAAAAAAAAAAAAAATCAAGTAATCCAATTAAAAAATGGGGTACAGAGCTAAACAGAAACAGAGGGATATCGAATGGCAGAGAAACACTTAAAAAATGCTCAACCTCTTTAGCCATCAGGGAAATGCAAATCAAAGTGACCCTAAGATTTCACCTTATACCCATCAGAATGGCTAAGATCAAAAACTCAAGAGACAACACATACTGGAGAGGTTGTGGATAAAGGGGAACCCTTCTCCACTGCTGGTGGGAATGTAAACTTGTACAACCACTCTGGAAAGCAATCTGGCGCTTTTTCAGACAACTAGGAATAGTGCTTCCTCAAGATCCAGCTATACCACTCCTAGGCATATATCCAAAAGATTTTCAAGTACATAATAAGGACATTTGCTCAACCATGTTTCTAGCAGCCTTATTTGTAATAGCCAGAAGCTGGAAACAGTCCAGATGCCCCTCAGTGGAGGAATGGATGCACAAATTGTGGTATATCTACACAATGGAATATTACTCAACATTGAAAAACAAGGAAATCATGAAATTTGCAGATAAATGGTGGGATCTTGAAAAGATCATCCTGAGTGAGCGATCCCAAAAGCAGAAAGATGCACAGGGTATATACTCACTCATATAGACATATAATATAAGATAAACCCATTAAAATCTGTACACCTAAAGAAACTAATCAAGAGGAAGGATTCTTGCTAAAATGCTCAATTCCTATCCAGAAAGGCAAAGAGGCTGGACATCAGAAAAAGGAGAAAAGAGAGAACATCAAAAGCCTGACACAGAGGACCTCTGAAAAGCTCTGCCCTGCAGACTATCAATGTAGATACTGAGACTTATGGGCAACCTTTGGGCAGAGTGCAAGGAATCTTAGGAAAGAAGTGGGAATAAGTAAGATCTGGAGAAGACAGGAACTTCACAAGGAGAGCAACAGAACCAAAAAATCTGAGCACAGGGGTCTTTCCTGAGACTGCTATTCCAACCAAGGACTATGCATGGAGATAACCTAAGACCCCTGCACAGATGTAGCCCATGGCAGTTCAGTATCCAAGTGGGTTCCATTGTGATAGGAACAGGGACTATCTCTGACATGAACTGATTGGCCTGCTCTTTACTCACCTCCCCCTGAGGAGGAAGGAGCATTACCAGGCCACAGAAGAAGACAAAGCAGCCACTCCTGATGAGACCTAATTGACTAGGATCAGAAAGAAGGAAAAGAAGTCCTCCCCTATCAGTGGACTTGGGGAGGGGCATGCATGCAGAGGGTGGAGGAAGGGAGGGATTGGGGTGGGAGAAGGGAGGGAACCATGGGGGAATACAAAGTGAGTAAAGAGTAATTAATAAAGAAAAATAATAAAAGGAAAAAAATCCTTTGTGTATATGGTTTACATGGGTCATATGGTAGTTCTATTTCTAGTACTTTGAGCAACATCTAGACTAGTTCACACTCAAATAGTGTATAAGAGCTTCCCTTTCCCCACATCATTGCCATCTTCCGTTGTCACTGCTGTTCCTGAGGATGACCATTCCGATGAGTAATATACCTTTGACCTGCATTCCCCTGAAGGCTAAGGATGTTGAATATTTTTAAGCATTCATTAGCCATTTATATATCTTATTTGTAGAGCTGTTTGTTCTGTTCCTTTGCCCATTTTTTATTTAGACTGTTTTCTGGGTGGGTTTTTTTTTAAGATTTTTAAAAAATATATTCTAGACATTGACAGAGATATAGGTGACAAAATTTTTCTCTCATTCTGTGGTCTACCTGTTCACTAGAATGACTGTTTCCACTGCTGTGCAGAAACTTTCATTTGTTTCTCTGCTTTGTAATTTTGACATCTTGATTATGATCTACAATAAAGAGATTCTTATTTGTTTGGGGTTTTAAATGATTCCTGCTCTTGAGTGTCTACATTTTCTCTATGTTTTAAAACTCTTCAGATATAATTTTTTCTGAATAAATGCCCTCAGCCATTTGATTTTAACTCCCCTTCTTCTTCTATTTTATCTATTTGTAGATTTAGTCTCCTGAATGAAGCCCAGATTTATTGGAAGTCTTGGCCATGTTCATTGATTTTTGTGTTGTTGTCTCAGGCTACTTCTCCAGTCCTGAAATACACTACTCACCTTGAGCTTGTACATTAATGATATTTCTTACTGTGTTCTAAAAATATGATTGATGATTCTTGCATTTTCAGAACTTATGTTTGATTCTTTTTTAGTGTCTTTCTTTCCTTGTTAGATTTTCCTCCCTTTTTTCCTTTTGCTTTTGTTTGTTTGTTTTGAAAAGATTGTATTATATTTTCATCATTTAAAACATGGATGGACATTGGAAGAAGGAGAAAACAGGAAACAGGACAGGAGCATATGACAGAAGGCCTCTGAAAGACTCTATCCAGCAGGGTATCAAATCAGACTTTGAGACTCATAACCAAACTTTAGGCAGAATATAGGGAATCTTATGAAAAAAGAGGGAGATAGTAAGACCTAGAGAGAACAGGATCTGTACAAGAAGAGTAACAGAACCAAAATATCTGGGCACAGGGGTCTTTTCTGAGACTGGTACTCTAACCAAAGACCATTCATGGATATAGCCTAGAACCCCTGCTCAGATGTTGCCCATGGCAGCTCAGTTTCCAAGTGTGTTCCCTAGAAAGGAGAACAGGGACTGTCTCTGACATGAACTCAGTGTCTGGCTCTTTGATCACCTCCCCCTGAGGGGAGAACAGCCTTTCCAGGCCACAGAAGAGGACAATGCAGCCAGTCCTGATGAGACTTGATAGGCTAGGGTCAGATGGAAAGGGAGAAGGACATCTCCTAGCAGTGGACTGGGGGAAGGGCATGGGAGGAGATGAGGGAAAGAGGATGAGTTTGGAAGGGAACGAGGGAGGGGGCTACAGCTGGGACACAAAGTGAATAAATTGTAATTAATATTAAAAAATAAAAATTTAATTAAAAACAATTTTAAATTTAAATATATTTTGATCATATTCTCCCTTCCTCCAAGTGTTTTTTTCAGATTATTCTCTGCCTCCCTACCCACTTAAGTTCTTTCTCAAAATAAAAAAAAAAAAAACTCAATACAACAACAAAATATTCCAAAGCCATGAAAACAAAATAAAACCACACAGAAAAAGAAAAAGAAGAGGAAAAAAAAAAAGAGAAAGAAGCTTAACCAAATAAAACCACATTTAAAAAAATTATGGAACCCACTATGTGTTTGTCAACTACTCCTGAAGTCGATGACTGTCCTGGGTTGCTCCATAAACCAGTGTCCACCGGAGAAAACTGTGTTTTCCTCTCCCAGCAGGTATAAATGGAAGTTCGGCTGTAAACCTTTACCCTACCACCCAGGTTTTCATTCATTCATACATTCATTCAATTATTTTTTAAAATACAACTAAATAATATTTAATAAAATAAAACAAAAATCATCTCATCAAAGTTGGACAGGGCAAACCAACAAGGGAAAAGAGCCCATGAGAAGGCACACAAATTGGAGACCTGCTTATTCATACACTTAGAAATCACATACAAACGCTAAACTGGAAGCTATAATACATATGGCAGAGGACCTGGTGCAGAGCCATGCAGGCCCTTTGCATCCTGCTACAGTCTCTGTGAGTTCATATGAGCTTTGCTGATTTGATTTAAAAAACCTTTATCTTGTCTAGGTTTATGTCAACTTGATACCAGCTACAGTCGTCTGAAAGGAGGAAACCTCAATTGGGAAAATGTCTTCATAAGATCCAGTTGCAAGGCATTTTCTTAATTAGTGATAGATGTGGGATGGCCCAGTGCATGATGGGGTGGTGCTATCCCTGGGCTGATGGTCTTCAGTTCTAAAAAAGCAGGCTGACCAAGCCATGCCAGCAAGCCAGTGAGTAACACCCTTCCATGGCCTCTGTATCAGCTCCTGCCTCCAGGTTCCTGGCCTGTGTGAGTTCCTGTCCTAACTTCCTTTGATAATGAGCAAAGCTATGGAAGCTTAAGCCAATTATACCCTCTCCTCCTCAACTTGCTTTTTGGTCATTAGGTTTTGTCATAGCAATAAGACAGCCTTGTTCTCTCGTATCCACAGTCACCTCTGGTTCTTACAGTCTTGTTTCTCCAGGCTAGTAGGGAATATCTGTGGGATCCGCTGGAGATAGTGTTATGGAGGAAGGGAGGCTTCAGGAGGTATTCTGTCGGAGGAGTGGAGAAGAGATTGGGGCATTTAATTTGGAGGAGAAGAAAAAAGATAAAGGTCTTCAGTTAGCTCCCTGTGTATTCAATTTTCTACCTGGGTACTAATTCTTTCACAAACTTTAGTAATTTAGAAAGCCATAGCCTTCTTTCTGCTTTATCTTTTGTTTTGAAGTTGTTAAAAAATTCTATCACTTCCTGTATTCCCTCCCAGTAACCCCTCCCCTGTCCACCCCAGTGGCTCTAAAATTTATAGAATCTTTTTCCTTTATTGTTACTATTAAAACACACACATTCATGCACACACACGTATGCACACAAACACACACACATGCATGCAGCAGTCTTTAGTTGCCTATAGTTCTTGCTCTAGGGATAGGACCCCTTGATGTTTCACCTTTCTGTGTTAAGTTGGTGTGTGTATTGATATTGACATTTTTAGGTGTTGTTTAAGCAGCCACACTGTTGAGGAATCATTTCTGTGTGTCTTTCCTGTCTTACAAAAGAATCACCATCTCATAGAGATTTCCTCTAGTTCTTACAGTCTTCCTGCCCCAACGTCTGGTATGTGCTCCTTAGCTTTGGGTGCAGGGCATGTGTTGTAGATCTATCAACCTTGCCTGGGTTCCTCATAATCAGTTGCTCTCTGCATCATGATGAGTTGAGGTTTTCTGTGATTGTCTCCTTTTAATGCAAAAAGAAGCTTCTTTGAGAGTGAGAGCTACACTTGGCTGTGGATATAAGGAATATTTTTAGAATGAAATGAAAATTATGCTAGTCTGATAAAGCGATAGTTCTAGATACTCCTGTAAAATCCATTACCCCACAAGTTTTGATAGGTTTTTAGTATCAAGCATGACTTCACTGTTAGTGGTCCTTAAGTCCAGTTAGACAGCTAGTGTTTACCACCATTATATAGGTGCCATGATTGTACCTTTATAGTTATCTTGCTATGATGGTCGTTGTTGTGGTTCATAGTAATCACAGATAGATAAGAATGTTGATTGATTTCCTCTGTTGGTAGCATGCTTAGTACTTTCTGGTACTATGAAAGCTAGACCAAGGATGGAGGCTAGTAAGCTAGATCCAGCTTGATTCTTCTGAGTTCTGTGTCCAAAGTACATGGTGTCTTTAGCAATAGAAACTAGCTTTCCACCTTTGATAGGCAAATAAAGTCAATAGCCATAGCCTTTATTGTAATATGAGTCATTTGGACTATTCTGATCAAGACCTCAGATGAAATCTCATGGTACTTGGGTTTGTATTATATTGTTTATGGTTCTTGTGGAAAAATAAAGGCTATGTATGACAAACTCAAAGCCAATATTATCTTAAATGGAGAAAAATTCAAAGCAATCCCATTAAAACCAGGAATGAAATGAAGCTGTCCAGGATCTCCATTCCTTTTCGATATAGTGCTTGAAACACTAGCCATGAGACAAGAAATGGAAAGAAGGAAATCAAAACGGTACACATTGGAAAAAGGTAAAATCATCCCTATTTGCAGATGATACAATTTTATACATAAGGGATCTCAAAAAGAAACTTTAGAAACGATCACCAACTTGTGCAGAGTGGCTGGATATACAGTCAACTTAAAAAAGAAGTAGCTTTTTAGTCACCACCAACAAAGATGCTGAGAAAGAGCTCTTAGACTCAAAGAATAAATTGTCTAGGAATAAATCTAAACTAGATGAAAAATCTCTGTAATGAAAAATCTGGTCTCTGAAAAAATTTCAGAAATACACTATAAAGTAGAAAGCAGAATTATAGAAGCTGAATTAATATTATGAAAATTATCATTTTAATAAAATCAGTTTATATGAATTCCATGCAATCTCAATCATTCTTCATGAAAATAGAAATCTTAAAATTTACAGGCAAAAAAAAAAAAAGACTCCAGACAGCCAAAGCAATCCTAAGCAAAAAGAACCATATTGTAGAGATTACCATTCCAATTTCAAGATATATTATAAAACTACAGTAACAAAAATAGTATGGCATTGACACAGAAACAGGTATGTAGGCCAGTGGAGCAACATAGAAGACACACATGAATACCAGAATTTATAGCCTTATGATGTTTGACAGAGGTCAATACATATACTGGAGAAAATTCAACAGTTTCAACAAATGGTGCTAGGAAAATAGGATTTCCACATGCAAAACAGTGAAATCAGAACCATGTCTATCATGCTATGCAAAAACTATATTAAAATGGAACAAATAACCCACTTTAAAGACAAAACTACTACAGCTCTTAAAAGAAAACGCCAGTAGGGCCATACAGGACATAAATATAAGAAGTGAACTTTCTGAATAAAACTACATTTGCTTAGGAATTTAAGTCAACAGCTGATGAGTGGGACCTCATAAAACTTAAAAGCTTCTGTACACCTAAGGAAACAATTGAATCAAAAGGAAACCCACTGATTGGGAAAGAACCTTCACCAGCGATGCATCCAGCAGAGGATTAATATCTTGACTATATAACTAAAGAAAAATAAAAACAGTTAAGAAACAAAAGACCTGGTGGAAAATGGGCTAGAAAGTTATCAATACCAGAATAAAGATTGCTAAGAAATAAGGAAATATCTCCAAATGTTTTCATCATTTTTGAAAATTAGGGAAAATAAAATTAAAACAACTTGAGATTTCTTTTCACCACAATCACAAGGGCTAAGAACAAAAATACAATTGACAATACATCCTGGATAATATATTGGAAAGGGGAAGTCTGCATTGAGTGTTGGTTGGGATGCTAACTGGTGTAGCCATTCTGGAAACCAATATAGGAAATCCTCAAGAAGCAAATAAAAAATAATAAATAAATAAATAGGTAAGTAAATAAATAAATAAATAAATAGATCTAGCTCACGACCCAGCTATACCCTTTCTTAGCATAAGACTTCCACAAAACTTGAGCACCCGTATTCACTTTTGTTTTATTCACAATAGGTAGGAGATAAGAACATACATGTTCTTCAACTGAAAAACAGATAATGAAAATGTGATATATATAAACAAAGTAAAATTATTTAGCTATAAAGAAAAATTAAATAATAAAATTAGCAGATAAATGGGTGGAACTATAAAATAGTACATTAAGTGAAGTTACCCAAATGCTGCATGTTCTCTTTCATGTGGTTCTTATCTCCAAATCTTTAGATATATGAGTATGTAACCTAGAGTAACCACGGAATACAGAAAAGTAAAAGTGTAGGCAGAGATGGCAAGTGCAAAATACAAGTGACTCGAAGGGGGAAATGGGAAAAATGGAGAAAGCTTCTCTAATTGGTGATGGAAGGGAAGACAGTTACAAAAGAAGAATTGTACAAAACAACAATACAAGAAGACAATACAAAAGAACAAGGAGATAATAGGGATAAATAACACTAAGGAGATTTGACAAAGGCTCAATTATTTTATATTTACCTAAAATTACATATAATACATAAATGTAGGTGTATGCCTACATATAGCTCAAATGAAGTTATTCTTAACTTCCTTGTCCAGATCTTGAACTTAATTTATTTAAATCTTTTATGCAGTTTTTGAGCCTTTATATGTAGGGTTCTGCGTTGTTGTTGTTTTTCTGGCATTTCAGCATCTCTTCTTCTTCTTGTTTTCTGGTTTTGGGAAACTATCAGTTTATTTATTAGACTTTGTCTCACATTGTATGTGTGTGTGTGTGTGTGTGTGTGTGTGTGTGTGTGTGTGTGTGTGT